>NC_053157.1:52000148-52353148 GCF_016835505.1 Polypterus senegalus
AGCATATTTCACATACGACACTCTTATTTAATAATCCTAAATGATTATAGATCACATTTATAAAGCAGTAAACAAGCACAAACGGTGATTAATAAAGATCCTCTGCAAAGAAAAGTAATAATTTACACCTACAGTACAACATATTTGTGAAATGGAATGTGAACGCTGACATACTGTGTCTTTCAGCAAAATGAAGCAAACTTCTGCATTTTGTCATTGCACGCCAGTACACTTTAAAACACTGCCAGAATGCAACAAAGAGTGTCAGTATGCAAGAGCTAAAAGCTGAGAAGTGTCGGTACTCCATTTGGTCCATTTCAAGCACTGATATAGATGTACAGTAAATAGAAAGATATTTCCTACAAGCTGGGCGCTGTTTCAGATATCCCAATTGCGAAACATATGTCTGTAATTTCTAATGAATAACGCTCAACAATCATGATTTTTTATACTTTGTATGGCTATAGACCTAAGTATAACAAATTGTACTTCTAAGGGATTTCTGCTAGCCTTATTTACAGAGTAACAACTCTTTGTGTGCCAAGTGCTGTTTAAAGGCATCCTGGGGCTCTTGGTGTCCTCAATCACTGACCAGTCTTGGATTCCCTCCATAACACTGATACTAATATTATGGTCTTCATAGAATGCTAGGAAGGGGTAAGTATGCAATATGGCCTATGTCAGCAGAACTGTGACTGTGTATGTTACCCATGGCTGTGGACCCTCCCAGAGTTCTATTTTCCCCAGAAAGGCTGTTAAATAGTTTTTATTCTTCGTCAGCTACCAACTGGGAACAACTTAATTCTCACATTGATAGAAATTTACAGTGACATGATTTTGTTTATGTTTAAGCTTTGATATTAATTTCTGTTTTATTGTTTTTATGGATGGATATGTACCTTGTTGTTATTTTGTGAGAGCTCTAACTTATAGTCGAAAGTGACTTTACAAAAATAAACTAAACAGAATTGAACTTCTGTCCTCCCCACTTCAAAGAAATGCTCTTGTGCACTTCTATGTTCCTAGCAGGTGCATCACTTCTTGACTCTAAATTTAAAGGTTAACATCTAACATGTAGTTTTTAATCTATAATAAAAATATGTACAGTACAATCCAAAAGAATCTTTAAAAATGAACAATTTATGTTCTAAAAGCTTTTGTCAGCTGCCAGGATATTTTCCTTCAATCAATATTAATATGTATCTGGCTTATTCACCTCCCAGGTCTTCAGTGCCACTAGACATTCTAAACTATGGCAGTTTGGAAATCCTGCAGAGGTTTGCTGTTTAATTTGGCTTCAGAGTAAATGCCTCAGACTGGATAATCTCACTTGATTAGGCCATATTTTTTTTTGTTGACTCAGCTATGGTGCTACATGATGCAGTGGCAATGAAATTTTCAGCAAATCAGTTGTTTTCAAAACCCGTATGTTGCATTTTATAATGCAAAAACTTTCACTCTGTGTTTCCTAGTGCAGCACTTAATGATACCCAGCCCCGATGATTTGACTGTCAGTCTCCCCTGTTGTATAAATACTGTGCAAAGTATGATTCCTAAATGTGTATTGCTTCTATTAAAAAATGTTTCAAACAAAAAAAAGTACTTGTTAACTTATTGATGAATTATTAAAAATGACTTGCATCAAGTGAGTACATGCAGTGGTCCTATGTACCTGAGACAATGTGAAAACGTAAAAATTAATGTGCATGTAAATATGAGGGGGGCCCAAGAATGCGGTTAAAAGCACAGGAGTTGAGTAAAGTTATCGACATATCAAACGTCAAGACGATAATGATCGTGTTTTTGGACTTGTTAACAAAATGATAATCAGCAACTGAGGTGTCTGTGGGAAAGCATCAGGTCAGCACACCTGCACACACACAGTGTTATCAATCAAAGAGTTTCGAACCAAAAACAATATGGTTGTTGTTTTGCATGTCCTCTGTTCACCAAATCTCATTCCATGTGACTTTTTTTGTTCTGGAAATTAAGGGCAGACAATTTGCTACCATGTTAGAAATCCAGGAAAAAAATTGCAGGAGGAGCTAACAAAAGATGAGTACAGGAACAGTTTCCAGGAATGTAAGAAGCACTGAAACGAGGGTGTATTTTGATGGTGACTAAAGTGGAATAGCTGTAAGTTGTACAACAGAAGGTTTTTTTTTTAACGATTCTGGGTATAACCTCATAAGTCTTCTCTTTTATGTTAATTACTGCACAGAGCTGAGGTGTGAACCAAATGTGTATTATACAATAAATATGACATGCAATTAATAAAATCGTGTAGCCTAGCAATGTGTTTATGTGTATCATTTTTTACATTTTTATTACATAAATGTAATGAACAGTTATTTGCAATACATAAAGAACCATCTGTTTCACTAACGTATAGTATGGTATAAAGGTATGATAATAAAGAATAAAAATGACATTAACATAACAGTGTTGTGGTAGCAAAATGGACAAGTGCTTTATGCTAACATCTCACCGTTTCAGCATTCTAGGTTCTCATTACTGTCTCTCCCAAGTTTTCACATTCTCTGTATCTTTGTGAGTTTTCTCTGGATAGTCCAAGTTTATTCCACAGATATACAATATTATTAGGATAATTACTACCTCTAATCAAGGCTAATGTAAACGTGAGTGTGGCTGTGCATGCATGAGTGGGCCATACTTTCCATTGCCTTGCACCCAATGCTGACAGGATGGGCCCTGACTCATCATGACCCTAAATTGGATTCAGCAGGCACATACTGTAACACTGTCATTTGTTCTTTCCTATATATTGCCCAGCTTTATTTTTGCTTTTTTTACCTTAACATAAAATGTTCTTTCTATCTTCTTATCCTCCTTGTTTTTGGAAAGCCATCTCTCACACTGGAATAAATATGTCTCTTCTGTGTCGACATCTAGGATCTCCACTTTCTCTAAGTACCAGTCAGCATTCATCATGGTGTTATCGTGACGGATCTTTATCTTGAAAACTTGACCAAGATCCACAGCTTCAATTGTGAATTTATCAACCTAAAAAGAAAGGATTTTATGTCAGCATCACATCTAGAAATAGTATAAATACTAAGAATAGTCTATAGCATGAAATAAACTATTTGGAAAAATCATTGTGTTGTTTGTCATTATATTCAATTTACAATTTGTTAATAATTTACAATTTTGTTGATTACAATCTTTTAATATTTTTCATGACTTAGAAAAATCTCAGAAGATTTTATTATATGTTTATAAGTAACAGTAAAACACAACAGGATCGGATTTAAAAAAAAATATTTTCCCTGATGAAGACATCAGCTAATACATTGTAAATCGCAAATGTTTGGCAATTCTGTGTGGCCATCATGCCTTGTGGATGCTGTGGTGTTATGGGTCCACAGCTCACTGAGCAATGGCCATTTTTAATCACCGCACCCGAGGCGGCTTCGTGAGGCGATGTTATGTAGCGAGCCGCGGGGCAGTCGTCGATGTGGGCATTTCTCACCGTGTGCACAGGTGAGGAACTGCCCACATTCGTGATTGCTCCCGTGGCTAATGCTACAGCTGTGATGGCCCCTCACGTTATAAAAAAGAAGTGCAATTGGTTGAAGGGGGGTAAAAAAAAAAAAATAAATAAATGATCGGAGAGAAAAAGAAAAAGGAAAGAAAGGAAAAGAGGACGAAGGTTACAGGGAGCGAGGAAGCAGGCGGTGCGTGCGTGTGTTGAGCGCGCGATCGAGGGCAGCTGTAAGGAAGCTGGGTGTTAGGCCAACAGCCAGGCGTTTGAGTTGATGTTGCTCCCGCTGAGTGACCAGGTAGCGGGAGTGCCTAGAGAAAAGCGACGAGCCGCAGAAGGCGCGAAGTCGGGAGGCTTGGTGGTGGAGTCTCCAATGTGTGCGTCCTGGTCATTGGTGGACATCAAGTCTCGGGGACTGGGATGAGAGCCAAACCGAAGCCAGGGATCGGGAGGTCTCCAGTCTCGCGAAAGTGTAAGAGGAGGGCAGCTGCAGAGCGTCTTGCCTGCTGCTTGGCCCAAACGGGATAAGCAGGTGAGACGCTAACAGAAACGTTACACCGGATTTGTTGTTTTAAAGAACTGCTTCCTAGAGAAGATTTTACCTCTCGTTTTAAAGGATTGTTTTTTCCAATGGTTTTAACCTCCACTTTTCATCTTAAAGTATTTATTTATTGAAGAACTGCACTTTATGAACACTGTTTTTTGTTGACTGTTTTTAATAAAAGCACTGTTGCACTTTCAACCATCCCCTTGCTCAGATGCTCAATTTGCCTCCATTGACTAGCTCACTCGGTTTCATTATCGACGGTGTTGGGTTCAAGGATTCCCAAACAGCCATGGGAACGTGGAGCCAGAACCCACATCGTCACAGATGCATTACTTGTCATATCTGCATATGCTGTTGAGTGGACAATCACTGAAATTACAACAAAATCTGAAGATCCAGGTATCTTTTATCATTCATGACCTCAAGGTCGTATGCTGCACAGCTGTCACTTTGGGATTCTGAACTGGTATCTATGAGAGCATGTCAATTACACAGAGACCGTGTAAATACTGGGGCAGCATAATATGGATTTTAAAAGTGTCTTTATCATTTAAATTAAAATCGTATTTATGAAAAGCAATTTAAATTTCTAATTAGCAGAACTATGTGCCTCTCCTACACAAAGAGGTAAAAAGGCCAAAAGTCGAGTCGACATGCCAGTCAGGTTTATTCTTCAATCAGTTCTTCTTATGATACATGGAGGTAAACTGTACTCGGGCCTTGCAGAATTTAGAATAATGTCTGAGCCTTTTCCATTTTATCTGTATATAACATAATGTCAGCTTTACTCAGTAGGATATGTTTCCCAAGGCTTATCTGAGGTATGTAATCTGAGCAATTTAAATTTATGAGTCATCTATGTGACAAAAGAATATGATTTTGTGACAATTTTCTGGCTCATTTATTTATTTATGGAAGTGAAATGTGTAACACTTCACACTGCTTCTCTACTTGGGAGATTCATCTAATGGCCTTTTTCAGTAGAAGATAAACATAGAGAGACAAGGCCACTACAGACAAGCAGACAGAAGAAAGAAGGAGCCATAGTATAAGCAATCTTGCACTTCCGGTTTTTAAGGATCAAAAGAGTACCTTATAGCAAAGTCAAAAAGTGCTACGTGAAAGTCAGCCTCAAATCCATCAAGGAAAATGTGGTCATCAAGTGAGCCCTTTAAACAGCATGGGGAGTGACGTTCCTGGCAGCAACAGATGTCAGAGAAAATGTCTACTGAAGGTTATAGAAAGGATTAAGGCCTGTTTTAGAGTGTGGGCTGGGTGTTAGTGAGATTTCTCAAAACAGAGTGCAGTTCCTGGCAAATCCTTTTGGGCAGATAATAATTTGGAGTGGCCGAGATCAAAAAGGGTTTTTCTTTAAGTTTAAAACAAAAAAGATAGTCATGGATGTTACCAAAGGTCAAAACACAAATGTTGCTTTGATTGTACAGCAAAGGTATAAGGTGAAAGCCAAAGTCAAATTTGAAAACAAATTAAAAAAAGTTCTCTGTTAGTCTCTCTCAAGGTCTTTTCTTTGAACGATTTGATGCAATGCTTTGAAAATCATGGCACTATCTTTTATATCATGGTTGCCATGATGTCATAGGAGACGCGCATCACGTGCCAAGCAATCATGAAGCATCATAGTGACCCAAAGTACAAAAAATGGTGACAAGCTGACATCACCAAAATAATGAAAAAAAATGATATATCACAGTGGCGCAGTGGGTAGTGCTGCTGCTTCCCGGGTCCTCCATGCATGGAGTTTACATGTTCTCCCCGTGTCTGCGTGGGTTTCCTCCCACAGTCCAAAGACATGCAGGTTAGGTGCATTGGCGATTCTAAATTGTCCCAAGTGTGTGCTTGGTATGGGGTGTGTGTGTGCACCCTGCAGTAGGATGGCACCCTGCCCGGGGTTTGGTTCCTGCGTTGAACACCCTGTGTTGGCTGGGGGTGATTCCAACAAACCCCTGTGACCCTGTAGTTAGGATATAGCAGGTTGGATGATGGATGGATGATATATCACAACATAAAAAGACTTCTGCTGGATATCAATTTAAATATTTTGTGAACTATTTTAAAATAAACTTTAGGCCTTACCATTTGACTTACAATAATTAATTTCTCATAAAAATAGGAATACACATGTATAAACACAAAAAGTACAACAGATATTTATGAGTGAGATTATTGTGTTTGCTTAAGGTTAATGATTTTAATAATAATTAAATTATATAGCACAATAAGTACAGTACATTGAATGCAGTGCAATGTGCATGAAAAAATGTAATACCTAGTATCCTTAAAGATAAAAAAGAGATAATAACAGAATGCCAAAATGGGAAAAGCTAGATCCTATGACTGGAAATTTACTTTGCCTGTGTGTTCTCACCTACTTGCAACAAATGGGACTAAAACCCTCCATAACGTCACAGTACGCAACTTCTGCTTGCCGAGTATGTCAGACTTGATGCTGTTCTCGTCACCATGTTATTTCACATGATTAAAAATCACTGAGCATGTCAAATGCAGTACCTGGGTGCCAACTTTCCAGCACAGTTGTGCCCCTTTTCGTGACAGCCAATAACATGCTGCCAGTTCTGTATGATGGGTTAACAGGTACGGCGAGTGTAGTCGCATTCTCTGCCCTATTTTTTTAATTCTCTCGTGGTACATAAAACCCGAGACATCAGACAGATGAGGCATACCTTATTCTATTGTACTTCTGGCTGACCGTTCATTGCTAGTCAGCCCTGAAGCACACAGAGCCTGCTCCTACAACTAAAGACAAATTCAGGTGAGTTACAAACTAGCTAGAGTGAGTCAATAAGTATGTAACATAACCCAACTGGCCTTCATAGGAGTGCCATCGACGGCCACCGACTCGCTAAGTCATTGTAAACAAAGGCTACAACTGAAACTTACTGGAAAAGTCATCTAATGTGACATGGCCTTAACTGGGACACTCCAAAACAAAAGGCCATAATGATTCAGGCCAGACTCTACCTAGTGGGAATGTGGGATTTGGGTGGGAAGAGAGAGAAATAACTTGAAGGACTACATTTACTATGACTTGCAGCAATGAACTTGCCAAACTGATTGCCAGCAGTTAGCTGTCATTGATTCACTTTTAAAGAAAGTAAAAGAGATTCTGGATGCTTCCCCAAACCTTTTTATGTTGGTTTGAAAATTTTTAGACAAGAGATTGGTGTTATTAAAATTCAGTCATTTGCCAGACACACAATACATGGCACTGCATACAATAAATCTTCGTGTGTTTATTACCATCACTTTTAAATGTCCCCACAGCCCATGGCCAGGAGAGCCTTAACTCAGCTAACAATTAACTGATCCGTTATACCTTGCATAGTGATTACTATAACAACATACTTTATAAAGTAGTATTTCATGTTTTACTGAGCGATTAAAGGAACTCCCTTGCAATGAAAAGGACTGAATAGTCACTCAGAATAATGCAATGAAGGCTCAGTTTTGTTGTTTCTTAGTGAATGTGGAGTGACTACTAGGATCAGAGTTTATGTTCCAGAGGAAGAGTGTGCTTATGGTGGTGTAGTAGTGACTAGGTCTGAGTTTGGGCATAACAGAAGATATTAACAGTATTATAAAAACAATTTTAAAGTGCAACAAACATGTACGAGTTAAACATGGGTACAAATTGAACAAGTCATATTAAAATTAAGGGTGCTGGGGACAAGAGCCAAGTCTTGAGTGAGATCAAAATGAAGCAACTATTGAGGCAAACGCACTACACAAAAGCAGATCTGTGACCTGATGGGGCTTCAGTAAATGACTTGGTCTCATCATCCCATTCTCGATGCTCTTACTATCAAGTACAAACTGTTGCACACATTTCTGGCAGTAGTTGCTAGTCAGATAAATATGGTCTGCCTCAAATGGCAGCTGATAAGCAAGACAACTGCAAGCTAATCTCAATGTGCACTTTTTAAATGAACGCTCTGCTTCTCACAGCTAGTCATAATTAATTCATGATTTTTAAATTAAAGTTCTGGATAGAAAGTGCTGTTCCTTTTAACAAGATTTCCTGTAGACAGTAGTAATATTTTGTACATGTTATAAAGCAACACAATACACAATCCACTTCAGTGTCTTGCTCAATTATTTGAGTTACTAAAGAATTAGTATTGTTAAATAATGCTGTAATCCATCTAACACAACATCATTTTATTAAATACTATTTCCATTTAAAGAGCCCATGGAACAAGAAGCAACCATCCACAGGGCACTCGCTCTCAGTCACACCCATGTTTAGTTATGTGCGGCCAATTTTGAGCCTTTGGTTTACCTAACATACACAACATCTCTGGGAAGGCAGAATAAGCAAGATTTTACACTGAAATCTCACAGATGTGAGAGGAATGTGCAAACTCTACACAGAAAACAGCACAGCTTATGGATGAACTCAGGACCCAAGCCATTAATCCAACAAAGAAATTTTATTTAATTATTATCAACATTGAATAATCATTTTCACACCAGCATTTATTATTTTTTATATATTACCAACATATGCAGACCCTATACTTTCTATGGCAGTAGCGAGTACAGGACAGTAAGCCATGCCCTGCAACCGTGAACCTTTGCAGATGATTTATGGAAAACAGAAAAGGCAAAGAATGTAAAAGACGACACCACACACACACATAAACATACAATCTGTACTAGAAACTGGTAAAGTGAGAGTCTAACACAGGGATGTCAAACTCCAGTCTTGAAGGGCCGCAGTGGCTGCAGGTTTTCATTCTAACCATCTTCTTAATTAGTGACCAGTTTTTGCTGCTAATTACTTCTTTTAATTAACTTCACTCAGGCCCTTTAATTGTTTCTTTTTCCTTAATTAGCAGCCAAACAATAATGTGACACAAAACAAGCTGCCACATCACACAATATCTGAAAATAAAGAAAGGTGAAGGTCTCAGTAATGTTGATCTCTCAACTCACCAAAACACTTTGACGATGTTCTTTGAAAAACAGAAAATCAAAAGTTTTGGAAATGTCAGCTGTGGCAGAACGAGAGCAACAACAAGTCATGGAATTAAATAACGAGTTTAATTAACAGCAAGAATTGGCTTCTCATTAAGAAACTGGTTGGAGTTTGAAGCCCCAGTTTAGTTGGTCATCTGTTGGCTCGTTTCACGTCTCATTTCTGTTTGGCTGCATTTTAATGAGGAAACGAATTAATTCAGATGACTGAATCCTTCTAACAGGGCTATTAAAATGTGAATTAGCAGTGAAAACAGGTCACTGATTAAGAAAAGGGTTAGAATGAAAACCTGCAGCCGCTGCGGCCCTCCAGGCCTGGAGTTTGACACCAGTGGTCTAACAGATTTGTATAATTCTGTAGTTTCTGAGCATGATATGCAATATAGCATTTTGTGCTGTTCTCACCATCTTTATAGACCAGGATGTAAATCCAGGAAGCAATTAATGTCTGGATGAAGTTTTAACACTTTCCTTTTGTCCGACATGGTTTTCACTGGGTATTCCAGCATACTCTGTCTGACATTCCATAAATGCTGGTTACACTGAATGAAGACACCAAATAGGCCTGTTGTCACTGAGTGTCTCTTTACGCCTAAGGGTGGACTGAAATTCTGTCTTGTGCCTAATGTGGTCAGGAGGGGCTTTTGGCACTCAATGACACTTGAATTAGGGTTAGGTTAGGGTTTGAAAACGTAGAATGGATGGATGTTTACAAACATGCTGGATGTTGATCCAAGAAAATAGATACTCTTTATACTGAATGAGTACATTTTACAAAAAACTAAATTATATGAACATGGATAGAAATGTAGAATGTTAACTTAGAGTTACATTCAGAAACAGGTAGGTAAATATATGCTTAATGACTTCCTTAATAATTTTACATTCATAACTTTGAGTCACAGGTTCAATATGCAGTTTTAAATTATAAATAACAACAATCTTTATCAGACAGCATGATGGAACTGTATACTGTATACTGCATCACTGCTCCAGAAATGTGTGACCTTCTGTGAGGAGTCTGTATCATCTACTCAGGTCAGGCACTTTGGTCCCTTCACACATCAAAAAGTTGAGGATGCAAGGATAACTGGCAGCTTCACATTTGCTCGGCATTAGTAACTATGGGTGTAAGTGAGAGTGTACCCTGCTATGGATTGGTGTTGTTATCCAGGGTTGTTTCTGGCATTCTGAAGCTATATGACAAGCTTTGACTCTTAGCATCCTTGTAAAAAACAGACTTCAGAAAGAAAATAGATGAGTGGAGTATTCTTGACCTTTATGTGGAAACAAAACATTGTGAAAAAGTAGACAATCCTCGAAAATAGTCCCTGAAATAGTTTACAAAATAATGTCTTGAAGCTTACCTGGCCACGCTCAAACTTATTTGTGTTTGTCTCAGACTTGCTGAGCTTTCTCTCTCCTGTGTCTCCTAGATCTCCAAAGATGATAAGGAATACATTGGCATCAGTTCCCGCTCCATAGACATCCCCCGTGTACACGGACACTTTGTAAGTATGAGCTTAAAGAGAAAATAAAAACAAAAAAAAAAAAATCTTTACAATCAACTTGGTTTTTGAATCTTGGTGCTTGTATGTAAGAAACATACACAATAATTAGCTTTATCAGACCAAATGTTACGCATGAATGCTTGAGGATCTCCTAAAGAGCTCAGGCAATCCCAACATTACTGCTGTTAGGCAGGAGGGGGTGCTGCCACTAACCATAACTGGCTTCCTCTACAACACAGAGCCATTACCAGGAAACAATGCCTGACCCCACAATGCATTGGCAACAAAGCCTGACCCCGCCCCCTCCATGCATTGGCAACAAAGCCTGACCCCGCCCCCACCATGCATTGGAGGCACCACCCCTGCCGGGAGAAAGAAAATATAAACAGGGCAATTATAGATCATAGTCGTCACGGAGCTCTTCTCATAGACACTTATTGAATTGCATGTGAGAAGTGTACTACTTTTTTTTGGCTTTGTTCAAAATTAAACGGGCAAATTGCTGGTTTGGCACCAATCAATTCTTATTCTCAGCCATTCCTTTGGTTCACAATATTATAGATAAAATAAGAAAATGACAAACATTTAACATTGGCAGCTTAATAACAGATGATCATATCTATGCTCTTTGGTTTTGGAAATAATCACAATTTGAAATGTTATAGTTGTGTTACAGCACACAATGCCAATCAATATTCAGTACAACTATATAAAAAAGATTCAACTGAATACTTCTGATATTCTGAAATGTCAGTTTCTGCTTTACATAAATGGTGCGTTTGCAGCAGCCAAGAAGTCATTTGGTCTAGATTTTTAATTTGCTAATCACAATCATAAATATAATGACCTTTGCTAACAGTCTGGAGTTTTAACCATGAGTTTTATAAAAATGAATGGGCTTAACTGAGAAAGGGAAGCAATCAATATTTTGCAATTTGCCAAATATAAAAGAAAACTAAGCTTATTACATGAAGCAGAACCTCCAAGTGAAGCTTCACTGTACATCATTAAGAGCAGATGCTGGATTACTGTTATTCAGTATTCCATTTAAAATAATGCTGTTATTAAAACATTATTATAACAACACTCTCCATCAGTGTTCTTCCATTCTACATATACAAAGTAGATACACATGGCCAAATTTTAATAACCTTGGAAAAGTATTCTTTTAAAAACTGATACATTCTATACAAATATTCATAATTAATAGAAAATGGTAATTAATCTGTGATAAGCCATCTATTTTAATGTTGTAAGTATTTAATACAGTTAGTCAGATTCAGACATGTCACTCTATTAGAATAAAAAAATCCTGGGACGAGATGAGATTTTTTCAGAGAGACACTTTCACCTCCTGCGAGATGAGACTTTGTGCCAAGAGATTTAAACATGCCCGGGGCCGGAAATAAAAGACAAAGAGTAGATGACAAAGTAGAACGTCGTTAAGAATTCAAAAGCGTCGGCGCGGTACACATGCAGATCAGACATCACAAACGTTTGTAGTAGTGCCTTTTATTACTACAAATGTTTGTCATATGTCAATTTTTAGGATGACAAGTGCAATGCATGTTATTACTACATGCATTACAAAGCACATTCGAACAGATGGTGCACTGCAAATGTCATTGCTGAAGTCGTTGTACGTAAGTTGATCACTTAGATTTCAACCTGTCTGAGATGTGTAGTACAGTATAAAAGCTCCTTCATGAGCTTAAACATCTGCAAGAGATGTTATACTGGCTTTCTTGTTTTGAGAAAACAACTAACTGCAGGAAGGTCTCTTAAAATGTTATACTAATTGGGTGTTCTGAAGTTCAAAGGAATGAAAAAACTCAAATATCAAACTTTGTATAAAGTTGTCATTGTCATGAAAAATACTTGCCATCGTTCTCAATTGAATACATTTCTTAAGCTGATTATTATTAAACAGGTACTACTTTATACATTTTTCCTTAAAAAAGTCTATTTGAACAGAGAACTTGGTCACCATGGTTTAAGCTAACAAAATATTATATTACAGTGACAGATTATAAATTCACACTGAAGAGGAACAATAGTATTATCCTGGGCCAAAGGAAATCTCTCACTTGCTCAGCATGCTAAGCCACATGTTTTCATCTCAGCAACAAGGCTGGAAAGTAAATCTCCACGGTATATTTGGTTAGAGTTTCAGAAGGGTACAACCTGCCATGGACATGGTGCAAACAATTTTATTGTACAGCACATTTACGAAATAAACACATTTCTTAAAGTGTTTCATGTCAATATAGAGCTCGACGTGTACATGGTATGGGCTGGATGGTGGCGCAGTGTGTAGCGCTGCTACCTCGCAGTAAGGAGACCTGGGTTCGCTTCCCGGGTCCTCCCTGTGTGGAGTTTGCATGTTCTCCCCGTGTCTGCGTGGGTTTCCTACCACAGTCCAAAGACATGCAGGTTAGGTGCATTGGCGATTCTAAATAGTCACTAGTGTGTGCTTGGTGTGTGTATGTGCGACCTGCAGTGGGCTGGTGCCCTGCCCATGGTTTGTTTCCTGCCTTGTTCCCTGTGTTGGCTGGGATTGGCTCCAGCCGACCCTCATGACCCTGTAGTTAGGATATAGCAGGTTGGATAATAGATGGATGTAAATGGTATAGTACATACTTTCCAGTGCGTCTTCTACGATGCTCTCTGTTCGTTTCAAACTACCATCTCTCATGAGTTTCTCCTGGATGATTTCTGATGGCACAAGTTCCCTCACTGTTTGCCCGTCATCTTCTGATTTGGCTAGCCAACGCTCACAGGGAAATATAACAGTTTCAGATCCCTTGGAAATTAAAACAAGAATAAAACATTAGAAGTTTACTCATAAAATCCTAGGGCATTAACAGATCTCAAACTTGCATTAGATGATCTTATGACAGTTTACTTAATATCTTCATGATAACTGGAATGCCTTTGTTGACGGTGTTTTAATGGTTATCATGAAGCTCTTCTCTTCTTCAACACAGTGAAATCTAGGCTGGTAACACCAGTTATTTGTTCTGTCTTGTGAAAATTTACATCTGTTACTACTAAACAAAGCACTATACAAAAAAAGAGTTGTGCATTGTACAAATCAAGTGAAATTATATTACATGTGAAAATTATAAAATAACATAATTGCAAATAGTATTATTTTTATAGGTTCCTAAATCAATAAGAAAAAGTCTAATCCTCTAAATTTGGGTTAATTTAATACCTTTCCTACATTTGGCCTAAAGTATAACTGTAATCATACAATATTGAGTATGGTAACAGCCAGGAAAAGCAGGAAGAAACCCCTACAAGAAATGCCACATATTTGTCAGAAACATATTGTTTCATACTACAACATTTATCAGAATCAGCTTCATTTCTGAACCAGTCTTCTTTATACGTTTTCACTTTGTTATTTATATGGCAACCCACTTTGTATCTTAATGGTTCATACTGTTTCATTGTGAAGAATTAGAATTAAACTAATACAGAAGATCCTTAAAATGAATATAACCAAGCTACATCGCTTTAAGCACTTAGCATGGTAGTGTTATGTTCACCATTGCTACCTTAATGCTCCACTGACCAGTTTATGATTATTTGTGGCCTGGCATTGCTCTTATGAATTTACATATATTTTCCCCACATTTGTGTGGGTTTTCACTGTACATTCTGATTTCCTACCACATGTGAAAAACACCAGGCTTCCATTAAAAGGTGATGCCAAATTGGCTCTGCGTGAGTACTAAACTGGCACCTCTTCAGGGTTGACTCATCCTTTAAACGGCAGTAATATGCTTCATAATGGATTTATGAATGATGATAAAAAATCTTTTCAGTGATGACAGGTTTACATATTTCCTGAGGATCTTACTCCGTTGGGCCCCATCACCTGAATTGGCTTTCTCCTGAGTATGACAGGCAGGTCCACCAACTTGCAGGGAAAACTCAGGGGTTGGTAGCAGGATTGGCACTCCAGCCAATATAAATAAACTCACACTGTCCCAGTGAGGTGTCACCTGCTGCACTTGGGTCCCAATCTGGGTGGTTTGCTGTGTGGTGAGTACGGCAATGCGCTATAATCTCATCTGGTTTTAATTTATTTTAATTTATAGCACAAAGCTCTATTTTTGACTTCTGAATTCTTGGAAAACTGACCAATAACACCAATAATAAAGAATACATTACATCAGATACAAATCATCAATGATTATACGGTTTTGATGTTACAAAGAAAAAGTAAAATACATTAAAAAAAAATCTAATAATGTAAAATTAAAAAAATCAAAGATATGCTTAATATTGCAGATAATAAAATAGAATCAGAAACTATGCACACAACATGCCATTTTGATTATACAGGCTATTAAATGTCTAACTTGTATACCTAAGCAACTTGTAATATTTTTATAGCTTTACTATTGATAAATATCAAGTGTGATCTGTATACATAAAGCAGTGTCCACAAATCCAAATGCTAAACTTTCAAAATCCAACACACAGAAGCCAAAGCCAAATTGAGAAGCAATCCAGGACAAGACGTCTGTATATGAGTGCACTGATTTATTTTCAAACATTAATATTCTTCAAAAACACCAACCATGTATTATTTTTTAAACAAATAATGAATTATATTGCACAAGAAAACATATGTACTATTTGAACCTGCTTTAATGTTACAGTTTGTTTATTTAAGTATACTTTAGTGTAATATAGAGAGTGAGTTAAAGTTAAGGCGAGAGGAAACAATAGCATTCAGAGAATAGACTCAGAGAACTACACTCACTTTTATTAAAGACATTTAGTAACCTGGCTCCTCAAAAAGTGAACCTGAATTAAATTCCACAAGTAGAACCACAGCAATAAGTTCCTGCCTTGCATTCCTTTTATGCAAAAAAATGTTCTCACTCTTCCATATGTTAACGTGTGAATGTCAGAGGAGCTGCTCATTGATGTGCAGGCTTTTATCTGGGATGCTTGGTTAATTATATACGGTGTCTGTAATCCACTGTACAGGCTTGTGCTTGAAAGCTCTTGATAAGGAACGAGCACAGGCATCTATGCCAAGAATCTACAGGGAATGTCAAAAGACCTCAAAATGTTCACACACTGCCTGAGATTGGAAACATGGGTCACGTGCCATACGACGGTCTTGGTATGAAATCAGATGTGCTCTGCGATACCAACAAATGCAGTACGCCGTATTTACTGACAAGCTGGTGTGAGCTCACGCTAATTACCTTTAGTCTAACTAATCATCTATTATCCATCCTGCTATATCCTAACTATAGGGTCACAGGGGTCTGCTGGAGCCAATCCCAGCCAACACGGGGCACAAGGCAGGAAACAAACCCCGGGCAGGGCGCCAGCCCACCACAGTAGTCTATTCTAAAAATGTTAATTTAAAAATATCGATGTTTTCTGTGAGAATGTATGCTCATGTGGATAATCATAATTACAGTGTCTATTTATAATGTCTTTATCAAACTTCAAAATCCAGAAAAGGGCACAGACTACTAAAGGTGGTTTACATTAAACAATATAATGTAATAATGCAGTATGGAGTCGCAGTGGACAGAACTGCTGTCATACAGCTCCAGATAATCCCGTCCTAGGTAACGTCAAACCTCCATGTTCTCCTCTTGTCAGTTTCTTTCTTTCTTTCTTTCTTTCTTTCTTTCTTTCTTTCTTTCTTTCTTTCTTTCCCCTGTACTGTCTACTTGTGCTCCACCTTCCATTCTCTCTTAATCTCAATCAATCATCCAAAGTTGTAGGCCTCACTTCTCAAAAACAGGCATTAACAAAGACTGAAAAGATAAAGAGAAAATTAATTCTGGGCAATGCTGATGCTGCAGTGACAGGACACCCGTAAATCATAAATCTTAATTTAGTCATATTAAAATTTTATATAACTTACCTTTGAACCAAGTGACTGTACTATTTTCTTTTGAAAGAAGAGGTAAAGATAATGTGCATTTATGAAAGTGTCTTTATGCTAAATGTGACATTCACAAGTCACTAAAGGTCATTTGATGCGCTCTGTTCTGCTGCTGCCCTGTCTATAGTATACAGAACCGACTACTACACGAGTGGAGGGTCATTTGATGAACAGTGAGAGGAAAAACACAGTTATAGCTGACTGAAGTGACAAATTTGACACCTACATCTGATTCTTTTTAGGCATAATTATTTTTTCACTTGGCAGCATAAGTGCCCATATTTTTCATTGATTTTCATTAGTTGCTAAAACTCCTTTTTTAGATGTAAATGTATTTTTCTTTTTCTTTTTTTACATATCCATTTACTTGAAAAATTACATTAACTGGAAAGTCTCAGTTGACCTGATATGAATGAGTCGGTGTGTATAATATTGTGCCACAATGCTGCCAGGTTGGGCTCCGGCCCCCCATTAACCAAATTTGAAATCAAAAAGTAAATCTAATTTGACCTTGGATTCAACTAAACTAATGTCAGAGTACTGTGCTGTGCGTATTCAAACTACCCATAAGCCATTGCGAACATGCTGTGTTGTGACGTGTGTTTCTATCCATTGTGGTTACCTCTTAATTTTCAGATTGCCTTTTCACTTTGATTTTCCTTGTATATGTGTGTGTCTGTGTTAACAAATAATCTGTGTGATTTGCAAATCACAATTTCTGAAAATACTTTTATATAACTCATTGAGCTAATATTAATCAAATGAACATTTCCACATCACTATACCACTGTGATTCTGAACTAGAATATGTGGGCTCAGAAAACAGACCAGAGCTTAGACGGGCAGCATCTTCTGTAAGGTAAGACAGGGCACCAGTCCACTGCATGGCCCACTGATGCTCACAAGTACTGCATACTCACACTGACACAGAGCCACGGTGGAATCAGTAATTAACCCAACCTGCATGTATTTGGTGAGAAAAATCTTATGGACGCTGACAGAACACACAAATGCCACAGATGAACAAAATGATTTGAAGTCACTGGAGTCGCCATTCAACCACCATGGTGCCTTTGGATGGATTTCAGTTATCTCATTTTTTATCTTAGTTATATTTTATGATATGTTATATTTATTTATATTTTAAGATATGGTAGGGAAAACACATATGAATTATAATATTCTTAGATCAATCCAATTTGGAGTTGCAGGAGATGACTGCCAGTCTCATCATTACTACGGGCAAAGAAGTAAAAAGCCTAAGACAGGGAGACATTCTGTAGTAGAGCCCACTCACACTCACACTCACACTCACACTCACATTCACACTCACACACATAATTTCACAGTCTTAGTAATCAGTTATTAAAATGTATCAACATTGCATGAAAAATAAAAATATGCTTTTTTCAAGTACTAAAAAATCGTTGAACAACTAACGGTATAACTGCTTCATTATGGTCGTCACCTCATTATATTTTATTATAATGAAATTTACTTATCATTGATAAGCTCAGATCACAATGTACATTTACAAATATAATCACAAAATCACAATGCTGATTAATAAAAACACCTTTAAATACAACACATACATTCAAATACACATATACAGTAGATCTTATATATAAACATGAGAGCACATCAGAAAAACAAAACTTCCGAGGAGAGAGAAACTCGCTTAGCCGCTGATAGACAAGGGGGGCAAGCACCTCCGCAAAACAAAACCGACGACTCTGTGTTTCAATTTTTTTTCTGATGATTTCAATAGTTTCTAGGAACCCAGACTTTTTAGAGCACAGGCATACACAGGTAGTACTATATTTTGACAGAAGGTAACTTTCGTGGCAGATCTAAGCACCCAAAATAACATAAAGGACAGCAAAAGCAAACAAAATGTGACCTTTATTACCACAAAAAATGACAGGAAGGGTTAAGCACATGGGAGAACATAAAGTAACAAAGCAGCTTTGGATCTGACAGGACTTGGATTCCTGTCCACCAATTACAATAACTCATCCATCTGGCCACTGACCAAATATTTAACTGCATTTCCCTTATCACCACTCTTGTCTCTCTCAATCATGGCCTATCTTAAAACTTCCAGTTTGTCTCTAGAAACTGGTTCTGGATCTGAGACAGCCTAAATAATATCTGGGGGTCAGCCCTTAGACTCAAAACTTTGGCCTCCCTGGAGGACCCTGGTGGACCTGCACTCTTAAGCCTTATGTTGTCCTTAAGAGGTCAGATCTGTCAGGCAATGTCTCAGCTGTTTATTATTTTACAGAAAGGAAACAGTTCTCAGTTACCCAAGCTAGTAGCCACACGTTGCCCTTGTCCACTAAGGTTTTGTACTATCTTGTCTGGTTTATGAAATCTCTCTGTGTTTTAGGAGAGACAGCTGGACACCACTAGTGTCAAGCTGGGCAACATACACTTCAGGTTTTTCTCAGGAAGGACACTTCTCAGGAGTGTGGTGATGACCCTGCCTCTAGTCCCTTTTGGGATTCCAGCACACAAATAGTGTACTGATCCTGTCAGGCTCCTGGGCTATCGGGATATCAGTGTGGCTTCTCTCACTTTTCACTGGAGGTTTCCTATCGGACTTGTGGCTGCCCTATTGAAATGAGGAGTTGAGGGGACATTTTGTGTAGAACATTTTGACGTCACTTTCAAAATCAAAATGGTTACCTACGAAATATTATCAAATTCTGAAGCCTTTCCAGTTGAAAAGCCTTCTGAGTAAACACAAAATATTTCAGCCAGGTTAAAGTGTCTAAGATCTAACTTCTAAGCCACATCAGCTCACATTGCTGTAATTGAGGCACAGTCCACTGACTAGATGGTATATTAACAATGCGAGGACTGCCAGGGAGAGATCTAAATATTTGAAACTCCATTCATACACAGTACATACTTTGCATATATGGCCCTTTTGACCCTCATGTTTCCATTTTTTGTCAGCTATGTGCTTAGGTGAAGGCCTTTCAAAAGACAGTTGTCTTAAGGACGTTTTCACGGTAGTTAAAAGTAATGTTCCCTGCATTTAAAACTGCAAGACTATGTACTTTCATGATGTCAAGGCAGATAATGAAAAAGACTGATTGCCATTTGGGAAGAAATGGGGATTCAGGGAAAAAAACAGATTAAAATAAAAAACAATAAACATGTTGTAAGAGAGACTATTACTAAAATTTGACATATAAGTGTGTGTGTATCTTGTGACAGACTCGCGCCCTGCTTAGTGTTTATTCCTGCCATGTGCCCAATGCTATCCGGGTGCAGCTTGCCCTACCTAAGACAGGGCATTAGATAATGTATGGATGGATGGAAGGAGAGGTCAGTTCAATGCAATCTCAATTATAATATTACAGCAATTTAAAAACATACAGGGGGAATTAGATTTTCTCATTTTACAGAGTAAAGTGCTACATCTATTTTTTTCAGATTTTTTTCTCAATTCAAAATCTAAACTGGGTAAGCATATCTATGGAAGTAGCAATACACAGCGGGTAAAGATCCTAGTAACACAGTAACAGGTGAGATATGAACATGGGAAAAGCAGCATATTAGGCACATTTTGCATTGCTGTCTAACAGAAGATCTCCATATCGACATTACTGCAGTTGACTCTGCCAATCTCTAATGACAGCTACTGACACAGGAGAAGGAGACTGGGAACATAGAGGGAGGCTCAGGCATGACATTACTCGAGGACAAAGTTTATGTAACTCAGCCAAGAGAAACAGGGAAACTGATGTTCTGATTTGATAAAATATGAATCTCCAAATCATCTGTTTCACTATATTTAATATCTTGCAACAAATAAAATGCATCTTTCTGCATTTGACAGCTTAATATTTGCACATTTAAATAAACCACAGCAAAAAATATATTTTCAGAAAATATATATATATTTACTTACATACGGTATATATATATATATATATATATATATATATATATATATATATATATATATATATATATATATATATATGTATTATATATAAGGGCAACCCATTGGCGTGGGTTCCTGGGAGCTTCCCTACATGAAGGTCCAAAATAACAGATTGATAGGGGAGGAACACAGATTGCACCTTACTCCGGCTGTCCCAGTTTGGATCTGCACAAGGTTGCTGGGAATTTTAGTTTGGGTTGCTAGCCTCATGGGTTGGGGACCTCCTGGGCTACTAGGGGAAGCTCTAGGGAGGATTCTCTTTTTTATTGAGGCTTTGCATGAGCCAAAAATACATATTTGCTGTACTCCGGGGCTTTTGTGTCCCAAGTAAGGGACGCTTAGAGACTGGAGATGAGAGGAGACAACGGTTCGCCTGGTGAGGAGAAAAGGGAGGTAATGAATTTGGTAAAGGAAGGTTGGGAGGTAGGAAGGAAGGAAGGAAGGAAGAAAGGAAGAAGGTGTTTCATTTGGTAATTGTTTCCGTTTGTGGCCGGGAACCCCTATAGTCTTCTACTTAGAAACAGAAGAGTACAGGTAGACTCAGCGTGTCAAAGCTTTTGTTAATTTGTTATACTTTTGTTGTTGTGTTTACTCCTGTTTACTCTCTCTTGAATGCTTTATTTACCAATAAGCAGTGTAAAAGCCAATGAGTTAATGTTCATTTTTCTTAGGTTTCTTTTGAGTGAAGATAAAATGTGTTGCTTTGCTTTGATGCATAGAAAACAAAAACAGACAACAGAAGGTTCTGCCAAATCCCCAAAAAGCTAACTTGTAAACGGAGCATCCCTGTTACCTTGCTATACTGTAAGTTAGATGTAAAACAGTAACATCAGTTCAGATTGATTGTTTTTAAATGGCAAGGTATAAGAGCATACAGTTTTCTGAATTTACTTAGCAACAGATATTACCATAGATTTACTGCCTACTCAGTTTAAATATCCTTTTTTTCTTTTGTGAGGTGTTGCCCAGACATTAAGTGTATTGAGTAACACTTCCATTTTGTCATTGTATTTCACTACTATTAGACTACTTTATTAATGATTTAGGAAGAAGCTTAATTATCTACACACAGTCTCATTAACTTTTTTCAGATTTATTACATTTTTGGCAGCTTCGGTCAAACACTTTACAAACTAGAATATTATACCCCACCCTCATGGGTGCAGTTTGTCTCTGATAGTACCACCTTCCCCTAACCCCCCACACATAATAGTCTGCCTCTGGTCACAACTTCCACTTTCTACTGTATGACAAATGCAGCTATCTGGCAGTCACCTTTGGCCCATACCAGTTGGGCACTGCCAGCAAGCAAGTTTGATAGACTGAATGGCCTGCTTTTGTTTGTCAAATGTCTCATGTTCTTAGTTCTATCTGCTGGTACATTTCAGCCTTGAACTTTATGCCTTCTGTGTCAGTGCCGTTTCCATTCTCTGTATTTCAATGTTACACTTTGGCCTCTGCTGTACTCTTAGCCTTGTGCTTTGCCTGTCAGCTTTGCTTTGCTTTGACTTTGACGCATCTACTTTTGATTATGTCACTTTGTCTTTATTTGTTAACATATATATTTTTTAACATATTAGTTATTTAAGTTTTATCCCAGGTGGTATTGTTCTATGTATGCTGAAAGTTACTGAGCTGGTCTAGCAGACAGTGGCACAATGGGCAATATTCTGTGCCAATGACTGGCATGCTGTACTATAAAACTGTAAATTATAAGCATGTGCAATTTGAATCACTTTGCACTTAGTAAATACATACAGTTTTTTTATTTACTTATAGATAATTCATCTTATACATGTATTTGTACCTAAGATTATTATCAGTCTTGTTAGATGTACAAGGGACATTCAAAAAGTTTCAGCATTTTTTCTAACTCTATTTTAAGAATTTCAAAAACAAATGACATCACTTTTCTACATAGTCACCTTTGTTTGCAATGTCATTTTCCCAGCGTTGAACCAACTTTTTAATGACCAATTACTACTCCTCCCGCCTTCACAGTTCCCAGTGAAAATATGAAAATGCGTATTTCTGAACATCCCTATTTTATTTGTGCCTTTTTTGTCTGCTGCTGTACCCATGAAATTTAATTTGGGATTAATAAAGTTTCTTTCATTCTTTCTTTCTTTCCCCTGTACTATCTCCTTGTGCTCCACCTTCCAGTCTCTCTTAATCTCAATCAATCACCCAAAGTTGTAGGCCTCACTTCTCAAAAACAGCCATTAACAAAGTATGACAAAGATGAAGAGAAAATGAATTCTGGGCAATGCTGATGCTGCAGTGACAGGACACAAGTAAATCATAAAATCTTAACTTATTTTATAATTTTACATAACTTATCTTTGAACCAAATGTCTGTGCTATTTCCTTTAAAAAGAAGAGGTAAAGATAATGTGCATTTATGAAAGTGCCTTTATGCTAAATGTGACATTCACAAGTCACTAAAGGTCATTTGATGCGCTCTGTCCTGCTGCTGCCCTGTCTATAGTATACAGAACCGACTACTACACGAGTGGAGGGTCATTTGTTGAACAATGAGAAGAAAAACACAGTTATAGCTGACTGCAGTGACAAATTTGACACCTACATCTGATTCTTTTTAGGCATAATTATTTTTTCACTTGGCAGCATAAGTGCCCATATTTTTCACTGATTTTCATTAGCTGCTAAAACTCCTTTTTTTAGATGTAAATGTATTTTTCTTTTTTTAACATTTCCATTTACTTTAAAAATTTCACCTTAAAATAAAAAGTGCATACTTTGGTGCTTTTATATTTTAATATAGTGTCACCTCTTTTTGGTTCACTTACACCTTTTCTCCAGACTACTACTGATTTAATTTTTCAGTCTTAACCTACAATATTTGTTGGCAGTTGTGGGCTCAGCAAACCTATACCTGGTCTCTGGATGTTGAAAGTTTCCTTTGTCCTTTTTTTTTTCTTGCGGAACAAATTTTTCATCTTGGTCAATTGATAAGCTAAAGACAGAATGCTTGAGCAAAATGGATACATGATGACGCTCTGCATCCCTGCCTTCATTTAACCTTTTTTTTCTTTGTCAGGAGGCAGCGTTTCAGGATAGCATACTAGCAGTACTCTGTTTCCTAGTGGGCCCATGAGACTAGGCTCCCTTTCTAACATAAGTCTCATTGATTGCAGCTATAAGGTGAAGGGGATCCAGAATGGCAGGCATCTGCACTGCAGAGATTTTAAAATTCCAGTGAGGAGAATGAAGGAGTAGGGAAAGGGGGAGAATGGACGGCTAGGTAGTTTGTGACCATCTGGGATCACATGACTCAACACTTACAGAACACATTCAAAACACTGCAGCGTCACGAAAGAAAGAAAGAAAGAAAGAAAGAAAGAAAGAAAGAAAGAAAGAAAGAAAGAAAGAAAGAAAAAAATCACATATTTACACTGCAGCAAAGGTGAACTCTACGTTGTATTTAGACAGTTTGAATTAGCTGCATTTAATCCTTTTAGGTGATTTAGTTGATTAGGAGTGAAGAGATACATGGATGAAGAATGCAGAGGGGTAAAGAAATGGAATTTAATTACAGTCCCAAAGGGAGGACCCACGAGCTGAGCAGGTCATTAGCTGGGCGGTCAGGAGCTGTTATTACACATGAGGCCCAAGCCAAAAGATGCACTACCACCTGTACACCATGTTGGGATTAATAAAGTATCTATGTATCTATCTATCTATCTATCTATCTATCTATCTATCTATCTATCTATCTATGTATCTATCTATCTATCTATCTAACACTGTTATGAAATTCCACATCATTTTCTGCATATTACTGCTGTCTTGCACACGTAGGGTTAACCATGTTCCGGGAATTGTGTTCATCTTCTCCACAAAGGAGGCACTTTGAATAATATACTCTGGTAATTTTTAACAAATGCCTGCATTTTGCTGGACGATCAGGTATTTCCTTAGGAAGAGATGGGCTCATTATTTAATAAATCATTCTGCAGTAAGAAATATCCATTGAAATTCTGAGATTAATTAGGATGGCCTACTAATTGCTGAGGTCAAAACTTAAAGAAATGCTGGATGGCCTGAACAATGGTTCAAAAGATATCACATACTTGGCTGTGTCATACTTTTGACAGAGTGAAGATGATTAGATCTGACTTAGTACACACCATTATGTAAGATTCTAGACATGCAGTGACCTCTTTATTTGAAACACACCAGTAGCTGCACCTTGTAGCACCTTCCCAGTTTCTCAAATTCATCTGTCAACTTCGACTCAAGGGTTCAAATGTGAGCATATTCACTTGTGCCACATAAAAGGAGGCACACACAAACTGCTCCCTTCACAGATTGTGGCCCAGCCTTTTCTATAGTTATGTATTTCCTGCAAAATTCAGCCCACCTGCTTTAAGCATTCAGAGCAGTTCACCTCCAACTCCCCATGTAATAATGTAACGTAATACACCTAAGGAAATGCATTTCAGCAGAAACGTAGATATGGAAGTCACTTGCTCGATACTCCAGTACCACATCTTTGTTTCCATGCCAACAGACCAATTACAAATGCAGACACATTGCGATATTCCAAACAGAAAATTCTTACTTAATTAAGAGAAACACCAACTGCTTTATGTAAAGGAATCATTTTATTTACAGTTTATTCAAGAAGAGTATTTAGGACAATCACTGTCTTCTCTGACTCAGGGGTAAACGGTTTCTATTTTTGCAGTCTGAACTTTGGACTGATAATGATCTCACGCATGTATAGTACACCAAATGCATGTAACATGAGGAGATCCCCTGCAGCTGTTGGAGCAATCACAGACCATATCTACAATCCATGGGCAACTGGAGTTACATTTTTAAAGGCTAGACTTCTTCATGAGCTGCAATAAATTAATCTCTTGACAATCTATCACCCAACTTGATAATAAAATTAGCTTCATTAACAGAAAAGGAAGCAAGCACAAGGGGTAACTGGCAAACGATTGAGAGTTCAGACAAGGGGATTTGATGACAGGGAAGACCATCCAACTTATTTAAGCCCCACCACTGCGTTTCAAGAGAGTACATAAGTGCCAGCAGTGTTATGATTTATTACTGAAGGGAAGACAAATCATAAAAAATAAACCTCTCAGAATTCCAAGAAAGCTACTAATTGATTCTTTCAATTAATTTATTATACAATAAATAAATTAAACCAAATGATAAGGTCAATTTACTATAATTAACTAACCTAGAAACAGAAATAGGGAAAAGAACATAAGGGAAAATAATCAGACAAAATGAAATCCAACAAAAAGCTGAAGAATAAAGGCAACATATTTGCTGCTAACATAGCAAAAATGAAAGGCCTAAAAGGTCAAAGCAAAAGAATTAGATGATGAAAAATTCCTAATCAGGAAAAACACATTACAAATCTTGAGGGAACATACATCTAAACCCAATAAATAACTAAAATACATATTTAGATAAACTTGAAGTCCAGAATCAAAAGAAACTAAGCAAGAACACACCAACATGGTCTACTCACAATTTTGGATGTTTCCACCTTCAATACAGCACATGATTTACTTTCAGTAATTTAATCTTCACAAAATGGCTGCACCCATTATCAAAGTAGGATACCAAAATGGCAGCAACAAAAACATTAATAAATAACAATACAAATTTATCAAAGGTCCAATATCAAAATGAGGGTATTTAATCATGTCCACATCTTAACAGGGAATATAAAAAAACCTCAGAATGATAAGAAGGTCTAAACAGAGAGAAACATATCTTCTTCTGGTATGGAGTAGCATATGAAAAAAAAATGATACTAAAAATTAGGGGAAAACTTGAAACAAATTTAAACCTGAAAATCTGTACTTGTAAAGGGAAACAGGAAATATTGTTTTCTGATAGTATATAACTGTCTTAAAAGAACTATATATGACCTGTTTGCAATAAATGGGCCTACACCTTGAAGAACAATACCCAAAGTGCTGTGGGATTTAACACAACTGGTAAGCTGATGCAAAAATTAGATAGGATTGGTAGATGCCATGTCTTGTGCTGTGTTTGTTTGGCAGTAGCGACATCAGCAGCAGGACGAGCAAACAAGTCAATGAGAAAAAAAGCAACTTTTATAGATTCAAGATAAAAATGCATCCCAAATATCTCAAATCGTCTCTGTTTGAGTAGCAAAGCATTAAGAAGAACTTTGATTGATAAGAGGTCCCCTAGTGTGCACAATTAATCAGTAGTGCATTTGTTATTTGTTAAAACATACATTCTCATTTCAAAAAGTACATTCAGATACATTATAGTGGTATCTACTAAAACTGTCAGTACTTTCGATTACACCGTGATTTTATTTATTTTTGGACATGCCATTTACTCCTAACAGAGTCAACTGGAGAATGTAAAGCCTTAAGATGAAACAGAACTCAAAACCAGAAATCTTTATAAGATATAATGACCAAACCAAAGACTAAACCACAGAATTGGAAAGAAAACCATTCCAGGATTACCAGACCGAAAGAAGCTTTAATTAATGGAATCAGAAGAAAAAGTGAGCATTAGCTTTGACACAGCAAAGAGCTGCTGCAAGCATTAGTCTTCGTATGTCTCTTAGGTGACTGCAGTCCAAACAGCTACAACACTGCCCACTTAAAAGGATAATTTTGTTTGCTGTATAACCTGAAGTTATCATCAACCCAAACATGCAAGAAAAACAGACTGACACATCTGCAAAGTACTCTCTTACCCATCTTACCACCCACCTGTCCAACACTGAAGTTCTAAATTCATACAAGTGTGCAGCATTACAGACTTAAGACCTGAATCTGTTACACAAGGCAGTGTAAAAGAATGGACCCCATTTAAGCTCACCAGCATCAAAGCACAACATAAAAACAGAATTGGGTTAGAAGTGGAGTGGGGATATTCAGGTTTTAAAAAGGATAAAACAAATTAAAAAAAAAATTCAAAATTATTGAGACACAAGAAAAAAACAGATTATCAACCGAGCATTAAGTAATTTCTGGCCATTGGCTTACTTTGACAAAGTACATAAATCAAGAAGGGTGTGCAAGAGAAAATTAATCTTTCTCAGGCTATTTTATTTATAAATTGAAAAGTAGTTATTTTAAATCCTTGTTTTTCTGAATTTATCCAGGCATAGTAGAATAAGAAACAGAAAAATGTAATCAAAAAGCAAAAAATACACTTTTAATATAGTATTTGCAGTCATAATTAGGGTGATAATAATAAAGGTAATTGCTAAGCATTTCGACAGAACTACCCCAACAGTAATTTTCATTTCCTTTATTAACTGATTACAATGAACAAAGTTACAATAGCTTGCTGTATTTTATACATACGCTCATTTAAAATAATTGTGATTTCTCCTGATTAGTTAAATATTTTAGAGCTTAGCCTTGTCTTATCGATCTAGTTTATACTTTTAGCTCTTCTGGTCACAGTGGAGGGGTCAATATGGTGGCTAATGGAAAGGCAAGGCAAAGTTCAGGGATAAGAAGTATGAACTACTGGATCTATAGGCCTACACATTAGCCAGACCTGCTACTGTAGGTCTCATCACTATGTGTTACTGTAGGTCCATCTGATAAGAATTTCTAGAGGAAATGTTAGTAACCCAAGGGTCACTTCTGCTTCTAGACCTCTCACCATGTCAGCAGTGACAGGCAGACTGATAACCCTGAAGGTTCTACCCCAGGCCTGGTCCTAGACTATAGGTGAAGGACGATCTCACTTTTAAGAAAATATAGGGAGCATTACTCTATACAAAAGTGACTCTGTCTCGCCAGCTAACCAAGAAAATGGGAGTGATGTCTGTAGGTGTGTGATGCTTCTTTACAGGTAACTAAGTCTGTGTTTTTTAAACTGCTGAAAGTGCATGAACACAGTATTTTTAAGCATTTTGGAATGCAAATCTCTTATTTGCATTACAAGGACAGAAATAGACAATGGATATGATTTCCTTTGTTTTCTGTATAGCCAAACCATTCACTTCATGTTGTATACGGTGCCAAAGCAGAAGGCTTAGCAATGTGCTAGCATGGTAAACATACAGATTTGTGTGAGTGTTTACTTACTTTTCCTTTTGGCAGGAGCCTCCTAATCTCTACTCTGTCTAAATGCCAGCCAGAGTTTATTCCTTTCCCATTGTGTCCGATTCTTATCTTTTCAATGACATCACCAACATCTTCAAGCTGTAAATATAACACATTTGTTGTAAAAACTGACCCTTGTTTGTTTAATATACAATAGATTTTTCTTTCATTACTATGCACTTGGTGCTACTGAAAGATTGTGAATGTCTGTGTTGATAATATAACATTCTCAGATCTGCTTATTTCATTTCAGTCTTACACGGGGCCAGAGCCTATCCACAGACCCAGGGTACTTACTGGTCCATCAAAGGGCCCACTTGCACACAACTGCCACACCGTGTGCTAAATAACCAAACACACACTTGTTGTGATTATGAGAGGAAGACTTGTGTACTTGGAAGAAAAGCCATGCAAGGAGAAAGCTCCAATTCTGCAGACAGTAGTAACTGGTTTCGAGGGAAAGCCCAGAATTCTGGTTTCCTGAGGTGTCAGCATTCACCACTCTAATGTCATGCCATGAATTAATTTAAACTATAGGGTTTGCTATATAGTCACATATTATATTTACTTAGAAATATCAATATATACGATACAAAGGACTAGGTCAATATGAATTTTCTCATGTGCCAAAGTAAGTGAACTCTTTGCCGTTATTTTTTCCTAATTTGAGTATCATTTACATGAGGTGTACATGATTAGTAAATCATTATGGAGCAGCCTGAAGGGCCACTTGTGATCTCTTCAGTTTGTACTTTTATGTTTCTTCGAGATCATGCTGACCTCAGATTTAGAGCATATTTGTTTGTTAATGTATTCATTTATCAGGGTTGGCTTACTTTTGTACATTTGTGACTTGACCTTTTTTTCTGCTTCATGAAACTACTCTCCTAAACAGCACATGGCATGTATTGATATTACTCCCTTCTTTTAGCACAAGTAAAGGTGCAAAAGAGATATGGTGTATTGAAAGAACCACAATAGGGGTTCACAAACCTTCAAGATGCATAAATGCTTAAAAGATGTATTGCCTTCATTTGTGACATTCTATGAGGGCATGATCAGAATACAGATGCACACAGCATGTCGATGAAACAATGGTTAAAGGATCATCCCGAGAGAGACAGAGAGACATTAGTCCAGTAAGAGAGAATGTACCATTTGCTGCTTTGTTTTAAAAGGTGTGCCACTAAAAGCAGCTTCTTATGGTAGCAAGTTTCATTTCACACAGCAGGGATATGTGGTTCTGGGTCTAAGATGGGTGCTACGATGGGGAAATGGGTGAACAATGCAGTATGTAGACAAGGCCTGGACAGCGCATGTGCACAGTGGAATTTAGCATTTTAAGAATGTGTCAAAAGAGACCAAGAGTACAATGGGTAATAAAACGCATCAGCTGTACATATTAAGCAAGTAAACTTAATTCCTGATACAAGTACTGGCATCAAACTATACTACATGAAATTGCTTTGCGAATGGAAACTGAAATGAGAATGGGATGAAGATCTAGCATGTCCCTGCAAGAAATGAGACGAGTCCTATACAGAGCACAGGTAAAAAAAAAAAAAAAACGACCATTTTCAGTTGGTTAAAGGTAGGCAACTGGGTGAATCTCTTTATCTGCCTGAGCGTGTAAAATCTTGTTCAGGTTAGACTAAAGGTGCCATTGCTTCATTTTTTTATCCTTCTCTGAATGCGGCCTTTGTATCCTGCTACATAAAAGTCTTCATTTAGTATACTTTCCTGGCAGTTTCAGTTTTCAAAACATAATTTTAGTGTTTAAATGAAGACATGTCTAGTTAAAAAGACAGTTAATATGTATGGCATGAGTGAGTAGGTATGTGAGATTGAGCTCTGGGATACACTGACATACCATCCAGAGTTGGGTCTTTTAATGCAGTGAATGGTACCCCAATGGGCTCCAGCTCCCCACATCTCTTTATTGGTCTAAGTAGGTTAAGAAAAAGGCGGAAAAGATGGTTTGGTTTAGAAAATGCATAGAAGGGAGGATTGTTGTCTGAATGCAAGCAAGCTGAAAAACCAATATAAATTAATCTTAGTACTAAACTAGTGAATATATTATGGCTTCAGAAAAAATTAACTTTGTGTATTTTTTCTTACAATTATCTGAAAACAAAATTGTGGAATCAAGTCTGCTAAAGCTTCCATTGTACCCTATGATCCTACTCTAGCATTTCAGGAAACTACAGTTCTGATCACCAAGTTACTACTAGAGTCTCTCTTTCTCTCATTGGTATAACTTACAAACCCAGCACTGATGGCCACCTCAGACCCTAACATTTGAAGAACGCATAAAGATGTCCCCTTACCTCCACAATAAACTTGTCTACTGCACCACGCTCAAAGTACATCCGTCTTTCCCTTTTGTTAACACACAAAGATTTCTGGTGAGTGCAGATGCTGTCTCTTCCATACAGCACAACAAAAACATCTGAATCTGTCCCAGCATTGTAAATATCACTGGTGTATACAGTTATTTCATAAGGCACAACTGAAAGAAATCAAAGGAATACAAAAAGACTTACAGAGTTAGTGAAGGTGAACTGCATCAGTGTGCATCTATTACAGGAAAACAGAAGTACAGCTCATTCCAACGAATAAAAATGTACAAAAAAGCTATATAAACAGCCTTTACATGTACAGCCATTATTAGGCATGACTCTTCTGTTTTTAATTGTAGTTTCAACCTTTACCCAGTTTCAACATACTAAATAATAGACATATTAGGTGTTTCATAATTTCAGTACAGAAGGGTTCACCTTATAAGCTGACATTGAATAAACACTCTCAATCACTACTTACCAAGACCTGGAATAACCACTTTCATAAATTCAATAAATCCTGAGTATTATTGCTATTAGTTGTGTGAACAAAAGGAGAACACGTGTCATGGAAAGCTGATTTTGGTTCCTTTTCACATTCCTCCTATATGTTACTTGTAGAAATGCTTTTTTGTTTTGATAGCAAGCTGTTTCAAGCTTGCTTTCTTAATGTTTAAGATGTTTAATGTATAAATACCAAATGCTAAGATATACATAAAAGCATAAGACGTTTGACAAATGAGTGGAGACCCTTAGGTCCATCGAGCTTGTGTGGTTTGATATTGATATTTTTTTTTTTAAAGTTTCTTCTTGAATTACATAACTTGGTAGTTTTTCTCCAATTTTCTAGACTTGTTTACTGAAGGATTGCTTGATGTTTCCATTTTGAATGCTTTTTCATTAATTTCCAGTGGTGTCATCTAGTATATTTTATGTTTAATGGATCAGTTTTACCAATGCCTTTCACGATTTTATGTTCTTATTAGATTATATGCCTTCCAAAACATTGAAATGCTGGATTTCTTCATTGCCTTTAGAGTGACAGAGAGATTTATTTTCAATTTTCACGCAGTTTAAAGCTACATGATCTAAAGCCCACAGATCACTACTTTTACTTAAATGAAGTAGAGTTATAAATATTACAGCCATATCAAGTGAATGCAGATCAACAGCATCTATTTTCATCCATCCATTTTCCAACCCACTGAATCCGTACACAGGGGTCTGCTGGAGCCAATCCCAGCCAACACAGGGCACAAGGCAGGAACCAATCCCGGGCAGGGTGCCAACCCACTGCAGGACACACACAAACACAACCACACACTAGGGCCAATGTAGAATCGCCAGTCCACCTAACCGGCATGTCTTTGGACTGTGGGAGGAAACCCACGCAGACACATGCAAACTCCACGCAGGGAGGACCCGGGAAGCGAACCCGGGTCTCCTAACTGCGAGGCAGCAGCGCTACCACTGCGCCACCCCATCTATTTTCAGCCAAACTAAATTACAACATAGTGAACTTGGTCATTTGATGTGTTTTAATTGTGAACTTGAAAGAAGAATACTTGTGTAAACTGCAGAGGCACTACAGTATGTCACCTAGTCCTGGAGATCTCCTGTGGCCAACCACTCTTATAATCATGGAGTAGGTTTAAGTAGATGGTCTTTTTTCACTTATTCCACATTTAGAGAAGAGCATTAGTGTATGACTATTTCTGCTATTGTTTTAGTTTCCTAACTCACTGTTGTCACTATCCTGTTATTTTTTTTATTTGTTTGTTTGCTTGTTAGTTTTCTTTCTTAATGGTTTTGCTGCTAATGACAGTTAACAAATGGAGCAGACAACACTGAATGGTGAAAAGCTGCAAGTATTTCTGGGTCAGACCCACTAGCGTGGTCTCCAGCTTAAATAAACAAGCACCTGGAAAGCAGGATGACAATGACAATGATGATGATGATGATAATGAAGAAACTTTGAAAACCAAGATAAAAACATCACTAAATTCTCTCCAGGTAAAACATATTAATGCTTGCTACATTCAAATAAAATTTAGCAAACAAAGTTTGAAATTCCCAGCGTCAAGCTTTTTGTCATTCTACATGTTTTATGCTGGTGTTTACTTTCGTTATTGTTCATTTTCACATTAGGATACAATTAAATAAACTCCACAGAAAAAAAAAGTGAATAAATGGAAAATGGACACAAGACAGTTAAACTATGGAAAATATATGAATAATGAATATTTTTTTCTTAATGTCAATTTTATTCTACTGCTCTTTTATAAATGCAGAATACGATCAGCTAATTATATGATAATCTCATTATTACATATATTATATACTGTATAACAATGAGATCAAACATGACCTACCAATTGCCAAACTGTCTCTAGTAAAAACCTGTCGAAGCAGGGGTCCTCCAGAACTAGTACTGTAATACTGTAAAATAAGGTGTGCTGGGAATGAGGTCGTTTTGACAATTGAATTTTGATTATTTTTCACTGTTTTTAGGCATTCCATTGGTGACATCTGCACCATTATGTGCCTTTTTCGTCAGTAGCTACGCATCATTAGGTTATGTTTGTGAAGACACGTCAAGAGAAAAAACATTGGCATCTTCAGCAACTGCATTTGTCTTCAGGTTGTAATCTTTTGCCTGCTTAAAGACTTCTTACCCCTTTGGTTTTGGTCACCACAGTGAATTTGGTGTTTTCGTTTCAATCAGATTTTTGGGTAAGCCTTTCAAAGCCTTTTGCCACTTATTATTGTATAAATAAATAACATTCCTTGCACTGTACAATTACAAAGGTATAATTCTGTAAATTATACATACCAAACAGTACAGTATATACTGTACATTCAATAAGGACAGGATAGCATGACCACTAGGAGTAAAGACATTAAGTTTAAGACATTACAGCAAGTCATATTGTGCTGCATAATTTTATTCTCAGTACTTACATGGAGTATACTCCTCAGTCTGAAGTTCAGCAGGAAAGAGGTCTCTTATTATAGCTCCATCATCTTCCGTTTTGTCCAACCAACGGCCACAGGGGAAACGTAACCTTTGCCCCAGAGAAGGAGCATCAATATCTACCCAGTCCAGGAACCAACCAGGAGAGCCACCTGAAAAGTACAGTAGCCTTAATACTTCCTGAGATACATGTACCACCCCATCTCTTTTTATTTAAATTAAAAGAATTATACATAGAATAAAAAAAGTTATTTTACAAGTCAAAGTTCCAATCTGTTACCATACAGGACAAAGAACTAGCAGTTTTTAACTTTAGTTTTTTTTTTCTTTCTGACATTGGTAATCTGTGCTTCTGTAGTTTTTTGGACTTGACAACGTAAACTTCATTTCAACAGTTGGATGACTCACTACGCTTCTGTCCACACATTTCTTTATTGATTCAGTTCTGTTGCTTTTTTCTTCTCTAAATCTATTATATACAACCTTTCTTTAATTTCTATGACAATTCAACATTTTGTCTCTGTTTTGGATTACTGCTGCTCTGTGCTGGCATGGCTCCCAGTAAGTGGTATCCAGATTCTCCTTCTCCTCCATAAAGCTTCTCCACGATTGGCATATTCTGTCCCTCATGATACACATGCTACTTCTCTGCCTTCCTCCCTCCAGTGTGCTGCTTTTGTGGTAGTTATTAACTTTAAATCTCTTATCCTTGCATGGTTCTGCTTGTTACTATCAGTGGCCTATGCTCTCTCCATATATCCCCAAAATAAGTCTCCGTTCTGTTTCAGCCAACTTTCTGACTGATCCCATCGCTCTAAAACGTGGATCATTTTCAGTTTTATCTGTCCAGCTATGGAACAAGCTTCCCAAGACCATCCAAAATGAACCTCTTGAGGACACTCCATTCACCCAGCTTAAACTTTCATTTTCTTCTCCTATACTGTGCATAAATAGCTTGGTGTAGTTTATATAAACCAATGCTTCGGGGACATAATTGAATGATCGTGTGAATATATTATAATAAAGCATAAAAACGTTATAAGTAAAGCTGTTCAAAAATCCATGTGAGGAACAACCCATAAACTTCATGCTGTATATATAAAGAAGATCCAATTAATACACCATATTTAGAGTATGACATGTTCTATAAATTTTTAGGGAACAATACTGTTAACAATTGAAACAACATCATGTCAAGGTCTTCTACTGAAATTCTATGAATTGTATTTAAAATGAGCTCAGATGAGACAAAAAACAAAGGGAATTGGGCAAGAAGTGTATCACATTTCTGTTCTGTTGTATGTCAGTCAGTCATCGTCCAACCCGCTATATCCTAACACAGGGTCATGGGGGTCTGCTGGAGCCAATCCCAGCCAGCACAGGGCGCAAGGCAGGAACACATCCCAGGCAGAGCACCAGCCCACCGCAGTCTGTTGTTTGTGGCAATTGTTAACAAATGACATAGTACTTAACTCTCTTCCTTACCTTTGTTGTCATGGCCGATACGAATTTTTTTCAGTGATCCAATATCAACAGCCTCCACAGTAAACTCGTCAATTTGGCCTCGTTCAAACTTGTTCTTGTGTGTCTTAGAAGCTTTGAGGTTGATAACACCTGTTAGAGCAAATATCGCTTACTATGAATCTGAACATTAAAAGCTAACGGGCCAGCTACAGTTTCAATGACAGGTTCAAAACATCAAAGTTTTTCATCTTCAGATGCAGACATTTAAAAGAGCATTTCCAAAACTATTACTTTGTAATAACTTAGTACTTTGAAAAAAAAAAAACGCAGGTGATATTAACACAGGTGACAATTTTAGACACAATCATTAATATAAATATAATAAATATAGTCCCTTATTAAAGTGGCAAATTAAACAGATTAGTACATGCAGCATGGCTGCTAAAAAAAGAGAATATCATTACATATGATGAGTACCAACTAAATTATCTTAAAAATCAAAAAGCTGTCTTCTGTTTTCCCATTGTAGGAAACCGAATACTAATTGTCTTCATTCCTAAAGTGTCTACCTTGTTTCATAATACATTTTCAAATTACAGAACGTTTAATTCTTTAAAGAAAATGTTACAAATTGTTAAAACAACTATTATAGCCATTAACTGTACTTTCAAGTGAAACCAAATCTGTAAATTAGTTAACTAATTTCAATTAATTGTCATTTAGTTCACAATTATTAAAAACAATATGACAGCATAATGTGTTTTCAGGGTATAAAAAAAGAACGGAAATGTGATGCAATATTTACAAGATAGCAGCTATTAGTAAATATGGTGATGCAATTTTAAAACAAGTTAACAGAAAGACAGAATTTTTAACTGGCTGTGCAATCTGAAATGAACTCAGCATAAAAGAGAATATTGGCCAGCTAGAGATCCCAAAAGGCATGGCGGGGTGTCTCAGTATAGTGGTGCTATAGTCAGTTGTGCAGGACTAACTTAATATAAAAAACATCATGTGAAGCTTATAACACGACTGCACCATCATAAGAGATAGCATTAACAACATGATTCAGGTCAGACGTTTCACTTTTCAGGGTGTAAGAAGAGGCCTACTTTTGACATATTTGAGCTCATAGTAAAGTATGATATAATCCATGAAAGCAGATGCTGGCTGCCCCCATACAGTGACATTAGCATTTGCTTTAATAAGCACATTGTTTGTAAATTGCATTCATCATGATATCTGCTGTATATTTCTTTAGACCTACACTATATTATTTATATTCTGTGTAGTGAGGTGCACTCAACTTATCTTATTGATTAAAGAATTTTAAAGAATGCATCTGTTGTTTTTGTCATTATTGACAGACTTGCATGAAGCAGGATTAATTAAGGAGGGCAGTACTGTACTTGCACATTTACTAACACTTGGAGAGGAAGCAGAAACACCCCTGAACACCCCCATTACACCTGTCTTCCATACTTAAACCTGTCAGGATGACACAACAAGCAACAATGCATGGCGAAAGATTTAAATAAAAAAATGCACCTCAGTTTGATCTGGTAATATTTGTAAGGATTTCACTTCATGAATGAAACATTTATTCACTTTGACCAACATAAAGTATGTTCAAATGGTTTTTTTTAACAGAACCAGAAAAGAAATTGTATAAGACTATACTGATTTTTTGGCCCATAAAGTGCCTTCAAACTTTGCTTATTTTTTATCCTAAAGTCCAGTATGTGTTGCCTGCACATGAAATATTATACTTTGATTAAGTGCAAAATCTCTTTCAGCAAAAGTGATTTCTGAAAGCTTTTATACACAGAAACATGCAAAACCATCTTTAATCACAAAAAGAACAACTTTAATGTGAAGACGTTTTGGGTTTGATTAAAAAGAAAAGAAAATATTTTTTTCACGCCAGGGTACTAAATAACATAAGCACAGCTTTACCTGTGTCATCCTTTTCTCCATAAAGAACTGCAAAAACATTGGCATCTGTCCCAGCATGTTTTTTATCTCCAGTTTTTACCTTTAGGGTGTAAGTAGTAGACTGAGCTGAAAACAGAAAAAGAAAAAATGTATACACATACTACCAATCACTATATACTTTTCCATTATAACAGCATGCCATTGTCCTAAATATATTCCCACCGTATACCTGCTGGCTCTTTGAAATAGATAGATAGATAGATAGATAGATAGATAGATAGATAGATAGATAGATAGATAGATAGATAGATAGATAGATAGATAGATAGATAGATAGATAGATAGATACTTTATTAATCCGATGGAAATTGCAGGAAAATACAGCAAAAAAAAGGCCCAAATATACATGTAACAAGAATTATAATAATCTTAAATGTGCTAACAAGGTACAAATACACATACTACAAGAATTATCAATAAATAAATTAACAAAATGTAGGTATTTAGTAGGTGTATAGTGATCAAAATTGCACATACTTATAAGTTACAGTTTTACAGGCCCAGATAGGAGTCGTTGGCACAGTATGCTAAATATCGCCTATAGCATCATTGCCTGTTAAGATGTCTGCTACACCTGCTCAGTAACATTCAGCAAACATGAAACCACCACCACCTTGACTGTGGGAGAACTCATTAAAGAGCCCGATGACTGACAGAATCAACCTCGCACAGCACTCCTTGGAGCAACACATTTGTCTCAGAATGTTACAAGATGGGCTCCTCTTTTTAGCCAAAGCCACATTCAGAGGGTGAGAGTCATTGTCCAAGATAGAAAGCAGCTTCCTGAGTGACCTTTGCTGTACCACAATAATATGCAGGAATGATCAATAACAACAACCACTTTACTTGCCCTCGGCAGATGTAATCACTTTCAAATCAGATTCATCTAGAACATCAAACCTCATATCTGAAAATCTCAGGGTTTTTTAAATAAGTGTAGTTCATAGCTGGCATGTGCAAGGTGCCTTGTGGAGGTCTAAAGAATAACAGACTAACTGTAGCAGACAGGACATTATGTTTATATAGAACTAGCTGTGTAAGCCCATGCTGTAAAAAGCCGGGGCCCTAGAAACTATTGAAATCGTCAGAAAAAAAAACTGAAATGTAAAGATGTCAGGCAATTGAAAGGAACTACTCTGGGCATCTCTCTCCTAGGAGGTTTCGTTTTGCTGACGTGCTCGTATCGCTTGTGCATTAGCGGCGGGAGGAAAAGTAAAAGAGATACCATTCTACTGATGTTAGTGACTAAGCAACTTTATCTTTCTTTGGAGGTTTCGTTTTGCTGACGTGCTGGCCTCGCTTGTGTTATTAGTGGCTAAGCAAGTTTTCTGTTTCCTCGGAGGTGGAGCCCTTACCCCGACTCCACCTCTCACTTCCGGGCCAGACAGACACACAAACTTCCACGTGTAGACGTTTATATATAAGAAAGATTATTAATCACTAGGCAGTGTGCACAAACAATTAAATAATAATGTCAGATTCTAAGTTATATTATAAAACCTGTACAGTACTCTCCGATTCTATAACAGAAGTGTCCAACTCTGATCCAGGAGGGTTACTGAGGCTGCAGGTCTTTCTTCCTGAACTTTCTTAATCAGTGATCAATTTCTGCTGATAATTGACTTAATTTCACTTCATTTTAATTCCCTTGTTTTTGAAGATTGAGTCCTCTGAATTGCTTCTTTTCTTCCCTAAATGGCAGGCAAATAAAAATGAGATGGAAGCTTAGCCAACAGATGACCAGCTAAATTGGGACTTCAAACTCCATAGAATTCCACTCCAAATAGTTTATAAATTAGAAGCCGGTTCTTGTTATTACTTAAACCCGTTATTTCATTTCATGGCTTGTTGCTGCTCTCATTCTGCCACATCAGACATTTCCAAAACTGTTGATTTTCCTTTATCTAAGAGCACTCTCAAAATGTTTTATGTACCTGAACAGATCAACATTACTAGGACCTTCACCTTTCTTTATTTTCAGATGCTGCATGATGAACACAGGTTGCTGGTAATGTTTTTGGCGCATTTTGAATCTCATTTTGTTTGGCTGCTTATCAAGAAAGAAAAATAATTAACAGGTCTGAGCCTTAAACAGCAAGTAAATTAAAATGAATGCAAAAGACATTGAATTAACAACAAGAACTGGTCAATAATTAAGAAAAGGGTTGGAATGAAAACCTGCAGTCACAGAAGCCCTCCAGGATCAGAGTTAGAAAACACAGTTCTATAATGTCCTAATGAGTCTTCCTTCAAGCATCAGGTGCAAGTGTGGTCCCCAAAGCAGAGGCCAAAACAAGCCATAGAAGTAAAAGCAGTGAAGTCTGCAGATATACCAAACTAAGCAGGAGGGCAGATAATGTATATTCAACTAAACTGTTACAGAGGTCCTTGGATAGCATATATGCTTGGGTAGTTTTGTGGAAGATGAAATTTAAAGTAAGTAAATGTAAACTATTACATGTAAGAAATATAAACTTTACAATTGAATACACAATGGGAAATCTGAAACTTGAAAGTAAACCTTATGAGAAAGACCAAAGAGTTGTGGTGGACTCATCTCTATCTACATCCAGGCAATACACAGACGTGGTCAAGAAAGCTAATAGGATGTTAGGTTATACCTGTATATCAAATGTGTGGAGTGTACACCAAGGGAACTTATGCTTAAGTTATATAATGCACAACTGAGGCTACACCTGGAGTTCAATGTTCAGTTTTTTACTCCATATTACAAAAATGACATAGCAGCACTAGAGAAAGTCCTGAGAAGAGTGACTAGGTATGAGTTATGAGGAGAGATTATAGGATTTGAATCTTTTCATTTTTGGCAAGCATTTATTTAATTATGAAAGGAATTAATACTGTATAGTACAGTATAGTAGCAAGGACATGGGGACAATGTTGGAAACTTAAGGGCAGATTTTACACAAAGGTTAAAAAGGTTTTTGTTCATGCAAAAAACAATAAACACATGGAATAAATTACCAAGTAGTGTGGTAAAGAGCAGGACCTTCAAACCTCAAGTTGTTGTTATTTTGGACATCAAGGTGAATAGGATGAACAAGCTTGTTTGTCTGAATGACATGTTCTCATTACACTTTTTCTAATATTCGGTGGACAAAAAGCACCAGACTGTCAGTCATTGGGGAGTTGCATACATTGTTACACTGCTCAGTGATGTCTGTTTAGTGAATAAATGAATGTCTATTTTAAGCCTTTCTCAAGACTAATCAGATCTTTTACCACTTATAAAAATATCTTTAAATATTATTTTCACCTTTCTGCTCCAACCCAAGAGTAGCCTGAGACTGCTTATCACTCTCAGAGTTCTTCTTGAGAAAAGCCTCATCAACAGGAACAAGCTCCCGGGCAATTTGACCATCATCTTCATCTATGGCTAACCACCGTTCGCAAGGGAAAAAGTACCTACATAAAGTCAAACAGACAAGGAATGAATTTATTTAACATCACACAGAACCTGGCACTTTCCTAGAAGGAACAAATTGATAGTGTCACTAATTAAATTCAGAGTATACTTGCAGCCGTCTATGCAATGCTATGTAATTAAAGCAACGTAAATGTTAAACAGGCTATTGTTGTGCATTCATGCAGACTTTAACTAAGCATTTTAGTCACTAAATCACCTCAGTTAGAAAACAGCATAAAGAAAATTAATAAGGCAAATACTAAAACAAGAACATGGATTATATGTCATATACTATAGCATCAGACTGCTTTGTTAGTTTTAACGAGGGAGACGTAAGCAATCCTAAAACGACTTCTGGTACTAAATTGCAGTAAGCAAATAATCACTAAAAGTGTAGTTATATCTGACTGCCAGCAGAGAGGGCCCTTGGTCTGTTGCGCCTGTTTAACAGCCCATAGTACTCAGAACTGTGTTTTTTCATTCACTGAAATTGTAACCTATGATTCTATCAGATAAGAATTTCATAGAAAAAAGTTTGAAAGAAATGCAGCAAATTTTGAACAGTGTTGCATAACTCAAAGTTACATGTTTAAGTTTATTTGGAATCATGTCTGCGTGAATCATTTTTGGCAAGGAGAAAAGTAATTCTAGGCTCCTTTCATGTTTGTATTTATTACATTACCAGCTTGTTAGACATGATCATTTAAATAATTAACCTCCTTGTGTCAAGAATACTAAATAGAAAAGGCAACAAAAATGGACCCCAGTAGGCTTCCTGTTGATCGACATGAATTGTAAAAACTGGCAATTACAGATTTAAATAGTAAGAATCTCAAAACATTAAGATACCTCAGAAACTTAACACTTTGATGAAGTTTCCTCCTAAAGTGGCACTATGAGTGAAGGAGTTTAACCAGAGGAGCTCTACTTACGTTGTGTCATCTTTGCTGTCCAAGATCTCCACCCTGTCCAGAAACCAGGCAGCATTCCCCTGGGCATTGTCATGGCGAATTCGCAACTTCTTTAGCTTCCCTAAATCAATAGCAGTAATTGAAAATATATCTTCCTGGAAGACAAAAATGCCAAGTGACTTTGAATGGAACACTTCCACCAAAGTGATAATTTTATTTATTGAGATAACTTATTTAGGTTAAAAAAAGTCCACATTTAAGTGTATGTAACAGTTCTGATTATCCATCCATCATTTTCTAAACCCGAATTTTCCATTACAAAGCCACTACAATCTATTATAAACAGTTGAAATATATTACGTTTTAATGTACTGTACTTATTAGGCAGCTTACTTTTGTTTTTAATTTAAAAACCTAAGTATTCTTTTCTGTTTACTCCAGGAGTGTATGAGTGGACTGCTGGTTGGGTAAAAAATGTTCTCTGGATTGGTTAATTTCCTAAGCTGTGCACAGAAAAATGATGGAAAACAGGTCACCTATAAAAATATACCTGTCTAGTATCGCTGAAAACTGAGTTTTGTAAAAGAAAACATCCATAATTCTCAGAACCCACTTAATCAAAATCAGGGCCATTGTGGTCAGAGAGTAACCCAGCAACATTAAGCACAAGGCAGGAACCAACCTGAAATAACCTGTCAGTTTTTCATTGAAACCATTTCACACACGCTCTAACACTCATTCATAGGGGCCCAGTTTAAAGTCACCAGTCAGCATAACACCTATGTCTTTTAAACTACATAGAAACCATGACTATGCCAGGATTTGATCTTGGATCTATTGAGCTAGTTGAGCATCAGTAGTACCTTGATATCTTTAGGATTTGGAAACATGCTGAAAGTAGACTCCAGGCTAGCTGACCATAAACTTTATGCTTTCTGCAGCCTTCCCTAGCTATGTTAGTTTACTTTTAAACACACATACTAGAAATGCCATTTAAAAATGAAAATGGTTTCAAATGAACTAATCTGGCACTGTGGCACAGTATCTGTTTATGTGAATAACAAACTCTGAACATTTTGCTCCCAAACTCAGAACAAAACACAGTTGTCTTCTGTTACCAATGCCATTTGCCGCCATCACTGAACCTCTTGTAATGCGTTTTCATAATCAAGCAAATATTCAAGGTAGAACCCCAGCAGAGAGTACTCATGCTGACCCTTGTCCACCACCGAAAGTGACTACAATGGGCCTGTGAGTGTCAGAACCACAGAGCAATGGAAGATGATGCAATGGTCTGATGCATCACATTTTCTTTTAGATCACGCAGACAACTGAGTTTGTGTGTGTGTGTGTTGTTTACCTGGGGAAGAGATGGCAGCAGGATGCACTATGGAAATAAGGCAAGCCAGCAGAGGTAGTGTGATGCTCTGGGAAATATTCTGCTGGGAAACTTTGGGCCGTGACATTCATGTGGAAATTACTTTGACACGTACCACACACCTAAAAATTGTTGCAGGCCATGTACACCCTTTCATGGCAACATCATTCTCTGATGGTAATGACATCAGGACAATGTACCCTGCCACACTGCAAAAATTGTTCAGGAATGGTTTGAAGAATATGACAAAGAGTTCAATGTATTGATTTGGCTTCCATATTCCACAGATCTCAATCCAATCAAGCATCTGTGGGATGTGCTGGAAAATCAAGTCCAATCCTTGGAGATAGATAGATAGATAGATAGATAGATAGATAGATAGATAGATAGATAGATAGATAGATAGATAGATAGATAGATAGATAGATAGATAGATAGATATGTCTTTAAAAAAACAGACCCAACTGTAACCACATTTACATTGTTTACTAATACAAATTGGTCAATAATACAAATAACCTAAGCATTGCACTAACCTCCAATTGTGGCGGACGGCCTGGATGCTTCTATAATGGATGGGCCAGGAGGATGGAGGGCAGCCCCCTTGGGTTGCTACAGCACCACGGATTCCCACAGGGCATGCTGGGAGCTGGAGTTTGCTGCCGCCCTGTTGGGTTCAGTTGGTGCCTCCAGGGGGTGCTGCAGAGCCTGCACAGCCCTACTACACTGGGCTTCCGGGTACTCCATAAAAGGAGACAGCCACCACTACTCTGGGAGCCAGAGTTGGGAGGAGGTGGACAAAGCTTGGTGAGAAGGGGTGGAGACAGAGAGAGAGAAAGAAACAAGAAGAGAAAAAGAGACTGTGCTCTTTTGGTGCTTGTATTGAACTGTGTAGTTGGGAGCTTCAGTAAAATGCTTCCTCACTTAAATAAAGGCATGCTGTGTGGCAAGACTGGGCTCTGTGCCTGGGTTTGAGGAGCTGTCCTCCCCCTGGTGGTCCATACAATTCTGTGACAAAGTTGTGAATACATACTACATATTCTAATACGTTAGAGAGAATCAAAAAGAAATAGATCGTACCAGCTTAATTAGCTTTGGAAAGGAACTCCTGTTCCAACACATTTTTATACACATTGCTGTGTGTTTTCTACTAACTACTGTCAACACTTGCCAGACAGACTCCAGCTTCCCCACAACCTTGTGCAAGCTAAAGCTAGATTGGAAGATGGATCAACAAATGTTATCAGTTTCACCCATGCATTATAATCATCTTTTCCAATCACCCTTAATTGAAAAAATTTTCAAAACATGGAAGGTTTTTGTGATTGCGACCCTAGGAGATTTATGTACTGACAATATGTTTGCATTTGTGAAACATGTATGTCTCATATTGAATCTTTCAACAACCCATTTTTTTGAATATATCTCAATATACTGTGAGCTTGGTTGGAGATGGTCAATGGAAAATAATGTTCAGGTCTCTCCAGAGATGTTCTATTGAGTTCAAGTTCAGGCTCCTGTTGAGCAACTCAAGGACATTCCCAGAGATGTCCCTAAGGCACTCTTGTGTTGTCTTTGTTTTCTGCTTACGGTCACTACTCTGTTGGGAACTGAATGTTCAGCCCAGTCTGAGTCCCACAGCACTCTGAAGTAGGTTTTCACTTAAGATATCTCTGACCTTTGCTCTGCTTGGCTTTCTCTCAATCTCATCCAGTCTCCGATTCTCTTCCACTGAAAAACAAGCCCACAGCATGATAGTGCCACCACCTTGCTTCTGTTATTGGAATGGCCTTAAACAGACATGGAGGTATGCAGGTATGGATTCATCAGACCAGAGGAACTTGTTTCTCACAGTCTGAGAGTCCTTTAGGTGCCTTTTGCAAACTCCAAGTGGGCTCCTATGTGTCTTTTAATAAGGAGAAATATCTGTCTGCCTACTCTGGCATAACGCCCAGATCAGTGGAGTGCTGCAGTGATGGTTGCCATTTTGAAGTTTCTCACATTTCTAGACAGGTTTTCTGGAGCTCAGCCAGAGTGGTCATTGTACTCTTTGTCAGCTCTTTTACCATGGCCCATCTCTCATGATTTGTTCAGTTTGACCTGGTGGCTAGCTCTAGTAGGAGTCTAATTATGAAGGCAAATATGCTCTTGGGAACCTTAAAAACTGTAGGATTTTTTTGTAGTCTTCTCCGGTGTCTCAACCAAATCCCATCTCAAAACTCTGCAGGAAATTCCTTCAACCTCATGGTTTGGTTTTTACTCAATTATGGGACCTTACAAAGATATTAATCAATTGAACTGACCACAAGTTGACTTCAAACAAGGTATAGAAACAGAAAAAAGATGACCAATACATTGCATCTGAGCCATATTTCAAGTTTCAAAGGAAAGGGTCCAAACAACTAAGTTAATGTGATATTTCAGTGTTTTACTGTTTTAAAAAGAAATTATTTAAATGATTGTAGCATAAGGCCTGCAACATAGCAAAATGTGAACAAAGTGAAGACTCTGAACACTTTCTGAATCAACTTTATGTGCTGGATATAAGCAAACACATATTTTGAACACATTAAACTTAATGTACTCAAAGTTTGACCAGCTACCAATATTCATGTGTGTATGAATCTTAGTCTCTGAAGAGGCTGTGAACATGCTGCATTGGGTACTGTGTTGAAGCCAATTCTGCTTTGACCAAAAGGTTTATGATTTAAAAATAAAACACAAATTCTTTTCTAAAAGATTCACTTTAAAAATTAATATCACCATTATTAGGTTTCATTTTAGGCAGCAGTGCAAATTACTTTTTATTTTAATATTACAGCTTCTTTAACAGCTAAATCACACCAAGACAACATGACAATATACAGTACCTGTCCCTTTTCAAACTTATTGAGTTTATTTGACTTCTTCAAATGACGTTCTCCAGTGTCTCCGTTTTCTCCATAAACATTGATGAAGACATTTGCATCTGTTCCAGCACCCAACACTGTTCCAGTGAAAACGTGAACTTCGTATGCGTTTTCTGCATTAAACATAGAATTTTTTATTAGACCTTTATTTGGCTTTTTACAGACGCTAGATAGATAGATAGATAGATAGATAGATAGATAGATAGATAGATAGATAGATAGATAGATAGATAGATAGATAGATATGCACACACACTACAGTCTGAAGACATACCAGAATGGCTTAAAGGAAAGAAAATTAAAAAGAAAAACTTCTGACTTGGTAATCACCATCACAGTGAAGCATGTTGCAGGCATATTGTTGTAGGTATAAAGGAGCCCCAGTTTCATTTTGTGACACACTTCTGCTGAATAAATCATTGACTGAAAGTTCTCAGTGTGTCAGAGATAGAATGTACAGCTTTGTTCATAATGGCACTCAGTTTTGTTTTAATTCTCTCTTTTGCTACAGCTTCCAGGGGATCCAGAGTGAGTCCTATAACTGAACTTGCCCTTTTAATTAGCTTGTTGATTTGGTGGGCCTCTCACACAACAGCATAGAAAACTGCACTGGCCATTACAGAGTTGTAGAAGATATTAAGGATGTCACAGTCTCCTACATTACTTTCTTACATTGTTCCTCTGTGTTCTAAGACCTATTTAGCCTGTCATTGATGTGGACCTGCAGGTGCTTGTAGGACTGCGTCATCTCTGCATTCACTCCCTGAAATGTAACTGGACATGGATTGCTCTGTGGTGCAAAAAAAGTCAACAAACAGTTCCTTGGTTTTGCTGATGTTAAGCTGCTGACAATTCTTTCTGCACCAGCAAACAAAGCTCCTCACCTGATTCATATATTCTGTCTCATCTCCCTTATTTATACACCCCATAAGGGCAGGATCATCTGGGAATTTCTGCAAGTGACCTGACCTGATGTTATTTTTATAGTCAGAGGTGTACAGAGTGAAGAGAAAAGGAGACTGGACTGTTGCTTGTGGTGCTCCAGTGTTGCTCACATCCACTTCAAAGAGACAACAACAACAACAACAACATTTATTTATATAGCACATTTTCATACAAAACAATGTAGCTCAAAGTGCTTTACATAATGAAGAATAGAAGAATAAAAGACACAGTTAGAAAATAAAATAAGTCAACATTAATTAACATAGAATAAGAGTAAGGTCCGATGGCCAGGATGGACAGAAAAAACAAAAAAACTCCAGACGGCTGGAGAAAAAAATAAAATCTGCAGGGATTCCAGACCATGAGACCGCCCAGTCCCCTCTGGACAGTCCCTGAGCCTCACAAACTGTGGTCTGCTAGACAGATAGCCCATTATCCAGGACACCATAGGCTCATCCACCTGCAGATCTCTGAGTTTACCTCTTAACAAGGATGGCTGGATGGTATTGAAGGCACTGGAGAAATCAAAAAACATAATCCCCACAGTGCTGCCATAATTCATATGTAATTAAAGTGTTTACAATACATCCTTGGTACACACTAAAAGGTTGTGCAAGCTGTAATCAGTAAAGCCTATATTTTAAACATGCTATATTAAATTTCTTTTAGTGCACCTACTATTCAAACTAATTTCTATTTCTATAGTCATCCTTGACTTTTTGTTCATGCTGTCATAATCACAGTTATGTAGACTTTTGCTATTCACTCTAATGAAGAGTTCATGTTTATATTTTTTAAAAGTATGATGCATTTTTTCTCCACAAGGTGGTGACTTTACAGGCTCCAGATTCTATGAAGAAGAAACAAGTTCACAGATTTAAATTACACTGTGTAGCATGAAGAAAAAGCAAAGATTCTCTAATTAAACAATTGTTTTAATTAAATATGGCAAGTCTTTGAGGGACACTTCCGTTGAGAAACAAGGTGAGGGGCGGTGGCATTAAACAATGCACTATATACACTGGAATTAGTAGCAGTAGTCTAGTTATATACTGTAAGTCAGTTAACTCTTGAAGGTTGATTCTGTAAATAATAATAATACTTAAAATTTTACTAGAGATATCATCAAAGGCAAAAAAGATCAATACAAATTATATGCTTGAGTAATGAATACAGATTAAAATATGCATTGGTGCTGGAATTCTGGTTCCTAATGTGTGATCATCCAATATTGTGATAGTGTGTTAGATTCTAGTGCTATGGGTTGGGGATATTGTTTATACGGTACAAAGCAAGTTGTAGTATAACTAATGCTGGAGTGTTTGCTGTCTATTATGCAGTGTATTTTATAAAACAAGTGTTAAAATGAAAGCATAGTTTGACTTGTACATTAGAAATCTAAAATGAAAAGCAGTTGGCCTAAGAGCACTTTAACTACTCAGTCTTCCAGGTCCTTACTTTAAGTCTTGTGTGAAGAAGATAACATAATTTCTATTGTATTATCGTTAGCGAACAAATCATTTTAGGACATGATGGGAAATTATATAGTTTGAATAGTTTATTCAGAGAACAGTATCAACTGCCAGACAGTGTTCAGTAACCATTAAGAAGGCTAACAGAATGTTAGGTTAAAGAGCACGATGTGTAGAGTACAAGTTCAAGGAGGTTGTGTTAAAGCTTTATAACGCATCAGTTAGGCATCATCTGGAGTACTGTGTATAGTTTTGGTCTCTGGGTAACAAAAACACATAGTAGTGCCAGAAAAAGTCCAGTGAAGAGCGACTTGGCCAATTCCGGGGCTACAGGGGATGAGTTTTGAGGAAAGATTTAAACAGCTGAGCCTTTTCAGTTTAAGCAAAAGGAGATTAAGGGGAGACATGATTGAAGTGTTTAAAATTATGAGAAGAATTAGTTCAGTGGATCGAGACTGTTACTTTAAAGTTAATTCATCAAGAACATGGAGTCACCGTTGGAAACTTGCTAAGGGTAAATTTCGCACAAACATTAGGAAGTTTTTCTTTACACAGAGAACCACATACCCTTGGAATAAGCTACCAAGTAGTGTGGTGGACAGTAAGACTTTAGGGACTTTCAAAACTCGACTTGATGTTATTTTAGAAGAATTAAGAGGACAGAATTGGCAAGCTTTTTTCAGCTGAATGGCCTGTTCTCATCTATGTTGTTCTAATGTTCTAATGTACAGTGTTTCTGACTTTTCTCCTTTTGCAGACTTCATGCTACTGCCTGCTGTTTAAATATTCTCTAGACAATTAGAAATGATTTGTAACCCTTTTCAGACTATTCACCAGCAACTATTTTTCTATGGTTTACAGGAATTTCTTTTAGATGCAGCATGATGTGACCTTTGAATCTTTATCCTTAGAGAAAGAAGCTGAGGTGGTTTGGGCATATGAAACAATAGGCAAAAGGATGACTGGGAGAAGAGAAGCACCGAGATTAAAGAGAAGGAGATATCGCTAAGAGAACAACCAAAGAACACCTGGTTGGAAGTGGGTCTCACACAAAAGGGTAAAAAGAACCACAAAGAGCAGAGAAAAAACATTTTGGAGGGCACTGAGCTAACCTGAGAAAGCCCATAAAATGGCTATTAATATGTGAAGACTACATTTCATGCAATACCTTTTTACTTACATGACACAAAAGTACTGAATTGTACTTGTATGGGTGTATCTGAGGTTAGACTGGTAATAATAAAAAAAACAGAAGTGAATTTTAAAATGAACAAAGTTAGTCAATATACATAACTGAATGAACTGCATACATCTGATGCTGCATGTGTGTTAGGTTTTGCATGTAGCTTTCCATGTAGATTTGGAGCTGCAACAGTTGAATATTGGCAAAACTGTGCAAGAAATGCATGACGTTTGTTTTTGGAAACAGGAATCCTGATAATCCTGTTCACTTCTTCTAACCTTCCAATTAAAATACAGTCCACTTCAAAGCCACTAGCCACAACAGATAAGATTCATCGACCTCGTACCATAAGAAAATAATTTTTATCACAAAACCATTGCCATGTGTTTATTTACTGGTTCACTGTAATGTATAACATTCAATATTAAGGATAAAAAGTTATATTATGGGGAAAATTTTTTAACATTTGTTCCACTTTGACAACATATTCTATTGTCATTTATGCGTAAAGCTCCTTTATACAGTGTTTCCCTATGTGTTGTACTTTTTAGGTCCATATTAGATTTGTATAACATAATACAATTATGTATTCTAATAAAACTCACCCAAAAGTTGACAAAATAGAAAGTGAGATGCAGAAGGGAACACATTTTATTGCTAATTTACTCATTAGAAGGTGTAAGTGCTTAAGTGACTGATGAATTAGACCTACTGTATACATCTCACTACAGTCCCTGACAAAAGTCTTGTCGCTTCTCTATTTTGTAGAAACACCTGCAATTAACCTGACTTTTAATTAATCAACTGGTGCTAGAAATAGTTTATATGAAAAGCTAAAGCCCTCCCAAATGATGTTTAATGCACTGAAATAAATTAGTTTCACTGAAAAAAGATTTATCATTTAATCAAGACAGAAAGGTCAAATTTGGGCAAGACAAAAGTTTTGTCGCCTATACAGAAAATGAACAACTTTACTGCAAATCTAAAAATATGTCAGCAAATTAAGTAGTGGTGCTGTGAGATCCAAATTTAATATCTTGTATGACTTCCATGAGCTTGAAGGACAGCATCCATGCGGTTTGGCAAGGATTCATACAATTTATTGATGAAGTCATCAGAAATAGCAAAGAAAACAGTCTTGCATGCCTCCCAGAGTTCATCAATATTCTTTGGTTTCGTCTTCAATGCTTCCTCTTTCATCCTACCCCACATATGCTCAATGATGTTCATCTTGATCTTCTTTGCTTTAAGGAACTTTGATGTGGAGATGGAAGTATGCGATGGAGCACCATCCTGCTGCAGAATTTGGCCTTTTTTATGGTTGGGAATATAAGAGGTAGCTAAGATTTCCTGGTATTTTAGACTATTGATGTTGCCTTCCACCGTGCAGATCCCTCGCATAGCCCCACATAATGGATGTAACCCCAGACCATGATTTTGCCTCCACCAAACTTCACTGTTTTCTGGGTAAATCTCGGCTCCATGCGGATTCCAGTAGGTCTCCTGCAATATTTGCAGTGACTGTGGTGTAATTCAACAGAAGATTCATCTGAAAAATCCACCTTCTGCCACTTTTCCAGCGTCCATCCTTTTAGCAGGCTGTGGGCCTTGGCAAATGCCACACGGTTTTTCAGTTGTCTTTTGTTTAGTGCTAGCTTATGGGCACTGATTCGACCATGGAGGCCATTTCGAGACAGAATCCGACAAACTGTTCTGGTTGACACAGGGACTTCAGGTGACCAGGTCTCGAGGAGCTTTGTTGCAGTGGAAAATGGGCTGGCCTTGGATTTTCAAGCCAACAAACGGGTCCTCTCGAGCAGTTGTCTTGTGGGGTCTTCCTGACCTGGGCTTGTCAAAAACGTCTCCAGTCTCTTCAAATCTTTTTTTTATCCTCTGAACTTGATGCTGAGACACAATGAAGGTGTTTGCCACATCAGCAGTGGATTTGGTCTTCAGCCTCTTGATAATCAACACTTTAGTCTCAAGGTGAATCTTAAGCAAGTTTGCAGAGGTCTAGTTGCAGTTGATGTGAAGGTCTAGTGTACTGGGGTTCGTTTTATACACACCTGAGACCTAATTGATCCATTATTAGTCACAGGTGAAGCTCATATGACAAAGCGACAACACTTATGTCTTGCCAAAAATTGACTCAATGGGCTTTACCAAGCTGTGAATATTAGAATACTTTTTGTCAGTTTCGTTTTGCACTGAAACATTATTGCAAAAGCTGATGGGATTAAAATGACCCATTTCTTGTAACAAAATCTTGATTAGAAATATATTTTAGCGGCACTTCAGGTCAATTTGTACACAAGCGACAAGACTTTTGTCAGGGACTGGTACTTCATTTATGAAGAGTGCCCATACTGTAACTGACCTGAAAGGCACAGGTCAAATATGAGATCTGTGTCCACTGTTTACGCGCTGTGCTATTAAATGACTTAGCTTCAGGAATGTTCTGTAGTTTCCAAATATATATTTTTTACACTTAACAAAAACATGTGCTTTTTAACTTTACTGTACTTAATGCGAATATCCTTGATTTTCTTGAAATCATAGAACAAGTAGTGCTCCCTACCTATTGCACTTACAGAATTTGGAAAAACATTACACAAATGGAAAGTAAAGAGAAACAGGTAAACTTTTGATTCCTCTGACAAGCAATATTTTGCATCTGTAATACAATTCTCCTAATCAACATTGTGCTACTCTTTTCATAACTTTAAACATCATCCAAACACAATATCAAAATGTATTTTTACATCTGCATGATTATGCAGAATTTGAATTCTGATATGGCCTTTCACATACAGTCATATGAAAAAGTTTGGGAACCCCTCTCAGCCTGCATAATAATTTACTCTACTTTCAACAAAAAAGATAACAGTGGTATGTCTTTCATTTCCTAGGAACATCTGAGTACTAGGGTGTTTTCCAAACAAAGATTTTTAGTGAAGTAGTATTTAGTATGAAATTAAATTAAAAGTGAAAAACTGGCTGTGCAAAATTTGGGTCCCCTTGTAATTTTGCTGATTTGAATGCATGTAACTGCTCCATACTGATTGCATGCAACACCAAATTGGTTGGATTAGCTTGTTAAGCCTTGAACTTCATAGACAGGTGTGTCTAATCATGAGAAAAGGTATTTAAGGTGGTCAATTGCAAGTTGTGCTTCCCTTTGACAATCCTCTGAAGAGTGACAGCATGGGATCCTCAAAGCAACTCTCAAAAGATCTGAAAACAAAGGTTGTTCAGTCTCATGGTTTAGGGGAAGGCTACAAAAAGCTATCTAAGAGGTTTAAACTGTCAGTTTCAACTGAAAGGAATGTAATCAGGAAATGGAAGGCCACAGGCACAGTTGCTGTTAAACCCAGCAGGTCTGGCAGGCCAAGAAAAATACAGAAGCGGCATATACGCAGGATTGTGAGAATGGTTACAGACAACCCACAGATCACCTCCAAAGACCTGCAAGAACATCTCGCTGCAGATGGTGCATCATTCTACAATTCAGCGCAATTTGCACAAAGAACATCTGTATGGCAGGGTGATGAGAAAGAAACCCTTTCTGCACTCACGCCACAAACAGAGTTGCTTGTTTTATGCAAATGCTCATTTAGACAAACCAGATTCGATTTTGAACAAAGTGCTTTGGACTGATGAGACAACAATTGAGTTATTTGGTCATAACAAAAAGGGCTTTGCATGGCGGAATAAGAACACCGCATTCCAAGAAAAACACCTGCTACCTGCTGTCACATTTGCTGGAAGTTTCATCACGCTGTGGGGCTGTGTGGCTAGTTTAGAGGAATGGGGCCCTTGTTAAAGTCGAGGGTCGGATGAATTCAACCCAATATCAACAAATTCTTCAAGATAATGTTCAAGCTTCAGTCACAAAGTTGAAGTTATGCAGGGGTTGGATATTTCAACAAGACAATGACCCAAAACAAAGTTCGAAATCTATATGCATTCATGCAGAGGAGAAGTACAATGTTCTGGATTGTCATCACAGTCCCCTGACTTGAATATCATCGAAAACCTATGGGATGATTTGAAGCAGGCTGTCCATGCTCGGCAGCCATCAAATTTAACTGATCTGGAGAGATTTTGTATGGAAGAATGGTCAAAAATACCTCCATCCAGAATCCAGACACTCCTCAAAGGCTATAGGAGGCTATATTTGCAAAAAGAGGCTCAACTAAGTATTGATGTAATATCTCTGTTGGGGTGGCCAAATTTATGCACCTGTCTAATTTTTAATGATGCATATTGCATATTTCCTGTTAATTCCAATAAACTTAATGTCACTGCTGAAATACTACTTTTTCCATAAGGCATATCATATATTAAAAGGAAGTTGCTACTTTGAAAGCTCAGCCAATGATAAACAAAAATCCAAAGAAGTAAGAGGGGTTCCCAAACTTTTTTATATGACTGTACATGTGAGTACCAGTAAACCTTTGGAGGAGGTAACACAAAAGACAGAGAGGACTGCTGCTGTTACTCTTGACCAGAAGTGGAATCCCTCGCAAGAGAAGATAAAGTCTCAAATCTGCCCGATGACCAGCGATCTCAGATGAGAATCCACCTCTCTAGCTACTTTTACAAACTCAGCCCTGTGGTTTGATGAAAAAGGAGAAAATGGGACAGGGTCCTCAAGATGAGAATGAGAGAGAAAACAGAAATAGATTATTCCACTTTGCAAAATGCAAGAAAAAGTATATTAGAAGCAGGTAGGGTGTTTCTGTGTCCAGTGGGGTGAAATTATTTGCAACCCTAAATATTGGGACTTGAAAAACAAAAACCTTTGTTCCATTCCATATGAACTAGTGTGGTGCTGAGGTGTCACCCATCGCATAGCTGCACTCGGGTCCTAATCTGGGATCTTGAGGTGGTTTGTCATGTGGTGGGTGCAGCAATGTGCTCAATCAGTGTGTGCTCCTAACCTCCTCCTCCTCCTCTGAATGTTCAGTCCATTACATCTTGTATTAATGGATATTACAGTAACCTAAATTGTTTTGTTCATTTGCATACAGCATCATCACCAAATTAGATAATAAAAATAAAATAACTCCTATACATTAAGCTAAAGGAATTGATTTTGGCCAAGCAAACAATTATTGTAAATGCTCATATAACTCTGTAAAATAACTTTAATACTAAATAAGAGGGGCACCTCGCAGTAATGATTCTAGAGCCTGCAACCTAGGCCCTCCCTATGTGGAGTTTACATGTTCTCCCTCTGTCAGTGTGGGTTTCCTCTAACTGTCCAAAGACATCCAGGTTAGGTGAATTGGCAACGTTAAATTGGCCCTAGTGTGTGTTTGGGATGTGTGTGTGTTCGCCCTGCGATGGACCGGCGGCCTAGCCAGGGTTTGTTCCTGCCCTGTGCACTATGCTAGCTGGTTGAGGCTCCAGACCTGCCTGAATTATAAAAGTTATAAAATAACATGACTAGACAAGAGGTTGGCGAAGTAAAATCCAGTTTATTTAGGTCTATTGTCAAGGGAGAAAAACCCAGTGAAGCCTAATGGAGTAAAATAATACAAAGAGGCTGCTGATCTGATGATGAATACACTGAGGGTGCTGATGACATTTTCACACAATTCATGTTTTCCACAGTTAAGTTTCCATTTTTCAAACTTTGCATTTACACATAATGGTAGACTTTTTTTTTTTTTTTGGGTGTTTATTTCTTAATGCTTCACAACTACTTTTGCAAAGGAAATAAAGTGAAACAATCTGCTACAGCGGCCTGTGTGACTACTTCAGTAGTCAAAGCAAATGGTTGCACTTTTTAAATAGCAGAAAATGCCTTATGCCCACTCATAAAATCATATTTGTTTACAGATATTCCAGGTTTGCATATAATAATGTATATAATTTAATATACTTATTGAAAAGATCAACTTAATTAGTGAAGCAGGAAAGGAACTGCCAGCAGGTGGTTAAGTTCTGTTACAATGTTGGGTGGCCTAGTACTAAAATAAATAAGGACTCCCAAGAGCTAGTGTGAGCTACAGTGAACTGTTGCCTAGGTGGAAGCATACAAAGCTTCCTGAAGATTCTAGATTGCAGGCACATGACCCTACTTCTGGAGAGAGTGAGAGAACTGGGAGAAGGTGAAAATACCTTTATAGTCATAGAGAACAGTGTACAGTCTCAGACCAGGAGAGTTTGGACTCAATTGCACCTTTAATATGAGCTATCTTAAAAGTGTGGCAATTTTAAATGAACTGAAAATTCAAGAATGAAAGGACACAAAGGAGCTTCTAGACATAACCTGGGGTACAAAAGTAGGACTGTCCTTAACCCAAGAAATCATTTTGAAGCTTGGCCAGAAGTTTGGGGATTAAAGCTGGCCGAAGTACAGGGAATCACTGAGTGTGAGTCAGGTGGTGAGTTGGAACAAGAGTTCAACCGGACTACATTGTTGCCCGCATCTTTTCAGGCAGTGTGTTGTAGTGGTTAAGGCTTTGGACTTCAAACCCTGAGGATGTGGACTCAAATTCTGCTACGGACACTGTGACGATGAGCAAGTTACTTCTCCTGCCTGTGTTACAACAAACAAAATGTAACCAATTAGATAGATAGATAGATAGATAGATAGATAGATAGATAGATAGATAGATAGATAGATAGATAGATAGATAGATAGATACTTTATTAATCCCAAGGGGAAATTCACATAATCCAGCAGCAGTATACTGATACAAAGAAACAATATTACATTAAATAGTAATAAAAATGAAAAAATGAAAATAAAATTAATGTTAGCATTTACTCCCCCGGGTGGAATTGAAGAGTCACATAGTGTGGGGGAGGAACGATCTCCTCAGTCTGTCAGTGGAACAGGACAGTGACAAAAGTCTGTCACTGAAGCTACTCCTCTGTCTGGAGATGACACTGTTAAGTGGATGCAATGGATTCTTCATGATTGACAGGAGTTTGCTTAGTGCCCGTCGCTCTGCCACAGATGTTAAACTGTCCAACTTTAATCCTACAATAGAGCCTGCCTTCTTAACAAGTTTGTCCAGGCGTGAGGCGTCTTTCATCTTTATGCTGCCACCCCAGCACACCACCGCATAGAAGAGGGCACTCGCCACAACCGTCTGGTAGAACATCTGCAGCATCTTACTGCAGATGTTGAAGGATGACAACCTTCTCAGAAAGTATAGTCTGCTCTGACCATAGAGCATCAGTATTGGCAGTCCAGTCCAATTTGTCATCCAGCTGCACTCCCAGATATTTAAAGGTCTGCACCCTCTGCACACAGTCACCTCTGATGATCACAGGGTCCATGAGGGGCCTGGGCCTCCTAAAATCCACCACCAGCTCCTTGGTCTTGCTGGTGTTAAGGTGTAAGTGGTTTGAGTCGCACCATTTAACAAAGTCTTTGATTAACTTTCTGTACTATATATATACTATGTACTATATCTCTTAAATGTTATAAGATGCCGTGAATAAAACCATCAGCCAAATAATAAGTCAATAATGGGACATAGACGTTCATGAACCTTAGTGGAGATAGTGGCACTCATCATAATACCATTTCATTTTAGTCTATGCTACTCAAGCCCAAGACCAATCTAGATATCATCCTAGATACTCAGTGATACTGAGTGTTCAATGTCTGATGTTATATCGTACGTCTTACTAGTTATTTTACCTCCGTAAATTAGTGACCAATGGTCCAAGGTGTCAAAGTACCAAGTCGGCCACAACAGTGTATATGGAGGAAGTTATCGATGTACACAATATAACTGGCTGTCCCTTACCTTTTAAGAGCATAGCCCCTGTCTATGTGTCCGTCCATCAATCCACATGAAGCAACTCGGTCCCCAGTGGAAAAGTTTTGTTGAAATGTGACACATGTATTTTTCAAGAAAGTTTGTCTAGGCAGTTCAACTTTCCTTGAGATATTTCAAACAGATTGCCCTGTACAAATCTGAAATTTCAAAATCTCCCTTTAAAAAGCATTAGCAAATCTGCTAATTTGTACATCTTAAAACAGAGAAGCACTCTGTGTGACTTCATTTACTAATTACTTTACTGTTTCTATTTTACCTTGACACAGGTAACACCAGCGTGTTTATTTTGCATATCTTTCTATTTTTCACCTTCAATAGCCGTCTGTCTATGAATTATCGCCAGTCTGCAGAGCTTCATTGCTAGTAAACCCAGGAGCAACTTGCTCTTCTATCTATTGTTAGTTGATTGAGATGCTCAAAACCCCTTGGGGACCCTCACTCTTCAATCAAACATTAATCAATCAATTTTCTCAGGATTCCACAGAGAACCTCCCTATCCACAAAGAGATTCTGTAACTAAAACTGGTCCACTTGTCAAAATGGTTGAAAGCCACTGTAATATAAATGATCCTCCTAACCATAAAATTATAAAATACAAGCAATAAAAATAAAATATTATGAATGAAGTACCTTGCAGCATGATTATCTCACAGACACTAATCTATTAGGGTACTCAGACGTCCTGGTTGCAGGGACAGTTCAGTTTTCAGTCTATGGGTCCAGATAAATAACTGAAGAAATTCAAAATGTCCCGGTTTTAACAAGATGGCAATCTAATAAAGTTTTTTCAACTCTGATTTGCCGAAACAAACATCATGAGAATATATTTATAACAGTGTGCACAAAACTCCCAAGACAGGACCCCACTTGATTAACAACTTGTGTTATATTTAAACAGCATTGCAACGAGGAACAAGAAACAGACAAAAACAGAACACCGGCATTTCTTTCATACTTTAACCACTGTGTGGAATCATAGGTGTTCATTTGTAAAAATATTAAGAGAAGAACAGAAATGTAATATGGTGTCCTGGAGGAAGATGGGACAAACTTCATTATAGTTGAGTACAATGAAAAGAGGTAGAGAGAAATAGACACATTCTTACATGGCACAGTCACAAAATGTAACCAGGAAAGTGGGTAAAAGCGGCACATACTGTATATAATTTCTATGTATTGGAAAGTTAGCAGGGTACCAAAAAGCACTAGAGGATTTTTCCTCCTATTTGGAACAAATGTGCCAAGCTGGAGTTGTTTGAAAACACTGCCCAGATGAGATGCAAAGGAGCCATCTAGGAAATGCAGGTCTTGCCCCAGTGGCCAAATGAGGACTTGAGGTAACTATTAGTCCTCCCAGCCAGGCGGGAGCAGATAGACGCTATTCCCAGGTAGCAGCCAAATATTGGTGCAGCTGGCACTTTAAGTAGATGGTTGCATGCTTCTTACATGGTCACCTGGAACCTTTGGTTGACCAACTGGTCATGAACTCAGAATTAGTCAAGGGCTACATTTTAAAAGAGGCCTCCTTCCTTCAGCTAAATAAGCTTGGGGTTGGGACCAAAGTGTAGGCAAGGACTCAATTGTCAAGGAAGTAGAGAAAGAGGAGTGAAAACAACCAGTACTGTTGGTAAGACAGGAGAGAAGAGGAGAAAGGTAGTCCAAGGACAGAATATTATGCATTGTAGAAATAGGCCTTGAAGTGGTGGGTGTTGTTTTCCATTTATGTAACCTTATGGCTCTACTTCTCTGGAACTTTTTTTTCTATAAGTCAAAACCCTTGTGACTGGACTGTGTGGTGTCTGTGACTGATTTTAAGTGAAGGGCTGGCTCAAGAGCCACTAACCACAGCATACAGACATGAATATGTTTTATGACATTATTTAATTCAAGAAAAACTAAGCTACATGTTAGTTGGCAACAAAGAAAAGAGTAACAAAAAATATCAAGTGGAATAGATCTTAGAAAAAAATGTGGGGGTCTAGGTAAGGTAAGGTAAAGTGAAAGTGGTTTTTACTCAGTTACGTTGATCACTTTTGTAAGGTGCTTTGGATAAAAGCGTAGATGAATATGTCAAGGCAAGCAAATGCAAAATTTGATGGAATACAATTACTATAATCTGTGTGAACTGATAGTGTAAAATGGCAAAAAATACAAGCAGTAAACGACTGACCTTCTCTGAACATTTCTAAAAGAAAAAACATAAAAACACACTAACCTTCTAGATCCTGAGTTTCTTCTGGCAGAAGCTCAACTACAATTTCTCCATCTCCTTCATCCTTGGCAAGCCATCGTTTCCCAATGAAGGTATAGCTTTCTAACACTTCTTCTTGCTGGGCCATCTCCTCCTCCTCGTCCACAGATTTCTTTTTCTTTTTCTTCTTTTTCTTGTCCTCTTGTGGCACAGCAGACACTGTGAGGCGTTTGATGATGACAGTATCCAGGTACCATCCATCTCCAACTCCTCTACCATTATGGCCAATACGGAGTTTAAAGACTTTGCCAACATCGGCTGCTTCAATCTGTTTAAACATAAAAATGCAAATACATGCATTGAAAGAGAGCTTTAGTTTTACAATCAACACAGTCTTTATGCATTAGTAGTCCTACTTACAGTATGATACTGATGAATGGCCTTTTCCAGAAAATGTGTGTTCAATAATAGATGAATTTATCATGCATATATACTGAATGGCAAATCACAAAGAGGTAGTATGGCGGTACAGTGAGGAAATGGTTAACGCTGGTGTCTCACAGCTCCATAGTCTTGGGTTTGAAACCCAGCCCAGACTCTGTGTAGATTTTTCTACAGGTTTAAACCTCATATTCCAAAGTTGTCAGATTAATCAACACTTCAAAACTAGCCCTTACAGGATGTGCATACGGGTGTACATGCTCTACAAGGTTGGTTCACATTTAAATTCAATGCTGCCAGGATAGCTTCAGGACCCCAGTGACCGGAACCTTATTAAGCAGATTTGAAAATGGATGGAATGGCTGGATGAGAAACAAATGAAATACTCCAAATACCAAGGAATTTTTTAAATAAGAGAAAACAGGGAGAAATGGAGAGTGTGATAAGCCCATCATTACAAAGTGTCAGTAAGTCCTTTAAAATTAAATAGCTGGGCAAAAAAAATCATGTGGCTAGAGAACCACTCAGAAGCAAACACCTTGGGGTATTATGCCCATTATGAAGGAATCTGTGGGAGACAGAAGGATACTATGCAATGCTATACAGTGGTTATGAAACAGCTGGAAACCTCCATAACTGAGATGGTACTGTAGCTGTTGTGATGGACGGCCAGGGACCTTTCCCCAACGGGAGGCCTGGAGAAGCAGGGGACCGGGAGAGGAGCAATTCCTTCCCCCAGGATGCAAGAGGGCAGCCATGGAACTGGAAGGCTCAACCCTATGAGAATCTGTGGCCACCGCCACAGGGGGCCTTGGATCACAACACTTCCGCCACACCAGGAAGTGCTACAGGGAGATCATCAGGGAGCACCTGAAGCATATTCAGGTGCAGTGTAAAAGGGCCGCCTCACTCCATTCAGGGAGCCAGTCAGGTGGAGGAGGACAGAGCTTGCGAGAAGAGGAACAGAGGCGGCAGAAGAAAGAGATAAGGACTGTGTTTACTGGTGATTTGTGCATTGGTTGGTGCACTGTGCGTGTACAGAGCAAAGAAAATAAAAAGAGTGTGTGTATTGGACATCTGGCTGTCTCAGTGTCTGTCTGTGTCTGGGTAACTTTCACACTGTACAGGTGTACACTTCACAGATGCACACTGGTCTGTGCTGGAGATAGGAAATCACAAATCTGTCAACAAAATTTAAACTTCACGTGCAGATTAAAATCAATAATACTGTAGACAACTGGAGTAAAATTTTTATGGTTAAAAATGAAATATTATACTTAAATATCATAATGTTATTTACATTATACTATTATTTCAAATATTATACTGAAAACAAAATCAGATAAAAGCATATTGTACCACACATTACGCAGATAGCACAATTCTAACTGTCAAGTGTGGTGGTGGCAACCTGCTGTTGATTCTGTAACATTCCCTTTTGGTCCAGCTTCACTATCTTTAATGAAGTTGCCCCCTGCTGGATCTCAGAAGAAAATTAACTAATAAAATGAATTTGCCAACTAGCTGAATAGATTTAGGCAGTGCACTATACTGGGTAAGGCACTGGCCTTTAAAGTACAATGTTCAAATCCCATCTCTGTCTCACTGTGTGGATCTAAAGATGTCAATAAGTCTGCCTACACTCCAACTCCAAACAACATCTGGAATCAGCTGTAATCATTGCTGATCTTGTAAGTCACCCTGGGTAGAGGTATTAGCCAAATAATATTAATAATAATAATACCACCCATCATAGCTAGCCTTTCAGCATTGCTCTTCTGGAGATTACAGAAGCCCATATTAACATTTTCTCTGTCAAGTTGATTGGGGTCTTTTGTCTGTCACTCTTTTGACTTACAGATAACTACAGTACTGTCATTTGAAAAACAAGAAAGAGGACCAGACATTGAAATGATCACTTCAATTGTCCATTTTATTTCATACACTTACTAAGCATTTCTAACGTATTATTAATGTATCATAACCCAGAAAGCCAATAGCTGTGCTAAGCGAAACATAAATTTCACTTCAATCAAATCCAATAAAAATATATTGTAAAATTGGTAGTTATTAATCTTGAACATATTTCATTATTGTAGTTAATTATCTCTTTTTATTGCTTTTATCCCACCACATTTCAGCTGTCATATATTATGTAGCTGAGTGCTTAAAAAGAGTATTTCTGAATTTCTGTGCTATTTAAGTTATCAGTCTACCAAACTGAATTGCATGCTTTTAACCTAGTTACAGTAAGGTACTTATATAACAAATCACAAAAAAAACAAAAAACCTCATCATATTTCACATCTGGGGTCAAAGGCTGTTCATGGCAACCACATGCGTCTTGTGTTCTTATTCTAATTAATTACACCATGCTTAAAGGTGTGCTTTTTTTAAATGACAGTGTTCATGATTTTATTTTAGCAGACCAGTTTGAATCTACACTCTCTTTGCAACAGAATTTCTACAGCATTTACATGTTTTAAATATTATATTTTTTACCAATATGCAAAATACACATTCTGTCACCTCACCTAGGAATAAGGACTAGAAAAAGACCATCAAGTTTTTCATGCCCAACATGCGGCTTGGACACATCCTTTCTAGAACAAGTGTTTATCAACTATATGTGCCAGATTCTTGAACAAGATATTACATTAACTCTTCACTATAGTTTGCCAACCTAGTAGTTTTACTATACTAGCAAACTTGCAGAGCCTCAGTTAGGTGGGCCAGGACAGGTTGTATCTTGTTTGAGACAGACGTGTAGTTGAGTGCAGCTGTGGCACAAATTGAGTGGGACAGACTGGAACCTGTCTCAGGCAAACATATGGTAGCTTGTTGTGCAAATGCTGAAAAATTGTAAAAATGCATGAATGCGCCCTCTCACCAAGTGCAAGTTACACATCTTCTTTAGAATTCATACCAATTCCCGTGGCTGTCGTTGATTGTGTGCAGAACAGACGGCTCTATACACACACACACACACACACACACACACGTGTCTTTCATAGTGAGAACTGACGTACATGCAAGCGTTGAAAAAAATTCAGAAGTGTATGCATGTGTTATCTAGTGGCTCTGGTTGATCGTGAACAGAGCAGACTGCTCCATTAATACACACACACAAGTCTTTTGTTTATAGTTGCCTAATAGTCACACACATGTGCATAGGAGATGGTTTACAGGCTCAAATAGTGGTGTTTCTCAGTCGGACTAGGGGATGGGGCTATCATCTGACACTTTCACCTTTTGTCCTTCTGCAGACCAGCCGAAGACCATGCATCTCAGTGACATGACTACCGGTCAAACCACTGATGACGGCACTTCCAGCATCTGTTAATGACGTCACTTCCAGTACCGAGAACACATTTTCCTGCCACATCAGTTCCTTTTCCGGACTCCCTAGCTCCACCCCTTCCTCTGTTCCACCATATTAATAGATCAGTTTCATCCTGTTACTTAGTTTCTGTTGTGAACTCGAGTCTGTAAAGGCGTATTTGCTTTTTTTGCCTATTTTCAATTAACCGGGATGGTCATCCCCAAACCTTTTTTTGTTTGCTGCCTATTTTATTACTATATACTGTATATATATACATAGTCGCAGATGGCTGGGGGGACGATACGGCGGGGACGCCCAGGATGACCAGAGGAGGGCTTATGCCTCCCCCAGACCACGTGGGGGCGACCGCCCTGGTGCCTATGGTCACCGCCAGGGGGCGCCCCAATGCCTTGGGAGCCCTGGACCTCAGCACTTCCGCCACACCCAGAAGTGCTGAGGGGAAGAGGACACCCGGAGTGCTTCCAGGGATGCAGCCGGCACTTTCGCCAAATTGGGGAGTGTTGGTGGAAGATTGTCGGGAAGCACCTGGAACACATCCGGGTGTGTATAAAAGGGGCCGCCTCCCTTCATACGATGAGTCAGGTGGAAGAAGGACGATGTCTGGGAGGAGGCAAGGAGGCAGCCTGAAGGAGTAAGGCATTATTGAGAGACATGGACTTTGGGGACTTGTGTTTGTGTAGGGGTTTGTGTTGCACCTGTAAATATGGTTGTAAATAAAAGTGTTGTGGGTGATTTGAACGTGTCCGCCTGTCTGTGTCTGGGTCATCTTCCACAATATATATATATATATATATATATATATATATATATATATATATATATATATATACTATACATACAGTATATATTCAGATCATGGGGCTCAAATTACCCATTATGGAAGAAGATATGGTTGAGTTAATTGTTGTAGGCAGTGATGCACTGCTCAAGACCGGAGTCACCATGGATGCAAATATGACCAGGCAGGCTGTACACTAGTAGAAATGGTTAACTACCACCATGGGGTACTATGCCCCTTATGTAGGAATCTGTGGAGTAAAGAAGGATATATGTTATACAGAGTTACCTGCTTCCTACTGTAACCTACTGGAGAGATGACCCAGGAGTTGTGCAGCTCTGTAGGTAGAATTTGGTGGGCTGGATGTTGATTCTGAGCAGGATTTAATAGCCTGCTCTGGTCTGTTGTTAGTAGAGTGCAGAATAAGGAGGGGAAAAACTCAGTGGAGTTGTCCAAAGACAGTGGAAGGAAGACATAAGAAAGGGGGTGATTTGTGATGGTAATGTGGTGGGCAAGTGGGTGTGTCACCTCTCTCAGAAGACAGAAGGTTAAAGACCTGTTAAAGTTGCCCCAAAGAGGCCAGCTTTATTTTTGCTTTGAGTTCAACCTTTTGCTCTCTGCTTAATACCTTTTTTGTATCTTTGCCTATATGGCATTATTTCCGGGTTTGTTTTATCTGATGATATTGTTCTCATATCATTTGTCTTACTGTGGAACACATTGAAACTAAAAAACAATAAAGGTTGAAAAACCAGCAACAAGAACTCATAGAACTCTGTGCCTCCCTTAAACATATCTGTGGGGCTGCTTGTTTGCCCTACAAATCATATTTGCAAGGTGATCAGGGCCAGGACATACCACAAAACACTGGCACTAGTAGCAGCCCATTTTTCTCAGCTGAAAGGCCTTTACGTTTTCATTCTAGAGTTGCAAATGCTAGCCTCTAGGGATCTCTCCTCTGTCTGAAGTGGTATGTCCAAAGCATTGCTTAATTGGCATTGCACATGGATCCTCCAGTGAAAGTGGTCATGCATGTCCCCATGTGTGACAGAGTGTAGCACAGACATAGCAGCATGTTGCTAAGTTAAAAAGAGGTTACTGTACATTACTTTAACATCTGGCGGAAAACATTATAGCACAGTTCATTGCCTTTTTGATTTACTGTTTTGTTATTTTTTTATTTTTCTATGGCATATAGTATTATTGGGAACACAGTGAACGATAGACAATATCTCTTTGCTACAGTTAGAAGTTTTTCTTTCTTTTTAATTTTCTTCCTTTTTTTGTCATTCGGGCGTCTGTTAAGACTATGGTGTGTGTGTGTATATATATTTATTTAACTACCTACATATTTATTTATACATATTTACTACATTTTTTAATCTTCTGTAAAACACAAAATTTCCCCCTGGGGACAAATAAAATTCTTTCTATATTATAAAATATGTGTAGAGACTTTAGCATCTTATACAGTATATAAACGTCTACGTGTGGAAGTGTGTGTGCGTCTGTCTGTTCAGCCTGGAAGTGCGAGGCTACAACTTGCAGCTCAAAGAAAGCGACTCTGTCACCAAAGTGAAACTGCTGCCGTTAATACACAAGCGAGACGAGCACATCGACAAAATGAAACCTCCGAGGAGAGAAAAGCTCGCTTAGCCGCTTATAGACAACAGAGGCGAGTATGTTTGCAAAACAAAGTGCAAGAATCCATGGTTTTTACAGCATGGGCTTACACAGCTAGTTATTTAATAAAACCAAGGATTTTAAAAACATTTTTATTAAACATTTATGCCTATCAATAGAATTACAATATCTGCAAATAAGAAATACACTTGTAATCAATCATTCATCTATTCTTTATTAAACCCACTTAATGCAGGCCAGAGTTGCTGGAGAAAGAACCTGTCCGGGCAGCATCAGGCACAAGGCAGGAGCTGACACTGGATGGGAAACCAGTTCATCCCAGGGCACCAGACCATAGCCAGGCAGGAAAAGCAATATTAAGAAAATTCTTATTGAAACGAATAGAACAATCGATGTGTACTAGAGTGTATTTGCTGGTCAAGTCTTGAGAAGTGGAGTGAAGGGACCCTCTAACTAAGTTTTGTTTATGACAGCCTCTCTTCACAGCATTCATGGACAATCTGACATTGACAGCTTTGTCGGTGGCTGGATGCACATTGATCCTAAAAGGGCTTTAGTGGCTCACTGCCCAGGCTCAGAAGCAATTCAAGCCATTGAAGTCCCATTCCATGGTTTAGTAGAGAGGTAAGGTGATATACAACTCTCACTTCTCAATAGCAGGGGTCCAGATTCCTTTAGTAACAAAGAAACCTGTAAGGCACCTGGTAAAAGATTTTTGCTATAGCACACTGAAGGGCAAATATGATTTGGATATCTGACAGAGCAAGACATGTAGTTCTGCTGGAAATGACAGGTCCCTAGTAAACCTGGAAGGAGAATGAATTTGAGAGAAAGAGAGGAAGATACAAAGAATCTGTACAAGTGGAGAAGTAGGAATGGCGTACATTGTGTTTGCCAATAGAGGTGGACTGTTGAGGCATTGCAGGGACCTTAAGCTGCTTAGCGTCACAGGACAGCACAACAGGGAAGCCATCAGAAATATAAACAGAGGCTGCAGGGACAGTCCTCAAGATCACTGTGAATGAAGAAATAAGTTGGGACTTTATTAACCCCAGCTGGGTTTTATGGGCAAGGGAGTATGATCGCCTAGAGACCCTAAACACCCTATGACCCCCCCACCAGGTACAATCACTAATGATGCAATCGAGTCAATCGCAACGATGTGTGAAAAAACTTGTTACTCTAAAGATAAATCGCTTACTTTAAAAGCAAGCTATATATCAAGTTGTTATAATGTCTGCTGCATTTTTCCAAGAATAAAACGGTCATATCAGCCATTTCATTGTAAAAGGTCATGATGATTATGTAATGATATGTCAGTTTAATTTCTAGGTATTTTTACATAAATGCATATATTAGTCCACATACTGCACAATGCACGACTTAGAATGACCCCTACCTTGAACACATCCATTGACCCTCTTTCAAAATTGTCAGATCTGCTTCTCAAGTTGATCAGCTCTGTTTTTCCATTTTCTCCATAAATCTGAATGAACACATTGGCATCAGTGCCTGCTGAACGGATGTTGCCTGTGATGACTGTCACCTCATAGTTGGTCACTAAAAAAATATATAAAAAAATCATTAATATGATAAAAAGACAACACAATATTTATGCCTACAGTATTAATCAAAGCTATAGAAAGAAGACAGGAAGTTCATTCCAACATCATTTAAGATCTTTGCTCAAAGCAAGCTGTATGGTTTGGTGTGCTATACTGTGATATCAGTTATCTCAAAATTCTGAAGGCTCATCTGGTGTCAATGCTTACAGTTTTAAATTCAAGTCCTTAGTCAGCTGGCCACAGCATCGTGCTACATAAATCGATTTAGCATGTTTGTTGATTGTTAAAACAAATCTGTACCTCATGGAGCATTCTGACAATGTTCCTCAGTATCATTTAATCAAAAATAAATTGTATTAGTGTTTGAGTTTATAGTATTATGTTCAGATTCAAGTATGACTGATTACATTTAAGCTCCTGATAACTACACTTTATCAAATAATATTTGAGTCTATTTAACCCTGATTCAAAATATTTAGCAGTATCATTTTAATTAACATACAAATAAGCTTGCTTGATCACGTTATAGTAGCCTAATTTTGCTGTTGCAAAGACATGAGTAGCTTTGAAAACATTTTAATCAATTAATTTATTTTAAAATGTGGCTATAACACTGTTGGTTTATATAGAAAAAAGATAATACTGTCCTAATTTATTCCCCGTTTAAAATTTGCTCTAACAACAGCTACTAACCAACATAAATACAAACATAACCTCAGACCTGATGGATTAACATAAGAATAGCAATATGATTCATACGTAGTACGCACTTCATAATTCAAGGCAGAACCGCCTCTCAAAAGAAAAAAGATGGGTAATAAAACTAATATTTTGAGTTAAACAATTATAAGCATTGTAAGATGGCTTGCAGTTTAGAGTGAAATATGTTTAATGTAAGTAAGAATTTCATTTTATTATGTGATACATTAATGACAATAATTTTGAATAAGTTTGAACTTCAAATTGGATAGATCATTCTTTTAACACATTAAAACATACAATTTAAGCCACGACTGATTAAATGAAAGTTTTTATTTGAAACTAAACCCAGCTTCCTGAAGTTTGACATTCTTTAGCTTGAGAAAGATATAAATATTTTTGTAATTTAACTTTAAGTGCATCACAACACCATTTTAGTGTCTAAGCCTTTTGTTGCTGAGTTGCAATGGCGCACTGCTCCTTTGCTAAGGAAGGCTTCTCAAGAGTCACTAAACATCTTGTCATGAAGGCTCCGCTATAAAATTCAACACAGCACTTCGGCTCTCTGGCTGAGATTTCAGATAAAAACTGTGAACAGTCTTAGTCTTGAACTCTTAACGTCTCGTTTTGTGATTTGGTTTGTAGATTTAGTGTTTTGTTTCTGGTGATATTTTCAAAGTTTTTGTAGCACCTTCTGGCAATTCTTGTTTTGACTTATAGTATAGTCCTCATTTTAAGAGCAAAATTCATTATTTTAGAAAAGTATTTTTGTTCCGCTTCCTTGCAAATGCATGCATCTCTTAGTCCGTTTTTACCAACATCTTTGCAGTTGCTCACAATCCACTGAGTCAGTAGACAAATATGAAGAAGTCATCTGGAATTAAAAAGTCAGGCGGTGAGAGCCTGTGCCACAGTCACTTTAAGCATTTGCGACTGACACAACACAAATCAAGCATAATATTTAGACTGCACAGCTAAATATTTAGTACAGTTTCACTTAGTTCATAATTTCACTGACAATTCAGTGGCCACTGTGACCTGGAAAGTAAGTAAGGAGATAGTTTGACTGCACCACTTCCTGCATTTCAAAATATGATGATAACATGATATGCAGCAGTTTGGACTGAACTGATTACTCAAATCCAAATGCCCTTTACCCTTCACATAATGGACTATAAGATGATATGACATCATTTTACAAAATCATAAATCTTTAGAATTCCTTATTTACTTATGGCCATAGTTAACGTAGCTATAAAACAACTATACAAAGAAAACACTGCCATGACAAATGCAATTATAAAAGAAAATGCTATCAGGTACATTCTGCTGGCCAAATGATTCCAAAACGGTGCACTGCTGACAGCAATGGCATAACAACCAATATGAAGACACATTAGTAACATGCATTTTGCTCAAAAACACAGAGAAAATCAGAGGCTACATTAATATGGAATCACCGAGTAAGAAACAGCATAGCAAAGGATGCTTCGTGGTCAGATTCATTCATTGGCCACATAATCTTGTAACTGGTTAGAACAATTTAAAAATACCAGTCAACAAGACAGAAATCTAAGACCCCCTCTAAGAAATTAACACAAACAACAGCAGAACTCAACTCCAGATTGAGTTTAGCTAAAAGTCCAAATTCTGTGAGATATCCTGCAATGCCACCATGCTGCCTAATGCTTTCTTATCTCCAAAAAATATGGAATGATGAGCTTGTTCACAAAAATGAGGCAAAATGATTTATACATTGCTAGGCTTCAATTCTAGACAGTGTGATCTACTGCATAAAAATCTGCCCTTAAATGAAAAGTTCAATAATTCAAATTCAACCCCTATCTCACACTTTGGCTTTAAATAAATTACTTAATCTACTTGTGCTATTAAGGAAAATATGAAACTATATACCTATTTCGATTACAAATAAAAAATTATCATGTGTGTCATAGTGGTGTAGTTGTTTAGACATAAAAAAGGGTTTAACTCCCAGGCTGAAACAGAGTTTGCATATTATTCTTTATTAATTTAAGATTTCTCAGAGGCACTCTAGTTTCCTCTCAAATCTGTGCATGTTAGCATAGGCAAATGTGTCCCGTATGAAGGGGAGTCTTGTGCTTGATTAGACCCTAAAACACAGAAATGGCCAGGATGGCCTCCATCTCCCTATGATTTAGGATGAATAAAACCAGTTTAAAAAAAATGAGTTAAAAGTAGTACTACATGATTATGAGTGAATAACACAAGGATAAATTCAGTGTTACTGATTAATAACATTTAAAATTAACTTTCAGAATAATTCAATTAAAAAGAAACTATTTGGTGATTGCTTTATTGTAGTCTTCCACCTTTATAAAATGGTAAGTGTCCGGGTGTCTATCTGGTTGCTGTGTCTCTGTCATTCTAAAAGAAGCATCACCAACATTGGTAACAATTAAACCCATTGAATTTGTCCTTACAATAGATGGCACATCTGTTGGAATGGCAAATGCAATTAATTTAATTATTACATGCATTACAAAAAAAAACATACCGCACCAATAGCTGGTACACTGCAAATGTTAACGCCGAGTTCTACGTTGATTATTTAGATTTCAACCCACCTTCGACATGTATCATACTGTAGGTAGTTTCACAATAAAATATTGGAAGGAATGTTATTCAGAATGGTATAAAGTTGGTATTTAATGCGTATAAAGTACACATTGATTACAACATTGTATTTATATCAGTTACCTACTATGCTGTACAGAACAGGTAGATCTGGAAAATGGATGGAATTTGATTTATACAGCCAAGTGAGGGGTTAGTGTACCAAGCTGCAAAGTTGTGAATAATACAATCTTGTAGTTTGGTTCAATTCTCTATGGAGTTTCCATGCTCTCCCTATATCAATATGTGTTATGGTCTTGATTTCTTCCAGCATGCCGTAGATATGGAAGCTAAGCTAAGTGGTGACTTTAAATTGGCCTGGCATGAGTGAGTGAGCCCAGTAACTGACTAATACTTCAGCCTCATGCCTAATGCAACTGAGATATATAATATGACTGAAGTTCATGCAATCATCCTAGGGTGAAATAAACAAGTCTGGAAGACCAATGAATGGACTGATATTTTTACAGCTTTCAAATACAGTAAATGTAGTTTACAATAAAAAAAGAAAACTTGAAACAGCGACATCTCTTTGATCAAATAGAATTGATGTCAAACATCATAGTATTTCAGAGTATGTACAAGCCTATGTGAGTGAGCCCTGGTTGTTTCCTGCCTTTCACACGCTGCTGCCAGGACTGGTGCTGGCCCGCCACAACCCTGAATAAGATTAAGCAATTTTGTTAATTTTATGTTTTTACATTATTCCTTTAAAAAGCAGTAGAATCTGTACTGACAAAACAAGACTTTACTTAAAAAGCAGCCAAATAGGTTTTATTCCAGTTCAATATTTTTATCTGTTTACGGCTTTAATAATTACTAATTACTAGAACACTCTTTAATTTCCAATTTAACACTGGGAAAAGGACCTCTCGATTAATATATCAGAAAAGGAGTGGAAAATAGCAATGAAGAGAATTCACTCGAGCTCCATATGCGCAAAGCATACAATTATACAATTCAAAATTATATATCGAGCACATCTGTCTCGACTAAAACTCTCCAAAATGTTTCCAGGGCATGATCCAACCTGGCAACCAAGCCCCAGCCTCACTAGGTCACATGTTCTGGGCCTGCACCAAATTAACATTATTCTGGACAAAAATTTTTAATTACCTCTCAGACAGCCTTGGACTCACAATCCCTCCTAACCCATTAACAGCTGTGTTTGGGGTTCTTCCAGAGGGTCTTAAGGTGGAGAAAGACAAACAAATTGTGATTGCATTCACTACACTCTTGGCACGCAGACTTATTCTGATAAACTGGAAGAACCCAAACTCTCCCATTTTAAGTCAGTGGGAAACTTATGTGTTATACTATTTGAAATTGGAAAAAATCAAATACTCAGTTAGAGGATCCGTACAGACTTTTTTCAAAACATGGCAGGATCTAATCAGTAATATTTTAAAATAAGTTTATAAAGCACAGAGAATTTATTAATTTAGGTATTTTTACAAGCTTTAAATTTTACACCGTTTGGCTTGCTCTCTCTCTCAGGGGTGGGGATCGATCTGTTCTTAACATAATTCTTTTTTTTGTAAAAACTTGATTGCTATGTATTGATTGTGATAAAATTAATAAAAAAAAATAAAAAAAAAATGTCCAATTTAAAAACAATTTAATCAAACTTACATTTTTCAATGTCTAAAATTTCGCTGGGGTAGATTTCCACTTCTACTTTCCCATCTGCCTCATCTTTACAAAGCCAGCGATGACAAGGAAACATATACTGCTTTCCATGAACAGGCACCTTGATCTGAACACTGTCCAGAAACCAACCAGCACGCAGGCCTTCATTAGTGTGCCCAATGAGCATACGATTAATCTGGCAAAACAAACAAAAAAAAACTCTAAGTATTCAGACTTAAGTATCAAAAGATTGAAAAAGTGTATTCTAAATAAGAAAGCTACATCACCTTTCCAATATCTAGGGTCTCAATAGTAAATGCATCCACTCGTCCTCTTTCAAAGTAATTGCGCAGGTCATTATCAGAGACCACGAGAAACTGCTTACTTGTGTCTCCATTCTCACCGTACAGTTTGACAAACACCTTGGAATCTGAACTGGCCCCTCTGATATTACCAGTCTTCACCAAGATGTGGTAACTGATATCTGAAAAAAACACCGAGACACTGAACTCTTGCTAAATGTTAATAGTTTCTGTATCATCCCTGTTTAAGAGCTTCACAAAGGCCATATAATATGTTCCACTTACATTCCCAATAATTCTCATTAGGAGAAATGAACTGCAAATCAAGTCCCTAATAACCCTGCGTATGTAGACACGGTGCGAGTATATCATACTATCATACACACACACACACAGTCACAGTCATCCAGGGCCAGTTCAGAGTCATGAATTTATTCATCTATGCAGGGATGGGAAGATCATGCCAACTGTACAGTGATAGTAACTGGGTCAAAAAACAGTCTCCAGGAACTTTGAGGTAGCTGGGTTAATTATTGTGCCACCTGCTACTTTAAATATGCAACACTTTACCATTTTTTGACTACTCCATATATTATTGGCAATAGAAAAAAGGGGATAAGACATAGAAGCAGCCACACAAAACAGTCATGGTGAGAAATGATTAAATAGAAAATCTCTTTATATTACCATAGTTCTTTAATGATATTCAAGTTATGTGTAAAATATTAGAAACAACTCTTTTTAACTTAAAATGACATTAATGGCTAGAGATTGATTTTATGTAACTTATACAAAGCTTAAACACAAGCTGCTATGCCAAATAAAAGTCCAACAGACACTTGTCCTTAAAAGTACGAGGACAATGGTTCAGGAAATGGGTGATTGGGGTAAAGGAAATCCGATACCAAATCTGAGATCAAAAACCAAAAAGAAAATCGAATTGGAATGAGAAGCCAAAAGAATGAGGGCATCAGACCAACAGTCAATATACTAAACAAAAGCTTGAAAGCCAAAAAATATTAAGTTTACATAAAGTATGAGTAGCAAGGAATCTTTTTAATCTAAATGCTAGGATAAGCTGGCAAAAGCATTGCTATGATGACAATCATGTTCCCTGCAGTATCAAAGTAAATGTAGAATAATGCCACAGAAGTAGCAAATCATGACACAAGTAAGAATATTTGCAGGCTGTGCCATGATTTAGTGGCAGTAGTTTGGGTTCAGTTTTATCACTGCCTGAACGGCACAGATTCAGCTGTCGATAACAATACTTGTGTGTGATTCTAGTACAGACGCCCGATGATCCGTCTCTGGTTTGTGCTGATGATAAATTAACTCTGGAATGCACAAATGAGTCTACACAAAAGACTAAATGCCCAATGCAACCCATCACTGGTGACGTAACTACATCAGATGTGTAAAGATTTTAACACACACACTAAAATGATGAATTTGCTTTGCCTCATCCAGTCAGCATTGAAATTCAGATGTTAATGAGGCCTTGGTATGAATTTTTAGCTTCTTATTTTTAAACATTTTATATTATTCAATTCAATAGACTGATTTTATACTTTCCATAGTAATCTTAAGATAAAAAATAAATAAATAAATAGTAAGTGCTTACTTTTAAGCATCTGAGCATCTCCAGATGGCACTAATTCTCGTACAATCTGACCATCATCTTCATTCCTGTCAAGCCATCTGGAAAAGAAAGAAGAAATATTATATGATGTGATGTTATTTGACTTAAGATAGTTTTAAACAGTTAAAACAGGATTAAACAGTTATATACATTTATCTTATAATACCACTGAAATATGGAAACTTAAATCTACACAGTTATACAATGCCTGAACATTTACTGGAATATTTATCAGCATAATATTTAGTAATGAGAGTATGGTAAAGTATTGTGCGTGTTTATTTTAAAGAGGGACGTCTAAAAAATCTGCTGACCTGTAACAAGGAAATTCAATGGCTTGTGTTTCAGGCTGCCCTTCCTCTCTCACCACTACTTTATCAAGGAACCATCCACAGCCTCCTCCTCGTCCATCATGCCCGATCCTTACTCGTCTCACCTGCTTGAGGGATACTGCCTCAATCAAGAATTCATCTGCCTGTTGATAGTTACAAAAAAGTCATTGAACGGGGACCATGAAGGGGCATTCACACCTATAATACACACACTGTACTTTATAGCACTTTAGTATCAATTGATAACACACAGGCTCCCAACAGTTAGCTTCACCACGATGAATAAAGTAAAACCGTCTTATCCAGCAGATATGGGGAGAAGCCAGTTCCCAAACAAAACTACCATTTTCAGCAGTTTATGCACTTGCCCACCGATGGAATAATTATGTAAGAAGCTAAGGTATTACTGTAGAGTTTTTTTGGGGTGCCATATATACTTTCATACTGCATGTTTGGGAATGTAATTGCTGTTTTCCATTTTTTGTCATGAAATTCTAATTCATTTAAATGAATACAAAGGTTGCTTTTAAAACAAAAGAGTAAAACAATACTGCCCCTAGATGCACACTCCCACTACTAAAATATTCCAACAAATGGAGAAAGCAAAATAAAAAAGAAAGAAATATGAGGAAGGTGCCAAGATATACATGAAAGAGCATAGAATGTTTAACCACTGGACCTGAAACTAAAATGGCTAAAAGGATTCACAAATTGCCAGAGATCAAGAGGCTTCCAGATGCTAACGTAATGACCAGATGATTCACAAAGCAGAAAGAACCAGGTTATGGAAAAATTACTACAGAGATTTATGGGATATGCAGCGAGAGGCCGGTGCCAGCTTGGCCACAATAGAGCTTAAGGAGTAAAACCTCTGCTATGTTTTGGTGAGAAGAAGAGCAGAGAGGTCTAGGATGAAAAAGTTAAGGGGCAAGAAAGGAACATCAATAGACAGAGCCAAGGAAAAAGATGAAGGACAAGAAGGGACACATGGGGAGCTGTGTCAAATCATACGGCAGAAAATACTAGGGATATATAGAGAATAGAAATGGCACCAGGGATCAGTGACCAGACCCATACCATAAAGTGTTTAGGATGTAAGATCCAGACAATGCATACATTTAAATTGTGTATGTGGGTAATTAGGGTTTTAAGGGTAAAGGGAGATATAAAAAAAAAATCCATGAGAAAAGGCGAGGGGTTTTGAGGTCAAGCTTGCAAAAAGACTGTAATGTCAAAGGCCTACAGGCTCCTTATTGCAAAAAAAGCATACCAAGAAGAACATTTTGGGATAGGGAGTCAGGGAACAAATGAAATCAAAAAGAGGGTGAGAGAGAAGATGGCAGAACACCATATGTCTTAAGGACTAGCCTCAGTTGTAGGTAAAAGAAGAAAATTAGAAGGCTATGCTTATAGCCATTGCACCATCCAAAGCTCCAAGCCTTTAAATATCTTCACGTATGCTTCTGCCCAGAAAGGCCCAAGATTTAAAGAATACATAGTATCCACTGACTTGAAAGGCCTCATTGTGAAAGACTGGTACAGTAAGTAGAAGTGCCAATCTGACACCTCATCCTAAGAGCATACAAAATGAGAGGGTCAAGGTAAGGGAGATGGGATTTCAGGGAGGTGATATGAAGTACAGAGGCAGAGAAAATGGAAAAAGATCAAATTGCATGCAGTTGAGAGCCAGGATGGAGGGTGACCAGGAGGGTATTCTGATTTGAGCTTGAGATCAGATACAACATATATACATCACTGATATATTTTATGTCAGGTAAAGACAACCCCTTCATCCTGCATTTCACCAATTAATGCAGAGCATTTAATAGAGTGTCTTTTTGTATTTTATACAATACTAGCCATGTTATCTGTCGAAGATAGGTAAAAGAATTCATTTAACAATGCCCTTTGTACCTCCAGCACCTTTTATCTGTATCCTCCTGTGCATGAACCTCTTTTGACCGGCACTTTCTTTGCCGAGCACATTCCAATAAAGCCTACTTCTCAAGAGGGGCCTTACTTGCCCCCTTGCCCACTATTATACTTCCCATCTTTGTAGGCGACTCTCAGCGAGGCTGTTACACCTTTACTGTTCCACATTTACTACACTTGCACTTCCTCTTCAATCACATCACCAAAGCCAAACTGATCAATCAGATTGCACCATGGGACTGGACACACACATATAGACCTTAGTGTTTATTTATATAGCAGACAGATGAAAATGAGAGGTAGAGCATGGAACTAATGAAATTAAAATGAGAAACAATATTTGTTTTAATCATAGTTAATAAAGAATGAAAAGAATGAGGAGCCCTCACCAAAAAGAGAGACATTACTTTATGTGTTTCAGAATGTGGCAGTCTTTAGACACATCAATGTTCCGCACTAATGTAGTAACATTTATACTAAGCTATTTAAATGACCTTGCCAGAGGGGGACTACTGACAAACGTGGTTTACAAGGAAGAGAGTAGTTTGAATTTAAAATCGGACAAAGAAGGATGTTGGGAGGATGCTTGGGATGTAACTCAATTGCTTGTAAAATAATGAGGTTACCCTCATCTAATTTGAGTAGGGAGGGTTCTGAGAGGCTCAAGAGATTAAAAGATTAAAACTAAAATGTTGAAAGGATGCATACATTTCTAAATATTGCTGGTGAAAGAGAGGAGTAAAGGATCTTTATCATATTTATAAACTCCTCACTCAACTCTTAAATGTGATACCTGCCAGAGAGGCACAACTCAAACACCTTCACTACATCTAATGAAGGAAAGACAGGTGAGTACAGCAAACCTGAGGCTGTATCAATAGCACGAAGGAGGTGACCGATGTCATCAGCAATATTTGAGGATATAAATGATACCCGTCTGATCACTTTAATTTAATTTGAAGGTTTACAGATGCCATGTTCAGGGCAAGCAGCTTTAGCAGCAACTTGGTACTGGAATCCATCAGGTAGTAATTTGAAAATGTGCTTCACCCTGCTGTAAAAAGCGTCTGATCAAGGGAATGCATACACCATTTGGAAGAAAGAGCTAGATAATCGCTTAAAAAAGTGAACTACAGTTCTGATGAGAGATTGTTCAGCTCCAAAGATATATTCTCACCCATAGAGTCCGCAACCTCATTATGTTTGAAATCTTGGACAGAGTTGACTTTTCATTCTTTCATTTTATTAGTGCTGTGAATATGCTGCACCACTAATGTGTGCTGTCATGCAAAGGGCATCACATGTGATATCACATCTCTGGGCATTCTTACTCTCAAATAGTTGCTGCATTCATTTTGTTTGATAAAGACAAAAAGAGACATTGCTTAGGCTTTCTTCTTCTGTTTCGTGCCTAAAATCACTTTTGTTTTGATCTGGTGGCTATTTTGTTCTCTCTGATGACTCCTATTTATCTAGGTAGTCAAACCCCACAGATGACTGTAATTCTGCTTTTCTGTGCACCTGAAGACCCATCGTTCTAAGTAGTAATGCCCGTTTCTGTTTTGTGTGTGTCTCATGCTCTGAGATTTGTGTAGGCAGCCAATCCCACCCAAGCAACAGCTACACTGTCTCCTGTCTGCCTGCTCAACCTTGTGGATGAGTGGTGTTTGTCTTATATTGACATCTGTGGCATCTTTGAAAACTCATCCCATTAAACTTCTGATGCTCACACACTGGCATTGAAAAGTAATAAAAAGGAAAAACATTTTATAGACTGACAGGATTGCTGTCTCCACAATGTTAATACTGAAAGAGCAGAAACATATTCAAGAGTTACTATTTACCCAGCTGGACTGTCTTTTGTACTTAAAGCAGTGTGCTGAGGACTTTACAACCAGACAGACAACTTTAAAGCACAATTCATCAATTTTTAATTAAGTTTTTTAGATAAACTAGACTGTGAGAAGGTTATTGTATCAAATAATACTGCAATACAGGAAATTATATTGTTGTAAGAGAGTCTAAAAATTTTAAAGAAACATTTATTATTAACTACAAAGCACACTGGGCCAATTAAGATTTTCTTCATTAGAATTCATAAAAAACAACAAAAATGTAAGCTGTGTAATTATAAAAAATTGAGTAGATACATAACACCAAAAATTTAAAACAACAAATATATTATCTTAAAATATCCATTGAAGTAACAGGAATACTTACAGCTTTTCCTGGTGTGAATTATTGAGACAAGGCATTACTGTTTTTAAGTTATTTGAATATTTAGTACCATTGTCAATGTTCACCATACATCCATTCATTTTCTGAACATCCTTTTTCTGTTACCAGGTCAAAGGAAGTCAGAGTCATTGAATCTAACAGGCATAATGATGACACTAAATGAATTGTACTCACATTTCCCTTTTCAAACTTGTTGACATTATTTTTGCTGGCATACAAAACACGTTCCCCTGTGTCACCCATATCTCCAATGAGACAAATGAACACATTGGCATCTGTGCCACTTCCATTCTTATTTCCAGTGCAGATGGTTACCCTGTATTTGACAACTAGAACAAGAGTGGAAAAAAAATATCAGCAGCCACTAATGTCAAAATCAGGATGAATATGGCTAAGTCGGTATGAGTTGTTGGATAATTAACTGCTTTTATATTTTTAGTATCATTCATTTATATACACTTAATGCTATTAATAGTTGTAAATTGTATTTGGCAGCAAATAACGAGGAAAAACATTATACTCTCCAAAGTCTCAGATGCACAGCACGTTGTTTAATATTAAATGCATTTCATCTTTACACAATGCTCCTTAAGTATATGGAGCACTTTCCAGAAACTATACAATCTTTTGTTAATTGATATAAACATTATGTGAAATATAAAGTGTCAGGGATGCCAGGGGCCATGACCCGGCCGGGACGACATGAAGGACCGGATGTGGGTCTGCACCCACCCTGGATCACGTGGGGGTTGCCTTCCGGGTTGCTTTGGGGGCCACGGGTACAGGGCATGGAAGCTCCACCCTGTAGGGGCCCGTGGTCACTGCCAGGAGGCGCCCCAATGCCTTGGGGACCTGTTACCCCAGCACTTCCGCCACACCAGGAAGTGCTGGGGGGAAGATTTATGACGGCACCCGGAGAGCAGCCGGGAGGACAGACGGCACTTCTGCCACGCTGGGGCGTGGCCAGAGGAGGAATGCCGGGAACACCTGGTGCTCATCCGGGTCCTGTATAAAAGGGGCCGTCTCCCTTCATTCGAGGCTAGAGTCGGGTGGAAGGAGGACGAGGCAAGAGGAGCTGTGGAGGCGGCCCGAAGACAAGGCATTGTGGCCAGGACTGAGTGATTGGTTTGGGGTTTGTGCACGTGACTGGGTCTGTGTGACCATTTAACTGGGTCTTTGTGACCATAATTTATATTGTATATAGTGTAAATAAACGTGTGGTGGTTGAAGAACAACATGTCCGCCTGTCTGTGTCCGGGCCGTGTTCACAAAAGGATGAATGCCCATAATTAAATTCAATCAAATAAATTGTTGCTTGCTCCTGCTAGAAAGTTTATATGCTTACAATGTCATCCTTAGAACTCAGCATCATGACTCCCATGTGCCAGTATACTCAAATGACATCCACCGGTGATACACAAATGCACACACTTTATAGCGTACAAAACAATATTCTAACCAAGCACCAGCGTTATTAGTTCAGTTCTTACCACTAGCTCACCACACCACTTTAAACTGTCAGTTCACACAGTTCAGAAATAAAATCATTTTACCTGCACCTTGGAACTGTGCACGCTGTAGTTTAGGCTAAATAAAATAAAGTTCATTGGTTTGCAAAAACAGTTATGCACTTGCCAAATTAATTCCCATTCTTATCTAGAGCAAATTTTGCAAGTTCAGAAAGAGGAAAAATTGTGCTTTACTACAAAATTAGCAGATGGTGAGTTCAGCTTGATGTTTCAATTTCTGAATGCTTACATATAATGAAATTTCTAAAAAAAAAAAACTAATGTTATTTTTTTAAATTTTAAAATGATCATTCATCAGTCACATGTTTACTTATAAAACACCTAAAAATAATCAAACACAATATTATATTGAAAAGAAAAATACTACATAATAAAAGGAAAAAGGCTTAGCTATTATATGGTTAACTTAAAAATCTTTGTGAGTTAGTCAAAATACAAATGTGCTGATTTTAGTCATATACTGTAGTTTTGACTATTTCCTCACAATCTGGTATTCATTGGGTATTAAGAGATAAAATACAAAGCATTGCTTTTGCTATGGTAGGTGCATCTGCTTTATCTTACTGCTAAGTGGTTGCTTGACGAGGTCTCCTTGAGCAGGCAGCTCCCTAAGAATCTCATTATCATCTTCATTAATGTCCAACCAGCGGCCACAGAAAAAGTTGTACTTCTCCTTAGTCAAGGTCTTCACCAATGTAATCTGCACAATAAATGGTGTTTAGTTGTCTTTATGTTTAAACACCAGGATTTAGACAAATGGATAAGAAATACTAAATGTATGTATATTCATACAGACAGGTGACATATGAGAGGAAACAAATGAGAAATGAAACAAATGAGAAAGTAAATGAGAAATTCAAAGGCACCTCTACATAATAATATAATTAAGCCACTCATTTCCATCACCTCAGATAATGCTAAGAAAATACAAGCTTATTATGTTGGCAAATGTGGTTCAAAGAAGGCTTCTCAGTAAATATGAGATATACCTATCTGCTTGGGCATGTTTTGTAGGTGCTTAGATAAACTGCTCAGCTTGTTCAGGTTACATAAAGAAGGATGGTTAAGGTGATGCTAGCCAGCCATCAAGGAGCAACGGTGGATGAAACACCAATGCCTTGACTGTGACATCTGCGCATTGATACAAGTTGCACACAGAAACAGACAAGAATCTCTGGATAGGGTCACTGTAAATATCACTCTGTTTTAGCAAAACAAATTTCAATTAATAAATAGTCATAAATACAACTGAGGAGGAAGATGTTATAAAAACAGTGCCGGCATTTACAACCCTTATAAGACCAAGTTGCCAAAATAAGGACAGCACAATCGTAGTCATACCGCTAAAATTATATAACTCATTAGTTTTTTGGGTAACGGGGAGTTGTAATAATACTGATTACTGCTGGTGGTGGTGTAGTTAGTGCTGCTGCTTCACAGATGCAGCATCCTGGTTTCAAATCAGAGGGTACAGACCTATAAATACCTGGGAGTGCAGCTGGATGACAAATTGGACTGGACTGCCAATACTGATGCTCTGTATAAGAAAGGTCAGAGCAGACTATACTTCCTTAGAAGGTTGGCATCCTTCAACATCTGCAATAAGATGCTGCAGATGTTCTACCAGACGGTTGTGGTGAGTGCCTTCTTCTACGCAGTGGTTTGCTGGGGAGGCAGCATAAAGAAGAAGGATGTCTCACGCCTGGACAAACTTGTTAGGAAGGCAGGCTCTATTGTAGGAATAAAGCTGGACAGTTTAACATCTGTAGCAGATCGACGGGCATTAAGCAAACTCCTGTCAATCATGGAGAATCCACTGCATCCACTTAACAGTGTCATCTCCAGGCAGAGGAGCAGCTTCAGCGACAGACTTTTGTCACTGTCCTGCTCCACTGATAGACTGAGGAGATCGTTCCTCCCTCACACTATGCGACTCTTCAATTCCACCCGGGGGAGTAAATGCTAACATTATTCAAAGTTATTGTCTGTTTTTACATGCATTTTTATCACTCTTTAATTTAATATTGTTTTAATTGTTTTAATCAGTATACTGCTGCTGGAGTATGTGAATTTCCCCTTGGGATTAATAAGTATCTATCTATCTATCTATCTATCTATCTATCTATCTATCTATCTATCTATCTATCTATCTATCTATCTATCTATCTATCTATCTATCTATCTATCTATCTATCTATATGTGTGGAGTCTGCATTTTCTCTCTGTGTCTACATGAATTTTGCTCCCATATTCCCAAAGATGTGTAAATTCATGGACTGGAGTCTGCGGACTGGCCTCGTGTGAGTAAGGCTGTGCATATGTCGGACCTCTGATGGACTGGGACCCTGTCTAGTGCAGTTTCCATCTGCCAGGATAGGCTTTGGCGCTCTGTGACCCTAAAAGAGATTAAGAGGGTTTGAAAATGTTATATTTGTTATTGTAAATATGATATAAAATATGTTTTTTCTATTTACCTTTATCTTTACAATCTCAGTTGTTTTTTATGTGATACAGTAATGAAGTCCTTAAATGTTTTTTCTACTGCACTGTCTGCACATGGCTGTTTTTTACACATTAATTGATTCCTCAGTAAAACACTTAACCTTTTCAGAGAGTAGAAGGCTGTTTACTGTAGATTTATTTCTGGTGAACATTCAAGGGTTACACTCCTTTCATTTTCCTCTGTGCTGGCTCTTAATATATGGTAGCAGATTAGTACAGACTGGGCTCAGAGTCGCATCAGCCTGTTCCTCTGTGGAGTTAGCGCAGTCGGTAGACATATTATGCCAGACAGGCTCAGCTGGTAGGTCAATAGCTACTAAAATGCTCTCTAGAGAGCTAGCGCTAGCTGCATTTAGCCCTAGTACTGCTAACCTGTATGTGGCTTACTTTCAAGAGACTTATGAATATACTAATTCTTATTCGTTTCGCCTGCATGTTGTTCTCTGGGTCAGATTTATTGATGACATATCTGTGGTATAAAAAAAGGTCAATTGATCAATTGATGTCTTTCCATGTTTTTTTAAATGAATGAGATCCATTATACTCCTAAACTTTGGATGCTCTCCCAAGCAGCATTAGGCAACTGCAGTGTTTAGAAACGTTCAAATCAAGATTTAAGGCATTCTATTGAGAAAGCTTTTAATTCCCAATTATGTAGGTATTTAGGTATTTTATGTTTGTTTATCATTTTACTATTTTTGTTTTTATTTCTTGTTCTGTTTTATTTAATTTAATTTTGACTAACCACTGTCTTTTAGTATTTTTCTATTTTATGTACTTTTTGTGGAGTTTTTTCTTGTTTTCTTAGGGAGTCAAAACTGGTAGGCTGTGAAAAAACGGTGCCTGTTAAAGCCCATTGAGGCATTCCTTGTGTGATTTTGGGTCATACAAGAAATAAATTATTGTTTTTGTTGTTGTAAAGTGCCTTAAACACTTTCTGTGTAAATCGGCACCAAAATAAAATTATCCTTTATCTGTATTTGAAATTTACACTAAATTATAGTATAACAAACAACAGAAGTTAGTGGAAGGTGCAGACATTTAATTTAGGTGTAAGGTGTATCATAAACAGGGCTGGTAAAATGTTGCAAAAACTTGTTTCACTAGGTGGCAGCAAGTGGTTCATCCTTGCAAAGAGAGGGACTAAGCAACCTCATTAAAGGTATTGTGTTTATATTTGATTTAATGTCAGTTTAGTGGACCTGGCCTCTTTATCTCACTAGTCAAGCCTTCACCCAATTCACCTCTTGACTTCAGATTCCAAATTACCCTGACATAAACTTTCACAATTTCTTTTTCCCTGAATACAGTATAAGACAGGAGAGTTTACACTGAATAACCCCTTACATACGTTACACTACGAACATCTCTGGATGGTCATTATTCTATCAGGCACGTACAAAGAAAAAATTTGAAATCTTGATTCAGTCAAGTGAGCTGATTGTAGGTATGTAACAGAAAAAACGTTTTACTACGTACACAATGTTTTAAAATTCTATAAAGTTGTGATTCTTGATATCATCAATTCTGAATGAATGTATGAATTAAAAGTTTTTACTACAATGATTTATTTCTTTAATTATTTCATAAACATACATTTGTGCATGAAAAGACAAAGCATATCCTGACAGTACTGGACACAAGGCAAGAATTTCACATTTACTTTAATGGACAAGTTTAGAGACTCCAATTATCATAAGATGCACTTTGTTAAGACGTGACAGGAAACTGGAGTACCTGGAGAAAACTGACACTGGGACTTGGAGAATGTATAGTCTCCACACAGACAGTGTCTGGGTTGGGCATCGAACTCGGGTTGCTGTCTGTGAAAGGTAGTACCACTAACCTTTGTGCCTTTTCACAGGTCACCACTCATTCCTCCATTTACTGAACATACTTAATGCTTTTACGGGTGTGGAAAGCTGGCATTGATCTTTACATAGACATAGACATACTTATACACACTGTAGCAGATAGAGGCGTGGTCCACCTCCAACACCCTCAGGTACCACTCTGAACACCAGGTGAGAGTATAATAAACTATTCTTTATTATAATCACAATGTGCACCAAGCACTCTACACTACTCATAAACCACAAATAAATCAACCACAACACTACAATTTTCTCTCCTCCTCGCCCAGACACTTTGCCCTCCTACCTCCCAGCTCAGCTCAGTGTCTGGACTGGCCCATAGTCCTTTTATAGCCCCTGACCCGGAGGTGTTCCTGCCCCACCAGTCCACAGTTCCTTATTCCTTCAGGGTCAGGGTAAACAGTCCTTTTCTTCACCCCGGGAGCACGTTGTTTCTTCCTGTCACATGACTATGACGTACTCCCGGGTTATAGGGCACATGCGGGCCTACGAGCCCCCCTACAGCGACACCTGGTGGCCCCCAAGGTATCCATCAGGGCTGTGTATAAACACTACATAGTCCATGATGCCCTGCTGGAACTCGGGGCATGAACATGCTGTCGGGAGAGCTCCTCCTGGCGGCCTGGGGGTGAGGACCGGAGTAAAATGCCGGCAATCCGCCACAACAAGCTCATACTTACTTGGGTCAACTTAGTGTCACCAATCTACCTTGGGTGCATGTGTCTGCGATGTGCAAAGACAATCGGAGTACTCCAATTAAAACTCAAGCAGACACAAAGAGGATTTGTAAACTACACACAATTGAAGTCCAGGTGAGCATTTCTACCTCTGTTGTGCAGTACATGTTGAGCAGCAAATTAAAACATGGTACTACTATGCCACACTCCTTTCATAAAAGATCTAACTCCAAAATAAATTCACCTATTAACATTTCTCTAACAGCACCCACAAAAAGTGATCATTCCATTTTTTATTTCAGGATGCACTCCAGTCCACCGATAAAATGGTTTTGATGGATGGATTATTTGTAGGTTGCTGAACCTTTAGCAAAGAACAGCTAAATAAACAATCTAGTTACTTTCCAGTCCACTGTTCTAGAGGTGTTCACTGACATTCTAGTGTTGCGTCCTTTGAACGTATTTCCAAATCTTCTGGGGTAAGTCTACTGACAGATAAATGCTACCAGCATGAGAGTCTTGACCCTATTTAGCACCACATATGAACTGTGAGTTAAATATTTCTGCAGTGACTGAAGGGAAACCAAATTGCCTGGCCAGGCTAATACTGGATGATAACATGTGAGTCTGCTTATCAGCAACAACTCCACACATTGCTGGCCAGCATAAGCCATAAAGTTCACACCGAGTGACTACATGTTTTGATGCTAAACTGAACTCAGTTGGAAGATTCATAGCTTTGATGCCTAATGGTAATGGGTAGGAATTTATCACCATAAATTAAAATAAAAGAGCACAGCAAAAGGGAAATTTTATACTTTAGAAATGCCTCTTGGTTTTTTTAATAGACAATGAGATCTTCGAGACAATATGGCTATGACAGCTATTCTTTTGTAAAACAATCATGCTTTGAAATCTGAATGAGCTACAAAACCTGACAATAAAACAAAAGAAATTTGTTTCATTGGTGACACTAAATTGTTTCAATGTGAAGACTGGTAGCAAAAATGGAGTGCTGCCAGTTTATTTAATTTCTACAATCAGATTATTTGGAAGAAAGCAAAATTCTACTTACTTTATTTAAATGCCATCCAGCAAATGGATGTCTTTTTTCATGCCAAATGCGCAGCTTGAATAAATTCCCAAGATCAGGTAATTCGACCTGTAAATTGAAAAACGTTGCATAAAACGTTACAAAATTCTCATCGAAAATGATTCAGACACTCCGTTTAAATAGTGCCGTTAAATCAACACACACAAAGAATATCATACTGTAAATTTGTCAGTTTGTCCAGTTTCAAAGTTGTCCGAGTTGTTATCCAATCTCATTTCATCTGATTTTCCCTTATCTCCATAAATCTGAAGTAAGATGTTGGCATCTGTCCCAGCATTCTTGATATCACTAGTCCAGATCCACAGTGACCAGGGATGCTCTGAAATTAAATACAAAATTTTAAAATATTATGAAAGACAGAGAGTAATCTTGAGCTGTCAATGAACCTAGAATCTACAACAAGGATGCCATTTAGCCATTAAGCCGTTTAGCAATTACGCCATCTGATAGCCATTAAGACCAAAGACACAGAAAGGAAGCATTTATTATACATTAAACCACACAAAGGACGGTCTGCCTGTAAAGCATAACATAAGTACACAAATAAATGCAGGAACAACGTAATTTAAAGTCATTAGTTAGTTTTCCTGTTTATTTAGTGGGGTGACTGGTCTAGATGCTATAAATAAATGAAACCTGATTAAGACCTTGATTAAGAATGGGATCAGCAATTAGAAGGTTACTACAGTTAAATTTATTTGTAGTTTCATTTATTCTTTTCTCAGTTACCCCTTTAAAACAGCCAATCGCTACTTGAACCAATTCATTCTTAGGCCAGAATCTGTCTTACAATTTTTCCCACAATGCTCTATGCTATCAGAAGCTTGCAGAAGTTACCAGCTTAGTGGTAAAGAACTAAGTAATGTGACTGTATGGCATCCCAGTTGAACTCACTACTGCATTCTTTAAACAATTCACTGAATTTTTGATTCCTTCTTTTGTTTTATGTCTCAATATTTCTCTCTCTTCGCTGGACACATTCTTGAAGCTTGCATAGTGATTCATGCAAATAACAGGAAAATATAAAACCTTGCAATATCTACTTGCAAAAAAGCTGTCAAATTAATAAGAAATATGCCACATTGTTGAAACAGTCATGCACTAACTAAGCATGCTGACTACACTAATCTTGTTTGTTCTCGGCTATTCCCTAATACCATTTGCAAATAACTAAATATTGCCATTTTAGAATTCTTAATACCTTTCATGTTGAAAAAGCTTTTAACTGTCCAAAGTTGACTTTTCTTTGATGCATTCATCTGCAAAATGGTTTAGTTGAAAGCTTAACCAAAATGACAAAAAATCTATACTTTCTCTCTAGTCTTCTGGTTTTTTTTTTAATCTTTTTGAATTTTAAGAGTCCCTTTTAGTGGGTATTATGACCCAGTTGTATTTATTGTGTATGCTAATCTACTGTGAATAATCCCAGTATCCTGGGTTCCAATCCCATGATTAGTCTTCGTTTTACTGACGTTTGCACGTTTTCCCCTTGTCTGGATAGCTTTTTCTCCACATCCACGTACAAGTGTTCTGAGAGTGTGTGAACAGGCCCTGTGATGGAGTGGCACCACAGACTAAATTGGTTCCTCCCTCATATTCATTGCTACCAGAACAGCCTGCACAGAATTAGGTGGGTTTAAAGATGTTATGCTACTTAATCCCAGGATACTGCACTTACTGCTAAACATCATTCTATTTATGTCATAATGCATTTATGCTAACATCGTTTAAATGATTACAAATATCATTTAGATATAAAACCAGTCGATCCACGGCAGTTTCACATCAAATGAATTGCCTCTGAAAATCAGTTAGCTCTGCTGAGAATACCTCAGTGGTTTCTTGTTTCAGAGGCCTGTGTGTCGACATATTTCAATGACTGAATTTCTTCTTTCCATTACCAATTATTTCATGCAAATTCAAATCTTCTTTTACCCCTTGTACACACCTTGGCTTTGCCCATCTTATTCACACTGCAGCTATCAGATCCATCCAACCATTACCCGCTATATCCTAACCACAGGGTCACAGGGTCTGCTGGAGCCAATCCCAGCCAACACAGGGTGCAAGGCAGGAAACAAACCCTAGGCAGAGTGCCAGTCCACCGCAGGGCGCGCACACACACCAAGCACACACTTGGGACAATTTAGAATCGCCAATGCACCTAACCTGCATGTCTTTGGACTGTTGGAGGAAACTGGAGTACCCGGAGGAAACCCACGCAGACACGGGGAGAACATGCAAACTCCATGCAGGGAGGACTCGGGAAGCGAACCTGGGTTTCCTAAATGCGAGGCAGCAGCGCTACCCACTGCGCCATCATGCCACAAAGTTATCAAGATGAGCATATTATTTCTAATTTCCATGCTTCCATACACCTAACCCAAATAGGTAATTATGGGATCATGGACACTTTTATGATCTAAACATCTCTGTGGAACAGAAGGACATGTTAGTTAGAGTGTGTCCCACATACACACTCCAAAAAGGATGCTTGCCTCTTGCCTTCCAATCTTCAGTATTGCCATTCATAACATAACATTCTCAAACCTACTTAGTCCAATTCAGGATCACTGGCCCAGAGCCTATTCCCAGCAGCACTAGGCACAAGGCAGGAAACATGACAGGGCACACTCATGCACACAGATGGGGCTAATTTAGAATGACCAGTAAAGCTATTATATACATCTTCTTTTGGGATTATGGGAGAAAAAGCAAATATCCAGGAAAGAAGACACACACAGAAATTGGGGTGACATGCAAATTCCTCAGAGAACAACCAGGGACCAGATTTGAACCCAGGCTGCAGGATCTACTGAAGGAGAATTGCTAACCACTGCACATTTCAGGCAGTCAGTCATCACACAATACCTACTGGTATTTAGTGCTCCAAACATCTCTTCCTAGAAAGTTAAGCTGTATTAAAAAGGTACACGTAACACCCTTATACCTTCAATGAAATAATTTTGTCAAACCTGAAACTGAAATAGTATAAGCTGGGCCTCAGTCCAGTCATCACATGTGCTATTTAGACTTGGCATATCACACTACATTGGTCGGGAGTTAAGATGAAATGGCACACGCAGTCTCCTTCATTTATTAGTAATGCTTTTCTTATAGGTGGTCGCCCTTGTAAAAATAATCCCTAGCTGCTACAAGGTATCTGCTCATTAGGCAAAATTTTTTCAGATAGCACTGGGATATCATATTCCTTTATTTGCAGTCTCACATTCACCCGCTCCCACTGAATTTCAACTTACAGCTTCAGTCAGCGTTCAAAGCCTACAAATTGTGTTTATATTCAGTGCTACCTTTTCACTTCTTATACGGTTTTTTAAACAGTCAGCTCATTCATGTCCCACTTCTTTAATTTACATTCTTTAGTGTAAACTCTCCAGTTTGCCCTCACAATTATTGATACAGTGGGATCTTTCTCTAAGATACAAATGGTGGAATATATGTATATCAATGTACTTTCTTTTTCGTTTGTGTCTATACATTCATTCTTCCTCATTTTCTTTTCACCTTTATGCCGATGACCTACAACTGCATTCTCTGTAAAATCTAATGAGTCTTTACAGCTTTTTTTTGGTTGTTTACAGGATGTCAAATGCCATTGGCAGCGGTGGGAGTACAGAACACCCACGCCGTGTGGATCAGGGATCGGCAGCGGTTTGGGCGGAGAGGGCTCAGTGATTGCCCGCAGACACCGTGGGCCTTATGAAATGGGTGTCTGCACCTGTTGATCGACATCTCTTCAGGCTGCAAGATCCGAACAGGATAAGCTGGAGAGGTGTCAGTTTTAAAGGAAGGAACAAGAGCTTTTTTTTTTTTTATTTATTGAATTGTAACCTCTACTGCACTTTTACTTTATTGTAATATTTATTTATTGACATGTTCAGCACTGCACTTTCTGGACACTTTGATTCTTGAATTGTTTTTAACAAAAGCAATGAGCACTTTTACACCGTCCCCTTGCTTGGATGTGTGAGTGTCCTCATTTGCGGGCTCATCCCGGTCATGACTATCGACAGTGTCAGGTTCAAGAGGCTCCCAAAACGGACGTTGAAGCATGGAGCCGACCCGCACCCTCACAGTAGTCTTTACCAGTTAAGAGACATATCTAGAATTAAATCAACTTTGTCATGTGGTTTATGGATGTGGTGAGAGAGGACATGCAGGTGATGGGTGTAACAGGCCAAGATGCAGAGGACAGAACAATATGGAAGAAGATGATCCGCTGTGGCAACCCCTAACGGGAGCAGCCGAATGAAGAAGAAAAAGAAGTAGGTTATAGAGAAATTCATTTGTGTACTCATTATATCATCAATGGACTTTTGTAATCCTTTATACCTTGCTCTTCCATACTTACTACTTGTTCGTTTACAGATTGTCCAGAATGCTATTGCATGTCTTTTGACTGGCATTAAAACGCATGAACATATTACTCTATAGGCTTCACTTTATTGGCTTCTTGGTCAGTATAAAATTTAATTTAAAGCATCATCAATTCTTTTTAAAGTTCCCATAGGATGGCTCCACCCTATATTTCAGATCTTCTCTTTCTTTATTTAGTTCCCAGGACTCTTAGATCCTCAACCAAAACAAATCCTGCATGTGTCACGGGCACATTTAAAACAAAAAGGAGACAAAGCATTTTCTACTGCAGCTCCACAGATTATGTTTGGTGTGCTCCCTCCATTTTGTTGTTAAATCTAGGCTTAAGACTTTTTTGTACACTCTAGACTTTATGAATATTGCAGATATGTTTTCATTTTCTTAGTTTTTCAATATGTTTTTTACTATTATTACTATTATTATTATTATTCTTTGTATGTACCGCACTTTGGTCAATGAAAGCTGTGTTACAATGTGATTTATAAACACATTTTTCTTGCTTCTTACTTACTTTCCACTACTCAAAAAACACTGATTTGCAGTATGCCCATTTTCATACTTTAAGCAGATTTGTAATAATAACAATATATTTTATTTATATAGCACCTTTTCCATGCTCAAAGCAGTGATACAATAGCCCTATAATACAATAAATGATGCAAAATGAGATTGCTGTCAAGCCCTGCTTGTCATGTCTGTTTACAAAGGGTCATAAACACTTTTGTGCATATTTTAGCATTTTCCATTATTATTTTTGTTATTGCATATTGTTTGTCTGCCCATTACATTTGTACCCCATTCATCCATTTCCTTACTGCCTTTAGATATCTAGTGCTTGCTTCACCATTCTAGAAAGCAAGTTTTCTCCAGAACACAACTGCAACTTCAGATGGGAATGCCCTGAAAGAGTTACATTCCATCTTTGGCAGACAACTTTCTGTAACTGGAGTTTTTCAATTAGCAATAAGAAAAGGCTCCTTGGTGATCCATGCATGACTTACTCACCTCATCTGATGTCTTTTCTCATCCAGGGTTACTTGATAACCATTGATGAGATTAAGGCAGAGTGGAAAAAGTTTCTTCCATCCATCGATCAGTTTCTATACCTATCTGCTACCTTTGTACAGGTCCTAATAATCAAAACTGCATTTATTTCACCCATTTTCTTAAAACTATTCCCACTGCTTAGGTGGGAAAGATCTGTCTGATTTTTTTTTTATTTTCGGGATCTCATTAATCAAAAGTACATTTATTTTACTTAGTTTCAATGCAGAAAGAAATAACATAGAAAAGGTAACCATACTTTTCTGCCTCTTTTGTCGCAGTGACACCATTTCATAAAGCTCTCTTTCAATTAGGCCATCCCCTTCATCTTCATCCAACCACTTGTCACAAGGGAACGTTTGTTCAATACCAGTGAATGGACAGTATACCACCACCTGGAATGTTACATTTTTAATTAATGACTGGAAGACATTTTGACATAAAAACAAACATGCTTTGGAATTTCAAAAGATAAACATATTATTTCACAGCATAACAATTAATCCATTTCTCATTTTGCTCCTATAGGATTAATTCCATAATTTAGCTTTCATCTTTCTTTCTGTTACCTTTTAAAATGTATTGTTTTTGGTCTACTGTATATTATAATTTGATATTGTGCAATGAAGCAAATGATTTCAGAAAATCCCTTCTTAAAAAGCAGACTCTAGAGCAGGATGTTGTATATTTGCTTAGTTTCTTTCAATATCTGAGGGGAGGTCTATGATACATTTTTTACATTAAAAAGACTTCCTCTAAGGTGAATTTTTAAGAATTAGTTGACACTTGAGGCTGTGTCGCTACTGTTGTTTCACAGCTTGTGATTCCTGGGTTTGAATCTCCTCAGAACTCAGTTACTGCCTGTTGGATTCTCTCTCTTCTTCTTGGGTCTGAGTATTTATTTTTTCCAATATTTTAGCCTTCTTCTCTACGACACATGTGTGTTTTTTATTGTTATCGTGTATTTGGCTCGGTATGAGTAAGTGCAAGAAAATGTGTGAACCTATGCAAGAATAAATTGCGCCTGAGGCTTTCAGATCAGTATACCACTCCTACAACGATAAAATAAATGAAGTGGTCAGAGAATCAATAACGAGATGTTTGATTTGTGCCTTAAACTTGTAGTTATCAACCTGGGGAGCCCTGTGTTAAATAAACTTGCTTTGTCTTGTTAGAATCCAGAAACTGACAGCATTACTTGCTCACTTTCTAAAAAAAATATTGAATTTCGTTATGTGCAGGGAAGAATTTTTTATGACTTTGCACTTTTACATATTTTGAAATGTTTTGGTTATTCAAACCATAGTCTACCAATGCACACCCTATGGCAGTGATGGCGAACCATTTAGAAACCAAGTGCCCAAACTGCAATCCAAAACCCACTTATTTATCGCAAAGTGCCAACATGGCAATTTAACCTGAATACCACCTAAAACTGAACACCAGCAAAACCAAGGAGCTGGTGGTGGATTTTAGGAGGCCCAGGCCCCTCATGGACCCCGTGATCATCAGAGGTGAGTGTGTGCAGAGGGTACAGATCTATAAATACCTGGGAGTGCAGCTGGATGATAAATTGGACTGGACTGCCAATACTGATGCTCTGTCTGTCTATCTACTGAGCTTTTAGTTTAGAAAAGCCACTCATACATTAACATCTTTTGTCTTAAAAGAAAAACATAATAACAGAGCTTTCAATGATACAAACAACTTTTTGTTGAAAGGTAAAAGTTTGCATTCGGTATGCTTTTGAACAATTAATGTGCTTTTTGCTGTTGTATGCATGCTGATAATTTGTCTAACCTTGGCTCATACTTTGTAAGTTTGAGAGCAACACATGCAGCACTCAGGTCATCTGTTAGTCTGTTTCTGGTGTCAGATTTGATTTAATTCAAAGCTGAAGACAGCTGCGCACAAGCATAAGATGTTCCAAACAAAGTAAGGAAAGCAATCTCAAGTGCCTTCATTGACTTAAGATTATTTGGCAGAGAATTCCACACTTTAAGGATTTCATTTTCATAACTAACTGTGCTGTCCTTTGTCATCCCTTCGATCCTCTCAAGTGTTTCACGCAGGTCTTCCCTATTAAGCTCCGCCCCCAAAGCTTCCATTATATATTACGGGTCGTGGATCAGGTGTGGCGATTAGCAACTCCCGGCAATAATTACAGATGCGGACGACTCCTCACCTGTGCGCTTAAGTGAGGACTGCCCGCGTCACAAAGCTCCCGGAAAACCGCTCCGGCCACTCTACCATAACCCCCTTTAAGCCGCGAGTGTGGCAATTATCTGTTAAAACTGGCCTTTTCAATTTTGAGCTGTGGACCCGCTATACCACATCCCCTCCAACCCCACCACGGGAATCACAGGCTCAAAAGGCTGCAGTCCGTGCCGCACACTCAAGCAGCATGTGTGCCGCCCGCCTTACCCCAGACAGGAGAGGAAGGACGCGCTCCCATTGGGCTGCTGGGCAGAGGGGCGGGTGATGTGAGAAAAGTCCTCCGGCGAGCGTGAAGAGGGGGAGCGGTGAGGGGAGCAGCCCGGCCCCGCATTCCTCTGGCTTTATAGTAACGAACTCTGTGCTCGGGCGATGGCACGCTTGTCCACTGAGAGGGCTCTGAGTGCTCCCTTTGGCACGCGTGCCATAGGTTCGCCACCACTGCCCTATGGAATTTACATTGAATTAGCTGCTCATTTTTAGCATCTTCTGTCATTTGTATGTTTTGTTCTGCTCCTTTTTAATCACTGTTATTCAAAAACAATTAAGGGGAAAACAACTGAACATATAGTATGAATAAGAAGAAATTAAAAAGAGTCATTTACCTATTAGAAGAAATTATTATAAAATCCTTTCAATATTAAATCAACGTCATTGTGACTACATAATAAAGAAAAGGTCATTTAATTAAATAAGGACTTCAAAAAGAAGCAGCAATGAGTCATTGAGTATGAAATTTGTTTTAGTGAAACCCTGAACTATTGGGGGTTTTCCAAAAGACATAAGTTAGTCACAAGAGCAGTGATCTGGTAGCTGAGTAGTTATTTAGCATTCAAGTGTCTTCTTGAAATCTAACAGGCCTTATCATATTCTGCCATTATAAATGGCCTCTTTTCAGAATATTGTTAAACTGTGCATACTATCATGTTCTTAGTGCCCATTTGTCCTCATTGTGCACATTTGAGATGTCCAACACAAAGCATATTTTTTGTTGGCCCACTTTTCTCACCTTTTCACAGTACCAGCCAGAGCTAACTCCACAGTTGTCATGCCCAATGGTGACTCGACTAAGGGGGCTGAGCAACGCAGCAATCTCCACATTGAAGATGTCTGTCAGGCCTCGCTCAAACTGCCCCCCCTCCAGGAAGATCTTTCCGCTGTTCTTCAAACCCTTTGATCCATGCAGGATAATATGAACCTTGGAGTTGGTGCCAGCGCCTCTGACATTACCAGTCACCACAGAGACATTGTAAACAATACCTACAGGGTTGAATTACAAAACAGTCAGATTCATTTTGTGAGAAGGCATGCAGAGCAGCTGAGGATGAGTCTTGATTCACAGTTATGAATAGAGGCAACACACTTTAGCTGTCAACACTTTCAGTGTAGGGGAGGTAACTAGTAATGTTAATTCAAACAAAGCTTACAGTAACGGGCAAGAATGAATGCATAGTTTGTGAATGAGAAACTAAAACATCAGTTATGAAAGCAAGGCCTTAATATAAGTCTCAGGCCTAAGTGTTAAATGTGCTAATACTGCTTGAGGGAATAATTGAAAACCAACTTGTAAATATAGAAATAATTAAAAACTGCAAACACTTCAAAATAGATATGTATATTTGTATTCAGAAAATACACTAAATTTATTCTTTTCCCATCTTCAAACAGACTTGCATTATTCTGTCATCAATAAATTTAATTTATAATTTAATATATACTATATAAGAATATACAGTAACAAATATTGTGTATTTTTTTTGAATATGTAATTGCAAGTGTGTCCCATAGCACTTTTGTTCTAATTCAAAATTTTACGATATATATGTGCCTATCAAATGCATTCATCCCCTATTTTTAAAAACAACCTTGAATCATAATGGTTTCAACAGAAAAAGAACTCTAATGTCAAAGTGAAAACAGGTCTAAACTCGTAACAAAATGAAAACTTAAAATGACTGATTGCATAATCTCTCCTTAATGTGACACACCTAAAGCATCACTGTTGCAGCCAATTGGTTTTAGAGGTCACAGAATTAGTTTAATGGAGATCTCTTCTCTGTAGTCAAGGGGTTTCACTTGGTTGTAGTATAAATAAGTAAAACTAAGGAACATTCAAAGAAACCCCATTGGAAAGTTGATTGAAAAGCACAAGACAAGAAAATATTCAAGTCACTGAATATCATCTGGAGCGCAGTTAAATCAATCAGTAAGAAATGGAAAGAGTATGGCAGAGCTGTGAATGTGCCTAGAAGAGACCATCCACAATAATTGAGTGATTTTACAAGAAAATGACTAGTGAGGAAGGCTACCAACAGATACTTCAATAACAATGAAGGAGCTGCAAGCTACCATGACTTAACCTGGAGAGACGATAACTGTTGCCTGGCTGTTTCAACTTTATGGGAGTGTGACAAAGAAAAACCCACTCAAAGAGGTTTCTTTATGGGAGATTCTGAAGTCAGCTATAAGAAGGTCCTATGGTCTGATGAGACAAAAATTCAGTTTTTTAGTCACCAGACTAATTGTCCCATTAACACTGCACATTATGAAAAACACCCATTCTGCACTGTGAGGCATGGTAGTGGCAGCATCATGCTGTGGCAGTGCTTCTCTGCAGTAGGCCCTGGGAGGATTGTGTATGTAGACAGGAAAATTAATACAGCAAAATGCAGGGAAATCCATGGGGGGAAATCTGATGCAGTCTGCCAAAGGTGCATCTACTAAACACTGACTTGTAGGTAGTGAATACTTAGGTGATCAGTTATATTGATTTTTGGATTTGTAATTAATGTAGACCACTTTGCTGGTTTCATTTTGACAATAAAGCATCTTTTTCTGTTGATCAATGTAAACAAAATCCAAATAAAATCCAACGTGATTCAATGCTGTAGACAGATAAAATGAAAACTTTCAACGGATGAATATGTTTATATAACTGCAAGAACCATAAAATGTAAAAATCAATTTTCTAAATGTACCTGTGGCCTGGCTGCCCCCCACTAAAATATCCCGTTGGATTTTGCCATCATCCTCATCAACTGCAAACCAACGATTAACAGGAAATTCATACACAGCTTTGTTGCCCAAATCATCTATAATCACCTATAAAGATGAGACAGACAAAATATAAAATCAAAAAGGATTTTTTTTTAATTTAATACATACTTTAACTTGTTCACTGAGCATTAGGTATTCTTTGCACCCACAGATTCACATTATTGATAATAATGGCAAACACCTTCTATTGTGCTTTCCTCCTCTACTATTTTCAAAATGAATGTTTACAGATATCATTTGTTCAACCTTTTATCAAAATTGCTGTAATTATGTGCACATTTGTTTAGAAATAAATGCACCATGTCAAGAACTATATAGAACAGCATTCTGCAAACTTGTTAAGCCTCCCAATCAGTATGATCACTAAAACTCTTAATGGCATTTGGTGTCGAAACCAAATCCTTTCTGGTATTAAGAATTTGAAGAAAAAAAGTCCATGGATTATACTATTTTAAATTAACATCAGCAATCATCTTGAGTAAAAACACAATGGCATTTAGTTGGCTTCAAATCAAACAAACGCCATTGTTAATTACACTGATACAGACATTTTAAGTGACTTATTAGCGCCTGCCATTAAAAACTGTTTGATTTATTATTTTTCTTTCTTGTGCATGTTGATAGAAAAAAAAAAGCTCTCCCAGTAAATTTTTAATTATTTTCGAATTTAACTCTAATATGTCCAGTTATTTTTTGAAAATAATAATCTGGCAGTGGAGGAGGTGGCTTTAATGATAGTTGATCATTCTAATTTTGATCATAACCATCATTCTGATAAATGTGGTATTAATGATTTTTGTAGCCTACTGCAAAATCTTATTATGTGAGTAAAATAATAGTAAGGAAATTACTGTAGATTCATTACCATATGCCTAATAATTACTGTGTCTGTCAAATCTTATATGGTGTCACGCATGCACATCTGAGCTAAGCACTACCATTCTGGGACACAAGAGGGCACTATTGCTGATGGTAGCATCTCCATTTTCTCCCACAGCCCTGAGAAACTGCCCATGGAGGGAAACTGACTCTGCACCCTGTTGTCCCTCTGCTATAAATCTCATACACATCTCATTCTGGAGAGAGAAGACTGATGACTAGGGCTACTACCTGAACTTGACACACCTATTTCTTTAGTTAACTTGCTTTCCGTTTTGCCTTGTTTGATAGGCCATCAAGCTCTTGTCTCAGTTAGAGGACTTAAATACTAAAAGGGACGACCCAGTTGTTCCAGTCACTTGTCCTTATTCATCAGCAATAGGAGTAGCAGTATTTATTGGTTCTGCAACTTTCTCACCACTAGCTGATTTTACTAAACAGGCAACTCACAATGTTTAACACTAGCATGTTTTAAACAATTTAGTAAAATCAAAATACAACATACTGATTATACAATTCCTAGTAATATGTGGCTAGCAAACTCACCTACATTTACTCTAAACCAAATGATAATTTTTCAACTGGCACTATGTGCAGTTTAGTTCATTCATTAATAAACGAAAAGCTCTAAACCAAAATAGTGTAAAGAAGGGGAACATACAGCAAGTCACTAGATTTCCAAGTGGTTACAGATTTTTGTACTTTGTTGGTAGTTTTTTAAGTACAATTGTATTTCTTTTATATATACTTGCACAACTGAAACAACAGCTACATAAGTTACTTGGTCAGGATCAGCAAGTGAGACAGACATGGGGACTGAACAAGTAACTTTATGCTTTACAGATTAAAGCCTTAGTCACTAGACCACAAATTATGTGTAGAAATCCACAATTCTTTATAGAACTCCTTATAGAGACACAATGCAGCAAATTGTCCATGGTCTAACCAGTGATGATTCTCACATTGAATAAATATACATCTAATTCAGTACATGTCTTGCTTCTGTGACAAAATGTCACCTGAATTTCCCAAAAGGAGGCCATTTAGATAACAGATTTAGAAGTCTGCAAAACAGGAGATCAATATGATGAGCTCTTTAAATCTGAGTCAAGGCAAATGAACAGCCTTTTACTGACTGCATAGAGCTAACATCTCAGTATACTGTAGAAGTAATCTTGGTAAAATGATTCACTGCCAGATATGATATTTCATTTATAAATGCTTGTCAGTAAAAGATTTTACAAATAATTATTCGCCAAAGGAAAGCATTTGAAGATATAATCATGGATACAGATCTGCATCTTCATTATGCTTTTGCAATTCAGTAGTCTAAATGAAATGGGTAGGCCTAAGTCTAAGAAATTCAGTCTTCATGTGCATTCCCACTAGAAATTTCAATTATTTCCAAAAAGTTAATTCTTTACAAAGTGTATTTGTGAGTCACAAATGTAATGGTTCTTGTTTTAAAATAAAGTTAAACTACTCAAAACCCCCTCCATATATGTATTCAAGTTAGCATTAGATTAAGTTATGGTAATCAATTACAGATTTAACTATGAATTCCAAGTATAAATATTCAGAAGCATATCAAGAAGACATATTCATTTAGTTTACACATTTTTAAACTTTGAACTTTACTCATATCAAACCAAACAACATGCATGATCCATTCTTCACATTAGCACAATATTCAATTGGGTTCGTTCTCCTCTCTAGTTGGGGTATTTAGGCATATTTATCATAAATACATTTGTTTGTAGTTCAATATAAATGTATTCTCCTGTTACAGTTAGTTGCTTTATAAATATGTTCACAAAATGCTCAAGATTAATTATCTATGCCCTTCTTCCCTCAATACTTAACACCCCAAAGTTACTCAGTCTTTCATCACTCACTGTAATTCTTAAATGAATTTCTATAAGAATAAGAACTGACAACCACCACTCACTAGCTGCAGTGCTCACAGGTAAAGTGAGTGCAATCTTAAAAAGCTTGTAGAAACTTTCTTCTAAGACTCAAGAAACAGACGGAGTAAACTTGTGTGAAACCCCACTGCTCTTTTGCCCCTAAACTATTCTCCACTCTGTCTTTTCACTTTCCCTCTTTCTCCTAGTGCTCTTCATCTTGTCCTGTCCCTGCAGTAAAAAACTGCTAAGAAATCAACTTCTTTTTATTTTGCCATTTGTTTTAACATAGTTTATGCATAAATTCATTCATAGTGTAAAACTTCAGTACAAATATACAATTTTCAACCTCTTTGTCATTCAGCTTTTTATATACTTTTGATCGAGAAGGTTCTTTTTTTATTAGTACTAGATTTACAACTTTAGTCAGTTTTTAAAAAGCAGAACGAATCAGTTTAAGCATCAATGATGTTTAACATCTATAGACTACATACATTCAAAAATTCTGACCATGTCAGCATCAGTCAGTGAACTAAAAGCTTAACATGCTTGTCTGATGATGATAATAAAGTGGGAGAAGCATGGCAATTGATGGCAGCAAGCAAGCTAGGTAACCAAGTTAATTCCTAAGTTAATTCTTAATAAGCTTATGGGGAAAGAAACTTAACAAGAAGAGAAAACCGATTTGCAAAAGAAATACTCTTTTACATAAACTGAACCACATTGGTGCACATGGACGTTGTCTTCTAAACATTTCACATTAACTGGAAAGTGAACGTAATGAGAGGGTTGAAAACAAACAATACTTTCCCATAAAGTTCTCTATGTAGTGTACATTAAAACTTTTGTAAGTAGCTTCATACCAGAATAAAAGTGAATGAAGTTCGCTTCCCGGGTCCTCCCTGCGTGGAGTTTGCATGTTCTCCCCGTGTCTGCGTGGGTTTCCTCCGGGCGCTCCGGTTTCCTCCCGCAATCCAAAGACATGCAGGTTAGGTGGATTGGCGATTCTAAATTGGCCCTGGTGTGTGGGTGTGTTTGTGTGTGTCCTGCGGTGGGTTGGCACCCTGCCCAGGATTGGTTCCTGCCTTGTGCCCTGTGTTGGCTGGGATTGGCTCCAGCAGACCCCCGTGACCCTGTATTCGGATTCGGCGGGTTAGAAAATGGTTGGTTGGTTGGGGGAGTATCGCCCTCCCTTGGTGGCACTTGTCTGGTTGTGGGCAAAACCTCAGCAAACAGAAAATCTCTTTAGAAGCTGTCCATCAGACTTTCTAGGAATGATGAACCTTACAGACAATTATAACCAACAGGAAACTGTCATAGTTTATACTACATTGACTTGTAAACATATGTTTGTCAAAATTATTATCCCATATAAACAGAATCAAGCTCAGGTCATGCACATAAAATACCTTATCAAGAAACCAGCCAGCAGAAGAGCCCTTGTTGTTATGGCCAATGGTAATCTTTCTCAAGCGTCCCAGGTTGGGGGCCTCAATTGTAAACTTATCTTCTGCACCTCTTTCAAAGTTATTTTTATCATTGTCCAGTCTTCTTTCACCTAAAATAAATACAAAGGTGGTCAAAATATTTACGTTTTGTCATTTTGAAAAAAATAACACTTTGATTCAAGTTTAATAAGATGCTTTTCCCAAGAAATCTAAATCCTTAAAGCTTATAAGGGTAAAACATTACACCACACATCAGAATTATGATCTCGCAAATTACTGTCACAGCAGGGATATACCATTCCTGTTTGCTTCTATTTCTTTAAAACTGTGGGTCACACACTAAACAATATTAATAAAAGCCCACTCCACTAATACGATATACAACTGGCACACTTTCCTAGTCACAGAAAGCCATGGGGTCTCCTAATTTTACAGTAAATGACAATAATAATTGGCTGTCACAATTTTATTGTCTCCAAAGCTCAGTATACTGTACCTAATGTTCTGCACAGCAATACAGATGTGAAAAGTGGCTTTCTGAAAAGTAGTTATATTTTAAATCTTTTGTTTATAAATCTGTATAAAGAGTTTTGACATCTTAATTAAAATGATCATTTAATCCTGAATTTTAGTGCCATCTAATTACCTTTTCTAGAGCTAACATGTTTTTCATCATGGCCTCTTTGTCTTCAAAGCTCTATAGTAGTGTCCCTTTGGGGAACACACAGACAAGCCCATTTATGAGCTCCTCTGTTATTCTGTGCCATTTTCAAGATTAGTTAAAATAAACTGAACCCTTTGGCAAATGGCAGCTCCAAGTTCCTACCTCAGTCCATTTAACAAGATAAAAAATGATCCCCCATCAATTTAAAGGACAATGCTATGTAGATAAGCAGCTTAACATTTTTATTGCAGAAAATGTCTTTTAATGCCAAACACAGAAACAAACCTGGAAACAATATTAAATATAATTGGTCAAAGTAGATGACAAATCCATAGACTTTTGATATTATGCTAAAACGTTCAGAATACAACAGCTATTAAAAAAGTTCCAAACATGACTCAGATTTCTACATTTAGATTTAGGACTATTTTTGGTGCAATATTTACATACCAGTGTCTCCATTTTCTCCAAATATATTAAGAAAAACATCGGCATCTGTCCCACTTCCTTTAACATCTGCAGTGAATACACTCACAATATACTTATTAGCTGAAAAAAAAATATAAAAAGTGTTAATGTTCTGAAACATAATTCCTTTTCTACATACATAAACTTGAATTTAACATAAAAGTTTCTAAAATTTGTTTCAATCATCATAAAGCATTATAAATATTAACAATTTACAAAGTCCAGGTTTTTCATATATACAGCAAATGGTAAGAAAGTTTTCATTTGTTTAAAGAAAATTGAAATGCTAAGACATAAGTAATAATGCTCAATTAATTATTTTTTTTCCTGCAATAGATTTGAAACGCATGATGCAAAAAAGCTAAGCAGTTGTATAGGATTATTTATAGTAAGATACTGTTTTAAGAATATAGCAGGACTCTTGGCTTCCCTGAATGATTACTCTCTGCGGATATCTTCAGCCTTGGCATACATCCTTACTACCATCTATACATGTTGCCGAATTTTGTATGTTTTTGGTTTTCTTTGTTTTGCTTTTCTTCTATTAACTTAAATTCTAAAGACTAGTAATTTTGAATAGGGCAGTGTGGTATTGCATTGCTGCTTCATGAACCAGCGTGCTGGATTTGAATCCCATGACCAGTTGTTGTGCATGTAAACACTGCTTGTCCTCTCCATGTCTGTGTGTGCCTACCTCTGGTGCACCACTTCTCCTCTCACATCCCCAACGACGTGCAGTTTAGATTAACTGATTATTCTAAATTAGCCCTTTGTGGGTATGTGTATTCAAATGGGCCTAATGGACTGGCACCTTGTCCAGGGCTATCTTCTGCCACAAAGGGCCAATTTGGAATCCTTTGCTGGGGCAGGATCTGATAACCCAAAGGCCCCCCACCCCAGTTGTCTCTGAGCCAAATAAATTGTGGCGACAGGGTTGAAAAGGATCCTCCACTATCAGAGACCGAAGTTGGGCTGCTGAGCACTGTGCTCTAATGCAGTGAAGTAGAGGGGTGTCAAACACTGCACTTCTGTGTGGTGATCTGTCTGTTGCAACTGAACAAGTGAACCTCCTTGTGTGGAGGTGAAGATGTATCTTATGACTGTTTTCCTTCATCGAACCAATGCTGCAAACACCGTTCCAGGTCCAAATCTCAGCTTTAAGACTCTCCCTGCATTACTTCTCTGTAAAATCTCTGCTATCTGCCTTGCCCTTTTCAAGCACTGTTTTATAGCTGGTACTGCTTCATACTGCTCATGCTGGGGTCAATGGAAGCTTGCTCTGCCTTACTGCTTCCCAGCTCTCTGAGCAGGAAACTCCATTGGTATTCACACTCAGGCCAATGAGCCTTAGCAGATGGAAAGGCATTGGTGGAGCTACAGAGGTAGCAGTCTCATAACTGTATCCCCTCCTGTACTGATGCTGCAAACGTCATTCCAGATCTCAGCCTTGAGACTCTCCAGCAATTCCTCAAAAGAGGTAAATAAGTCTACTGCAGACTCCAGCATTCAGCACTTGCTAAAATTGAACTTTAGATCTTCCTTTCATCCCACCTCTGACACTAATGTTGTGCTGTCACCGAGTACCTGAATGGATTATCCACAATTTGCATGGCTCTTTTAGGTGGCCAACCATTCTTAAAAGGACTGCTCACTGTTGCCACACTAGTTAGAATATAAAAGGACTGTTTGTCGATGCTGCACTAGTTGAAATACTGTTCGCAACTTTATAGGCATGTCATTTTTATAGACTCCTCTGCTTCTGGTGATGGAATGCCTGCTTATACTATGGGTGACTCAACCTTGGTGGATGCAACTAGTCAATAGCATTACAATATGGATAACTAAAATTACCCTTAGGTTTACAGCAAGTAAGTTCCTTATATAATCTGAATTATCTTTGGTGGGCTACACCATGGCTGCGCTGCCAATTGTTAGCTGAGAAACACAAATTATATTGTAGACTATTCACAGAGAAAATGAAGAACCTGCACCACGTAGCAGAATGGTGTATTAATGGATTTACCATTAAATAATCTGAAAAGTGTGCTTGGAAAAGAAAGAAAAACACCCACATTGTGAAAATCAGGAAGTGACTGTACTTTATGTAAACTTACTTGGATGGCAACCATGGTGAAATGCATTCTAAAAACTTTACTTTCTTTACAGCTTATATAAATCTGTTTCACATATAAAAATAATCATGAGTAAGCTTCTGGATAGCAACTTTAATTAAACTATCTTGCTGTATCAAGAAGGGACCATGACTTACAAGTGATTTCAAGGTTGGATTAGTATAATGAATCTAAAAAATAGTTTCTAATACGCTACTTTTATTTGAAGGTGAGAAAAATGCCTTGAAGATTCTACATGCTGATCTGTCTGGGAGAAAAAATATTTTTGTGCTCTGTATCCCTCATTTTATCTAGTGTGCCATACAAGTGCCTGCTACAGTGATGTTTCTCATGACCATTTCAGAGGGTCCCCTGTGAGTACTGGCATTTGTTTCATGCAGTTTCACAATCAGTTACTCATACATATTTTAATTAACCTCATTGTTTAATTAGTTGGCACTTTTTCGTATTTTACCTGTGTACTGTAGATTGCAATCATGTCATTTTGAAATTTGATATAAAATTTTGAAGAATTTATATTTTTACTTTTGCTGCTTTTACATAGTTAAAGCTCTCTTTTGCTCTTTTTTCTGATTTTTTTGTTTGCTAATTGTCTTTTTCTTTTAAGTTTGCTTCCTTAATTGAATTTAAATACTGACAACTAAACAAAGAGGAGGCAGACAGGGGATGTAAACAACACTAAATGGAAATGTCTCTGCAGTTGTATATCCTCCTCTCTAATCCTTACTAGGTAATGACTTATAAAAACAGCAAAACCTAAATAAGCACGATAAAGAAAAGCAATCCCTTCCTGATTAACGCAAATGTGCCTGGAACACAACTGTGTTTTAATTTAAGCAGAAGTCTAGTTAAATGTAGAGGTTGGTTGCAAAAGTGGCGTTTGGGGGTGGCAAGTGGGGGGACTGCCCCAGGCCCCGTGCCTAAGGGGGCCCCACTTTTGAGGTCTATGTGTCCCGTCTGAGTGGATTTGTTCTATTCTCCAGTATATATATATATATATATATATATATATATATATATATATATATATATATATATATATATATATATATATATATATATATATATATATACTGTTTATATATTTGGAACCCTTTTAAAATCCATCTTCAAGGTCAAATTCCATACATGTACGTCTGAGAAAACATATATATTAATGCATAAGAACATATACCGCTAAGGATAAACAGCTGACATGACATCAACGTCAGTTATGACTGTGACATACTGCATATCGAGACTCAGAGTACTCTTGCCATTTGGCATTTGGTACTTTCCTAGAAGAGGCCCTGCTAATATCCATATGACACAGCATCGCATTTCGCACTGTCATGGTATTGTCATGAATTATGAATTGCACTTTTTTAATAGATTATATCATTATATTTTGATAAAGTCCGTGTGTTATCTTGCAAAAATTTTGCTGAATACTATAATGAGAAAATCCAGTGTATGTTAACATTATTTTTATTAAATTCACGCACAAGTTTATACAGTCCACACATACCGCTAACAGCATTTGACATAAGCGGCCCTGCATGGGGTTAGTCAGCCCTAGGCCCCGCACACTCCTAAGGCCACCTCTGGTTGGTTGTAACAAAACCCTGCAGCCACAAGTGTCTCTCAGGAATGAATCTAAGAAAAATTACAATATGCAATATTTTGGCTAAAAAACAAAGTAGGGGCAGTAATAATAATTGCTTCCAATAGCCTTTGGCCCAGGAAAATAATAATCAGGATCAATAATCAGAGGAATGTGGCTATGTGGACTGGAGACGTCTAGTAGTATTTGGGGAAATTAGACACTAAGAATGTCTGGACAGACAAAACAGTCAGAGAATGAGTAGGTGAGTTTGCTGGACAGGTATGACTGTTGATCTGGTAGGCTAGCTGGCTAAAGAGCAGCCAACTTCAAGGATGGAGCAAATTGGTACACAAAATACTCATAGTATTCATGGGTTGGTCATGAAAAAGCAGAAATCAAGCTTTTAATGTTTAATTTGTCACTCCCTATCCTCCTGTCAGCGTACCAACTGAGAGGAGCCCACTCTGTGGTTCCTTCCTGAAGCCCTTTATGCTTTTCCGCAGCAATAAAAATCATCTTTTTGATTTTTAGGTTTTGTATTTTAGTGATTTATTTATCCCCAACCAAAACATTTTCTTTTTTTAAGCCTCCTTTCTCACAAACAAAATGAAAACCTTTTTTTTCCTCTCTAAATTAACTGTTTTAAGGAATGGTGTCTTCTCCTTCTCTCACTAGTAAAAGCTCCTGCAGTTAATATGAGTGCTTCTTCATGGTTTTATATTCCTGGTGCTCATGATATCATACACCCGTAAAGCGTAATACAGAGAATACCAAAATACAAATCAACAAAAAGATCAAAAAATGTCCAAAACACACAGTAAAAAAACTAAATTTCACTCAATTTTTAAATTTACCATCCACTATAATTTACACTTTAAAGAACACTAAAGGAGACATGTTGGATTGTAAAAAATGATAATGAACTTACGTTTTGGTACATCCATGGGGTTAAGGCTGCCCAGGAGATCTCGGACAAACAGTCCATCTCCTTCTTCTTTGCTGAGCCAGTTGTTACATGGAAAATAGAAACGAAGGTGGGGTCTGTTCATGTCTGTGACCACCACTCTGTCAAGAAACCAGCTGGCATTGAGACCTGTGTTGTCATGTTCGATCCTGTCATGGAACAAGCACTTTATTATTGAAGAAAACTGGTATGAAATTTGGTTTTTGCTCATCCTCTTTCCTACATCATGATTAAACTCAATAAAAATACTAAATCCACCCAATTCTCAAAATACATTTCTTCATTCTCATTATTACAAAATAATGCTCTGTAACAGATGTTAATATCTCTAGAAGCCATGTATTTAAATGAAAAATTAATGATAAATGATTTTTAGTATAAATATGTTTAATACATTTTTGTAGAAGAAAAACACTTTCATTCATGTTCACACCATTTTATTTTGCTTTGTTGCAAAGCAATAACAGGTACAAGGCTTCAATGGGCCTCAGGGACCTCAGTCCATAGAACCACAGTTACACACTTAGACCAGGACAATATATCTTACCAGCAATCCACATTAGACTCCTACTAGGCAAAGACTGAACTAACATTCAAAGTCCACATAAAAGACACTCCATGTTAGAAATGAGGTCCATATGCTATTGTATGTGACTGTACTATTACTCTTAATAATTGACTGAGATGACTTCCGTATGAGCCATTATTTGTGTTCAGAATTTTCTATAATCAATATTACTCTTTGTGGCCTGCAGATGCCGCACTAACCACCCAAACCAGACATAAGCAGATACCAGGCACAAGTTTTGCACACAGCACACATCTATATATATATATATATATATATATATATATAAAATCCAGGTTTTTTTCTATAATTTGCTTGAACATTCCGGCTGATTTTGCGACTTCTCTAATTGTGCTAAATATCATAGTTCGCTTGCAGGAGTGATATATTTGCGGTAATCCGAGACAGAACCTGTGGGCCAAGGGGACGGGGAAGCGTGACATCTCGAATCGGTCTACCTCTGGCCACGTTTTGGAGAGTACCTTACCTCCGCTTAGCTAGAGATACCTGTTTGTTTATTGATTTGTAAAGTTTGTCCTGTTTCACTACTATGCGGATGCAGCCGCAGCGGACAGCTAGTATTTTATAAATGGGGAAGCACTTCTCTATCACTCCCCACACCAGCACAGTACACAGAAGCACCAATAAGTACAAGTAACAATACTTTCACTTTCTTTCTTCTTCTTCCTCTTTTCTTTCTCTCTCTCTTTTTCTCCTTCACCTCCACTTCTCCTCCAGAAGGTTTCGTCTCACTCCCTCCCGAATCTGGCTCCTGGAGTAGTAGCAGCTGGCTCCTTCCATACAGTACCCGGAAGTGCTCCAGGTGTCCCATAATCTCCTTCTGACAGCATTTCTGGGTGTGGCAGCATTCCTGCCATAAAGGGCTCGGCCATTTCTACAGCTCCTTCTGGTGGGATACATCGAACTCAACAGGGCTGCAGTGAACTCCAACTCCCAGTGTGCCCTGTGAGAATTCGTGGAGTCACAGCAACCCACAAGAGCTACCCTGCAGCATCCCGGGGGGGGGATAATTACATCTTTGAAAAGGTCAATGGGTCCTCTAGGTATCTCTCATATTGCATGAATTTCACTGAAAGACTACAGTTCACGGAACTTTCCAGATGTTACTGCCTATTAAAGCTCTGACATCTTGTACTGTGAGACAGACCACTTTATATAAATCCCTGTGTTGAAGTCGTCATCCCTAGAAAAACTAAAAGTTTCCTGTTATTCTGCATTATATTAGTGTTTAAATATAAACCAGCACTTTGGTTCAGCAGACAAGTGAAGTTAATGCACAATAGATTTTAAAAAATGGAAAACTTTCACTTCAGTTGTACATATTTCCAACTATTTGAATAGCAAGTTTCAGGGCAAAAATACTCAAAGTACAAGTCAAAACCTTGCCAGAATAGTATAACAACAGGTCTATGCAACCCTGTAACTACCAGCACGGAATACTACCACGGATCTACTACGGATTTTTTGATCACTACTGATTTATGAGGTTCCTATCTCAGTAGTGGAAGTTTTTAAGGAGACAGTCAGCAGCCACCTGTAAAGGTAGTTAGGGCTGCTGTGCAGCTTGAGCAGTATTGCACTGTATCGTTTAGCTCTGTGAAGGAGGATTTTATGGTGGCGTAAGATGGAGAGCACCTGCAGTACACTGGGTCATGTCACCCTAAAGTAGAGACCGCTGTGAGGTCCAAGGCAAAGCTGGGCTCGGGAGCAGGACATCAGCACGTTACAATTCACTCATATGAAGAAGTGGAGAAATCTAATGCTGGACAAACTTCAAGCAGTTATTGAGGAAGAAAGGAGTAGTACAACATTGGCCACGAAACAACAAGAAACTTGTATGATACTGGAGCAGGCAATGGAGCAGATATCTGGAGTGGTGATCCCCACAGGATCAAGTTTTTGATCCAGGCAGTCTATGATGTCCTTCAAACCTGTTTTTATGGGGAAAAGTGGATGCACCTGCCTGTCTTTTACTTCCTAGTAAAATTACTTTGGAACACATCCTAAGCTGTTTCCTCGAGGCATTAAGTGAAGGGTATGACCGTTGGCACCAGGATCAAGTGCTCAAATCAATTGCAGGAGAAATCAGTATGGGTAGAAATGCCTGCTGGTCCAGCAAAGTAGTTGTTTTTGTCAAGGAGGGAGAGCAGACAAGACAGACAGTGAGGCATTGTGTTACAGGTATGTTGCATACAGCACAAGACTGAGTGATGGCAGCTGACTTGGAGAGACAACTGAAGATAGCATCTCACATCATCTAGACAACACTGCAACCAAATATCACCCTCATTTCTGAGGCCATAAAACAGATCAACCCCTGTTTAGCTTACATTTCCATGGAAGGAGAGGACAGAGGAGAAGGCCCAAGAAAGAAAGAAGGCAAAATACCAAGAGCTGATTGAGGGCTGCTGTTTGGGGTGGAAATCAGTAGAGGGATTTTGTAGGACAATGCCTGTGTAGGGCCTATGGAACCCATGGCATCATTGCGACAAGTAGGCCAAGAACCATTATGAATAGCATCGAGGCTGCAAAAAGAGCCTTCAGATGGCTTTGGCTGAAGGGAAGAGAAGAGTCTGGTGTAGCATGTTTCCTGAACACAGTAGAATAATCAGCCTTGATTGACTGGAGGAGGATGTATGATAGTTTGAAAAGACCCAAAATATCTAATGAATCCAGAAACTATCACTAGTGATACATCCAAGTTAGTGCATCCGAGGATATATCTTAGAATGTTACATTTCATAAGAAGAAAGGTGCACATACTGTAACAATAACCTATTGATTTATTTCCTGAGACCACTCATTCTGATACACAGTCACATGCAGCCTGACAAGTCAACCTGGACTGGCTGCCAGTCTGTCATTGAGCACATTCATTCTCGCACCCTATATTGGGCAGATTGAGAGTAGCCAATGAACCTCCATATAGACAGTGCCCAGACTAGGAACTGAATCCAGGACTCTGTACTGTAAGATAGCCTCGTATACCATTGTGATACTGCGCTGGGTAGTATAAGCATATTACACAAAATAAAACTTCTATTAGATAAATTATATACCTTATCTTCTTAATTGGTCCAACATTGTTGGTTTTGATTCTGAACACATCCGTTTTATTCTTTTCAAAAGCAGTTCTGCTCCTGAAATGCATGGCAAAAAAAGCACATATTAGAATACCAGAAGAAAACTGAAAGTGGAAAAAATAAAGTTCAAGTGCATGCAAATAAAAACAGCAGAGAGCTGATAAAGTTACTGTAGTTCAAAGCTGCACTATTCTCACTGATAGCAATTCATAAGCTCATGGCAACAGTATCTACTATTGAGCTTATCTTTTCAAAGGATTCTCCGTGTCAGGTGGGAACTAGATACACTGGAGCAACAACAGGAGATGAGCTTCCTATTGTTACTGACCCAATTACTTTAGGTGATAGGGTGACACCTTGAAACTCAAAGGAGTTTTACAATAAATTCTTTCTTAAAGCAAAAGCAGCAAAGGGAAGCACACCTAAAGTCACATTGAAGCATACTGTTAAGAGGAAAACAGAATACACATATACTATATTAAACACAAAATCTCAAATTTCTGCATGCAAACTTTGGAAATAATGCAATTTAAGTCAAAACACTGGCAGTGTTTGTGACAAATTCCATTTCAATTCCAAAATGTTGCTTTCTCGTAAATCACCATCTGCAAACACAATGAATGCTACTTACCTGAGGTGTGTCATACTGCAGGTTATGTAAACTTGCACAGTAATGTTCTCTGTATGAGATGAAACCCTTTTAATAAATACACTAAACATGTTGTCATCTGACCGCTTTACCCATATATGCGAGTGAAGGGATATAACACTTAATCTAAGTGAAAATGTAAGCTTATTCTAAATTAGGGACACAGGAGACCTTTGGCTATTTCTGCACCATCCAACACAAAGCAAGAACCATCTCCAGATGGGGGTTCCAGTTGATTGCAAGGCCTTCTAGAGCTGTGGGGCAGCAATGCTAACCAGTGGGCTACAAAGCTGTCCAGGACAACTGGAACAAGCTGATGGCATTTAAACTGAACTGGGCAAGATGTTACAGCTCCTTAGCTATTAAATATATAAAAAAGCTTGACGTACTAAGAAATGGCTTCTCATTTCTCGCGTTCTTATGTTTTCTCTGATATTGTAGATCCTGCTGTGTCTTACCTATACATGTAAGATGATTTTACAGGATGCTTCCAAAACTAAAACTCATTTACAAGTATATGTGAATCTTTGAGGCAGCAGGACCATTCTGCTATCTGTCTAGAGATGTATCTGTCACTAATACACAAGATGTGATAAAGTAACAATTCGAAAGCCACCAAGGACTTCCTCAGTTTATCAATATCACACCCACATGTAAAATTTAACCAAGTCTTTTATTTATCTTAACTGGCATCTGCAAATTCCTAACATTGTAAGTGGTGGGTCTAGACTTCCAAATGAAATCCAAACATATGAGTTTCCAACAGTTAAGAGCTACAAAGTTTTTAACAAATTTATATTAGTGAGGTTTGTCTGTGGGAAGCAACATGCTATAAGTTTGACCCCTAGTTATTTACCATTTAAAATCTGTGCTCAGAAAACAAATCCAATAACGAGAACAATCAGTGGAACGCCACATGAAAATACATGTAATTTTATCCTGTTTATCATGCACTTAATTTTTATTTTAGGGTGGTTTTTTTTTTTTTGTTTCATTTTGCTATGTTTGGTTCAAAGGCCTAATTCTGCAAGCACAGTTTAGGCCTTTAGATTTATTTTTCAAGCAGAGATCCAGACGAAGCCAAGAGTTAATCTGGACTCCAGCACAGGTGGATTGAGACGCTACGGTTAAGTACTCATTCCAGGAGTGAAGCATTAACATTCTGATTGATCTGATCAGATTAGAACTCATGCAAGCCCCATCCATCTGGACGGAATATTATTTTTCTTGCATGCTCTAAATTCAGTGTTACAAGGGCATGATAAATCGGTATAAAAATTCATGTATTTTTAAACAACCTCTTTTCAACTGCATACCATAAATCTGAGAAGACACATGCCATTTTATCTTTTTGCCCTGGTGTGAAAACTACCTAGCATACCTTGTAAAAACCACGGCAAAACAGTATAAAATGCCATGTATGCATGATACTGTTTGGTTTCTATAAAGCCTGTCATACATTTTTAACAAATTCTTACTTTTCAGATCTGCAGAGTACTCTAGTCTGAATTACAGAGAAGTAAATCAGGCTTAAAAGATCATGCACTTCCATTGTTCACAAGCAGTACAGATGAAGTCATTTATTTAAACGTTATACATGCCATTCTATCCTTTTACCATGATAAACAAAGGAGAACATCTATTTCTCTAGCCTGTTTTGAGCTATTTTAAATTGTATTTACCAAATTGCTTTTGCTTTTCTTTTGGCAATACATAAACATGATTTTTCTTTTCTATAAAAATGTTAGTACAGGAAAAAGTATTAAGAAAAATTTTCTGTGCCAATTATAAATCTCATCAAAAATATTAAAATATTGTTTCAGGATACTGAATAAATAATAGAGTATGGGATTTTATAAAATATCACGTACGAAATATGTCATTCCTGCAGGTCATTTGCTTTTAAATGTAACGTAATAATGTCAAATGCACAGAGTCATGGAGTGCTGGAGCCTATCCCAGCAGAATCAGGAGTAAGATTAAAATGAACCCTGGACAGGACACCAAGTTCACCGCACAGCCCCCTCACACAAACACACAGACAAATTAAGCCAAAGACGCATGTCTTTGGGATGATAATACAAAGAACTGTCAAGTCAACTATTTGATTTGATAGTACGTTTAAATTAAAAAAGGACGGAGTGGGATGCTATTACCATTACCAACAACTGGCAAAGATGCAAACCCTTCCAACTCTTCTTATGGAGGTGCTTTCTACATGCAGCAAATTACCTTTAACTGTCTTTGTATGCATGGTAAAAGGTTCTAGAATGTCATGTAACTTAAAATCGTCATTCCAACAGAGCAACACAAAATATGAGTTAATATCACATCTGATGTATTTGGGCTGATTTATTTGACATGTAGAGTAACATCAAAGAATACCTCTTTTCTGTGCTGTAGAATTGGAGAAAATGCAAAAGTACATGGTTACCAAACATATCCTCTGTATCTATTTGTTGTCAAAAGAAACTTTGGATGTTAAGGAATACAGTATTTAACAAAGCTATAAGTGTTTTAACAAACTATTAACTGTTAAGGAATATTTAAAAAACAACATTTCTATTGAAAATCTTCACACTTTAGAGTATATTGAGAATATTTAACAAAAACCAAAAACACATTTTTAACCAGTTTAACTAACACTAAAAAAAAATCAACCTTACACACTTTGTGGAAGTTTTACGCTGCCAGTGAAGTATGGAACACACAGACATTAATACATTTATAGATGGTAACAATAAGTGTGTTAAACATGAAGAATCTGAGTTACTTCAACAATATTATAACCACTTGATTCATATAAGCTATTAAAGTGTCTGTAATATCATACTTTTCATATCTTCTACAGGATTTGTTATGGTAAGCAGCTACACAGTAATGTACTGTAATTGCATTCAGCCACAAAATATAATTTACAAGCAAATGTGAATAATAGACTGTCAAGGTCCTTGCCTAGCTTAGTATTACAGCAATATTCTTTTGCTATGAATGCATGTAACTGTAAAAATTGACAGATTTACTAAATTATGGTAGTTAAAAAAATGCACTTTCTTTTTTACATTTTTAGAAGTACTTGCTTCCATTAGTTTCACCATCTTCATCATCATCTTACATAGTGGCGTAACCTAGGAGGTTAATATTTGGTATTTATTTTACACAATATATTTTCTTGCAACCAAAAGTTCACAGCATCCAATGTATTTATTATCATCCATCAGAGTTATGTCTCTGTAACAGAACTCAGGTGAGCGAGCCCTTCACAAAGTGCACAAGTCTAAAAGTGACATCACTCTCACTTCACCAACATCCAGAAGAGCGACTCAGACTAATGAAGTTCTCCTTTAGCATGAATGGATATATAGGCTTCATTTTTAACACTCTGAAGGAAAGCAAAGCCACCCTTATGAACTGCGTTTGTTTTACTCAGGCCGGTGGTTTGTTTGGTCCATCTGAATCCTCCAAATTTTCTGAACAGATCAATGACTTTACTTTCTGAACCCACCGCCTTTTTTATTGTAGTCCCAGAGAGGGCCTTATGCAGAAGTATAAGGAGGCTGTAAAGGAAACTCTTTAAATTAGACTTACTTGCTGGCAAGGTGCACTTTAGGGGTGATTCCAAATTCCCCAAAGAGAGTAACAAAAACATTGGCATCTGTTCCTGCTCCACGGACATCTCCTGTTACAGTGACCACCTCATAAACTAGAAAAGAAGGAAAAGATTGAGAAGATATGCATACAATCTCAAATCGGCATAATTCAATGTAGGGCTGTGAGGGGCACAAGGCAGGCCCTACTGAGTGGAGCATCAGTACATCACTGGGCCCACTGAGGCACACATCAACATGGGGCCAACTTAGAAATTCCAATCAACCTAGTAAACATGTCTTTAGGATGTACAGTAGGAGGAGAAGTGGAATACCCAGAATACCAGGAGAAATACCCAAGCATAAAATGAGCTTGCGAACTGAACAAACACAGCATTAAGTATGGACTTTGAATCTGGAGTGCTATACGTGTGAGGAGTATCACTACTCACAATTCCACAGTGCTGTCCATTTGTTTAATACTAATCTTATAACTTTACTGAATTAACCTAGCCTCTTAAAATTGCAATGCAGCTATCATGCGAGGAGCCCCTTACATCTGCAGATGCCAAGTGTCAGAAATCCTGACATTATCCAATAGCAAGCTATTTACATCAGTAATGTGCTATCACAATCATTTCATGCCCCTGGCTAAGGGTTTGGACTTTGCTCATGTGCCTTGTTCTGGTACATTTGCATAACAATTCCATTATGTTTGAGTTATTAGTGATATAAGGTGTTTTCTTCTTTTACCTTTTTTGGCTTTGTTTTAACACTTTTTTTACATTTCTGGTCTGTCCAAATTCATATAGAAGATACTGTAAAGCTAGGAAGAAAATTAAATGAACCCTTGCAAAAAAGAACTGACATAACCAGAAACTCTAGGAGAGACCATGAAAAACACTCTAAAAGTATCTGCACCAAGACCACAGTGGGGCAAAACAAAAAATCATGTATGCACTGTGAAGGTGTAAACTAGTCAAAAGTATGTACATGTACAAAATTAAAAAATAAATACGATGTTAAATGTTACTTAGTTCTAGGCAGTGGTGTAGCGTGGATGTCGGCCGCCCGGGGCGGAGGAAAATTTCGCCTCCCCCTTATTTAGGTATTTCAATTTAAAAGACTAAAATATACAGTAATTCTTTGACACCCCCTAAAAGTGCCGCCCGGGGCGGACCGCCCCTGCTGCCCCCACTACGCTACGCCACTGGTACTAGGGTATTGTACCACGTTTGCCATTATAGATGTATTGAGAAGTTAAGCAAAATGACACCTTTTATTGGCTAACTAGAAAGATTACAATATGCAAGCTTTCAAGGCAACTCAGGCCACTTCTGGCAAGATGTTACTTTGCAATTTTAAAAATGATTTTACATCAATTTTAGAAATTCTTTTATATAGGACGGATTGTTAAACCTTCAGTAAAATGTAGTAAAACCTACCAGTATCATGATCAGGGTTTTTGATTAACACTTTTAATAAAAAATATCCTTGACCTCTCAAAGCTGCTGTCTCTTCATGCAGTCAGTACAGCCAGGCTTTACTGAAACTTTTACTCAGCGTTCGTTACTTCCTGTGAACTGTCATTCCCACAATCTCTCATGAAGATGCTCTATTGGATGCTTGCTCCGTTTCCCCTAATATGTACTTCTTTATTAAATGGTACTGACCAGAAATACACATCTGTAATGTTCATTTGAAGGGAAACAGAACATGGACAGCTTTCTGAGCTGTATGCCCAATAACTGCCCATACTTCTGAAAGTCAGTTAACACTGTTATTTCATTAGAAAGTATCATTCATTCAAGTTCCCTCTCTGCCATACTTTCTCCTAGGACTTATTGCAACACTTTTGATCTTATTATTTTTACCAGCACTGAGAAAGAGAGGAGATCCAATTTCAGAGACAGTTTAAGGATGCCAGAAGCCAGAATTCAAATAAACCACCGCAGAATAAAGCACTGCAGGACATGACAAAAAAGACACAAGATGAGGCTACACCCAAAGCCCAAGTCATAGCTTTGTGGAATGCTCAAACAAGTTCTTTTCAAACAGAGCAACAAAGGTCACATTACATAAATACATAAGTCCCCTTGCTGAGAGCTAAACAAGGTGTTGGATGCAAGACTGCCTCCAAGATATAAGCAAGAAACTATTTGTTAATCACATATAACCGGACAGTTCTTTAAATGTTCAATGGACAATTCCAGCAAAACTCCAAATGCCTAAAATGAGTAAAGCATTCTTGGAATAGCTGGTTTGGTGGTCCCCATATTTAAGAAGGGTATGCCAAAGATACAGGAGGGGCAATGTGGATTACTCCCTGACTGCTGAACAACAGACTAGTTCTTATCGTTGGTGCAGTTGCTTGAAGTCCATAGGAATATGATAACCCAGTCTAAATGTGTTTTATAGGTTTGGAAAAAGGATATGACAGTGTCCCTCGGCATGTATTGTGGGAGGTGCTGCAGAAATATGGGGTAACAGGGCCGTTCTTGCATGCTGTTCATTCCCTATATGAATGTAGTGAGAGCTGAGCCCAAACACTTGCTAAGTCGACTTTGTTCACTGTTCCATCAAGGCTCTGTCTTGGTGCCACTCCTGTTTGCGGTCTCCATGGACAGGATATCGATGGTGCAGCAGAGGATTTAAGGGTGTCCAATTGGGGAAGCTAGGCGTAGCATTGTTGCTTTGTGTAGATGATGTTGTCTTCTTTGGGTCTTCTGACTGTTACCTTTATCATGCACTCAAGTGATTCACTGCCAAGTAAGTGGCATGAGGATCAGCAACTCCAAGACTGAGGTCATGGCTTCCTTTTGAAAAGGGGTGAATTGCTCTCTCCAGGTGAAGGGAGAACAATTGTCGTTAGTGGAGGAGTTCATGTATATTGGGATCTTGTTCATGAGTATTAGAAAAAGGGAAAATGATTGGATTGAAGTTGTGACACCTTTTCTGTTGGTGCTGTATAAGTCTGTGGTGGTGAAGCAGGAGCAAAGTCAACAGACAAAACTCTCAGTTTACTGGTCAACTTACATCCCTGCCCTCACCTATGATTATGGCATGTAGTTAATGTTCGAAAGAATGAGATTGAGACTATCAGCAGTAGTAATGAGATTTCCTTGCAGGATGTCTGATCTGACAGGTGAGAAGCTCAGAGATTTGGAAGATCCTCAGAGCAGACTAGCTGCTCCCCTAGATCGAAAGAAGCTAGTTGAGATGGTTTGGGCATGTCATGAGGATACCCTCCAGATGGTTCCCTACAGAGCTGTTCTGGGGTTGTCCTACTGGGAGGAGACCTTGCAGCTGAACCAGGACACCCTTGAGGGATTACATCTCTCTGCAGGCTTGGTATCACCTAGGAATTCCCCAAGAAGAGCTGGAATCTGTTGCTGGAGAAAGAGAAGTGTGAGGTGATCCACTTGGCCTGCTGCCATCATGACAACACCAGGAAAAGCAGATTCAGTAAATGAGATGAAATGAGATGGATTTTTGGGAGAGACCTCACCTCACCAGTGTCAAGACATAAAAGTGAACTTATCTGAGAACTAAAACTAGGCACCTTTAGCTTTATCTAGTCTTCATTTTGTAAAGCACTTTGAGCTACATTTTTTTGTATGAAAATGTGCTATATAAATAAATGTTGTTGTTGTTGTTATAGTAGGTGCCAATTTTTTTGTTAAATGCTCAATGGCCACCTACACTTGTAAAGACAGATATCATATCCTGCATAGAAGCCATTATGTAGAAGAATGCAAATGAAAAAGGTAATAACATTATTGCTATTTTAACTATAATTTAATGGGGTATTGTCATATCAGCTCCAACAGTTAATACAAATGCATAAATAAAGTAAATCTGACATTTAAAATAACACTCAAGTGTACTTTACATGTACTGTATGCTACAAATTATATTACAGAATGTACGTTGTTTTCTGTTATCTTTTTGTAAGACGTGGCTTTTTCAGAAGTCAGATGGAATTGCTTCCTAAATGAAGTAGTTGATACATGTCTGCATGTAGCAATATGAAATGTATATTAGTTTGCATTTCTCATTTTTTGAAAGGTAATACAATAGATAATGGTGTTTCACCATGTATTGTGTAATGGATACTACCATTCATCGTGACAAAGCAGAAAAATATCTTAGATAAAAACACCTCTGCCACATTATAATGTATAATGTGTGTTGGGAGTCCATGAACACTGTCTCATGAAAATTACACTAAAATCAATGGTGTTTGCATTGAAAACACTCCGTTCGGTTTTATTTTTGTTTTGCTTTTTTAATTTCCGATTAACTAACCTTGTCTGTCTGGGCCAATATATCATACTGTAATCATTAGACTGTCAAGATTATTTCATTCAAATGCCACTAAATTCTGGGTGAAGTATAATTTGATAGCACAGAAAAGGATGAAATAAGCATAAGTGAATTGAAGGTATGATGCTCCAACCCATGAACAAATACTTAAAATTAATTAAAGACTCTTAGACATGATTATTAAAACAGTCGGAGGGGAAAAGAACTGACAGGATGTAGTGTCATTTAAAGACTGAAGAAGATCTGCCATGCTGTGGTATTCACTCATCCCCTGTCTCCAACTGTCAATTGTTTTCGAGTTCATAGAGGCCCCACAGACCGGTTTTGAGTATTAGCTTACCACATTTTTATGGTCTCCACCTAGTGTACAGTATTTATTTCATGACTTATTTTTTAAAATTACGCTTGATTTTTGTGTACAATTACTTTGAAATCAACTTATTTTACACATACTTGATTGAATACAACACCCAGTATATTCATATATTTCAAACTTAATTCAAATCAATAATACTTTAACACAGACTAAAGTTGAAATATTATTGTTTATTTTAAATTCTAAGTAAAGTATAAAACATGCAGTAATTGGTTTCCTTTGCTCTTATTTGCTAAGTGGTTAGCATTGTTTGTCCTTATTTGTCTGAATAAAAAGAGGTAATCAGTAGTAGCATTACTTTATTAAGACCCAGTGGGCTACAGCCCCACCAGATGTTAAACAAAATAATTAATTAATAATTAATGATAACTTATTATTAACCTAAGTCTTCTTTAGCATTTTTTTTTCAAATTTCCATCACGTTCTCAATGTAATATCTTATTTAGAGAAATAGTTTTTGCAGTATGTGAAAGTGTTCTGGCCTGTTTCTGGCTGAAGAGACTGGACCCATTGGCCCTGCAGTGTTCTCAATGTGTAATTTGAAGTTCCAGTTTTGCAAAGGGCTTGAACACCCTATATTTTCGTTCTTTACATAAATTAAATACATTTAAAAAATGTGTTATTTTTTCTCTTGTTCTAATATTTGATTATCAGCACCAGAAATGTGTTATAAAGAGGAAATCAAGAGAGAGGAAAATTACTTCCTCAGGGGACTGTAAATGAGAAACAAACGTGAAAGAGTAGCACATTGTAGAGCTGTAAAACAAGGGTTATTTTACCACACTGAGTCTAATGATGAAATATGTAATTTGCTGACACACTCTTAACATGTAAATCTATATATCGGTGTTGGAACTTTAGTACCACAAAAAGCTCTTGCAGGATCACCCCAAAGCTTCCTATCAGTTTCAGTGTGTCGAGCTAATACCTGATATCTTCAAATAAGGAAACAGAGACAGACATTCTCCTAAACAGTTGCTTCTCCATCATGGAGTGATACAAATCAAAAGTCACTGTCAGGATGGAACTGCTATGCTGATTCATTGCCTGGCAACCTACTAAGCATTATCACATTACTACATTGATTGTGTCACATAGATCTGGATCTTTGCTTATATATCAGTGTCTGTGGCATTGCTGTGATGTCATCTTCCAACTATTTGTAGCAATTTCAGCACAGTTTTCACATGGTGTGGCAATTATTTGAGTGGTGATCGATGGTGGCCATCTTGGCTAATCACATTATGTGTAAGATTCACTTTTCCATGTTTAAAGTGCTTGGCTACAAGGCATAACACTCACAGTCACAAAATAAAATGATTCTAGTTGGGGAAAAAACTTCCCTTTGATTTAGGCCATGGGTTTTTGTTGTCTTTTTGTATTCAGTTTTATTAATTGATGAATGACCTTAGATAGTACAATAGCTGCCTATTACAAAAGAACCTGTCTCATAAATCTCACAAATCTAGCTAATCAGCCCGGATTATCAAAAACTAACATAAAATTGGACAGGATTATCACAGAGAGACTCTATAAACCACAGGAACAGCAGTGCCTCAGGAAGGCACATTGTACTGAAACAGTGGTAATTAATGGCCTAACACTCAAGAACAGAGGATTCTTGTCAATATCTACTTGGAAAGATCCCTTCCTGCATTAAAATAGCACTTAGTTATGTTCAGCATATCCTTGCCCAAAGCAATCACTTGACATTTACAACTCACTACATACTGTAGGTACATCTTCCCTCTGTGTAAAAAAACACGCTGGTCAAAAGAGTAAATCAATGGCCAACACTAAAGTCTAACAGCAAGAAATATATTGCATAACACTCTGGAATTAAAAGAAGACACCATGTACCAATTTAATTACTAATTTCACTTATGATTCAATACTCTCCAAGCATTCTGAACTGATCATTTCTAGGTCAACATATCACCCTTGTGCATACTATCCTTGTGTTCTAAGTAGCACAACATTCTGCAGCCCAGAAGATTCAATTTAGTGAAACATATCTGGTGTCCAGAGTTCACAGTCAGGTCTTAGGAAGCCTGTAGATATATGATGCTCTTTATGGAGAGCTACGACAAGGCAGTATGGTAATCATTGAGCCTTTTCTACAATACAGACAACAATAAATCCTTCGTTTCAAAAGTTTTTTTAAATTGAGGGCCAATTTTACTTTTGAAATCACTGTATAAAATGCAAAACAATACAGGATCTACTGTATATTGTCAGAGCAAACAAAAAAACATTAGAATTTTTAAAATGAAAATTCAATCTGTCAGGCTTGTTTCATTGGGTAACAGCTGAAATGCCCTAATATCTTGCCACACTTGATTTAAATGTTGTCATGGTTCCTGTGTAACTATACAACTTGGTAACTTCACCTAGCTTTCCAAGACCCTCCATGTGAAGAGATAACAAAATGGTGACATAGTATTTAGTGCTCTTGCTTCACAGACGCTACAAGACAATTTAAATCACACACAGGGGGTTGCGTATTCTCCAAATGTCTGCAAAGGCTCATCTACTCTGGTATCCTTCCTACATGCCAAAACTCGTAAGTTCGTGTTAGCTGATGATATTAAATTGACCCTGTATGATCGAGATAGATGTGTGCAAGTATGCCTTTGAATAGACTGGGGCCATTTCCAGGGTTGGTTCATGCCTTACTTTAAATGCTGCCAGAATCGTTCCTCCCCAACACTATGCGACTCTTCAATTCCATCCGGGGAGGTAAACGTTTACATTATACAAAGTTATTGTCTGACATACCTGCATTTTTATCAATTTTTAATTTAACATTGTTTTTTATCAGTATGCTTCTGCTGGAGTATGTGACTTTCCCTTTGGGATTAATAAAGTATCTATCTATCTATCTATCTATCTATCTATCTATCTATCTATCTATCTATCTATCTATCTATCTATCTATCTATCTATCTATCTATCTATCTATCTATCTATCTATCTATCTATCTATCTATCTATCTATCTATCTATCTATCTATCTATCTATCTATCTATCTATCTATCTATCTAGAATCAAACAGGTGAAGATGCATTTATGAACATATCATCCAACAAACTGAAGCTGTGCCAATGGTTGGCTCTTATGCTATGTCTGATGAAGCCCATAAAGGCTGTGATCCTCCATGACACTGCAATTGAATAAAACAGGTTTGAAACTGAAGACTTGGATGGTACTCCAGACAGGCAAAATAATAATTGTACGAGGGACAGTCAAAAAGTGGTGAAGGTGAGAGGAGTAGTAATTGGGCATTAAAAAGTTGGGAAAATTGCATCGCTAAGGAAGGTGACTATCATAGAAAAGTGATGTCATTTGTTTTTGAAATTCTTAATAAATAGAGTTAAAAAAAGGGCGGAACATCCCTCGCAGCTGGTTTCGACACTACAGGGTTCTCCTAAGAGAGGTTGGGAATATGTGCTGATAGCAAGTTGACGCATCCGCCACACAATAAACCACCTGGCTTGGGATTTGAGCGCAGAGAGTGACCCCTCAGCACCACACTGGAAGAATGTGAGTTTTTTTTTTACTGTGGCTGGAGTGCCAATTTGGCCACCAACCCCCAAGTTTTCCCTGTAAGTTGGAGGACCTGCTTGCAGGGCTGGATGAAGATTAACGTCATACCCAGGATAAAGCAATTGCAGGCTAAGGGCCTTGCTCAAGGGCCCAACAGAGTTGAGTCACTTCTGACATTTACAGGATTCAAACCAGCAACCTTCTGCTAACCCTAGGAGAAATTAACGTTTAAAAGGTCTGTTTCTAAGTAGTCGTACAGGTAGACTCTGCGTCTTAGGCACAGAAGGTCTCTGGATGGATGTGCTGTCATTTGTTGGTTTGGCAGGGTGGGACTTCGATGTTAACTAGGTTATCCTGGTAATATAATAAAAGAGAGAGCAAGAAGAAGTTTAACAGACAACATTGCACAGACCTTTGAGGGGAAGAGACTGTTTTTTCTATCCTATGATAGCTTAAGACATTTAATACTGTAGAATTAATGACCTTGGTTACATAAGTCGAATGATTGCACTACTACTGAGATATATTTAAAAGGCTGCTCATGACCTTTCTGTGTGGTCTAGCTGAAAGGTGAGAAGAGTGACAGTGGTAATCTTTATTTGGAATCATTGAACAAAATAAAGGACCCCACTGGAATTTACTGTTTTGAGGGTCTCCATTATTCTTTGGCTTTCTGTTTGCATACATTATCCCTTGAAAATCAAACAATATTACTTTGATAAGTATGAATCAATTTCATGAGGTTAAGAGAGCACATCACATCATATCTCAGGCTGGTTTATTAATATTAGCTGCAGATAATTCTGTCTTATTGAACAAAATGTCTGTCTTCTTTAATGGCTTTGTCTCCCTCTTGCTTTTGTATATTGCATTTACTGCCAAATGAGCTATAGTTCTGCTTTTTCTAGTTTGATGCAAACTGGATTCTGACTGAGGGCAATGTTTTACACACACTATTGTTTATTGTTCATACATTATTGTTTATGATAATTTATAAATTAACTTTGAATGAAACAAATATTCCATTTGGCAGACTTTCAGTTGCACAAACTCCAACACACACTAATAAAAGGGCAAAATGTAACTCCGTACACAGAGAGCAATTCATTTTAGTCTTCTGCAGTATCTACACTCCCCATTTTATGAAACAGGCTAAGATTTCACTGAATGACACTGTAGTTGTGTTGGAAAACATCCCATAAACACTGTCGCGTATTTGCTTTGTGATCACATACTGTCCTTTATGAAATGTTTGTGGGTATTCACAGATTTTTACTTTTAAAAGATCTTCTTGAACAACTGACATCAGATTCTCTAGAGTTTGGTGAAAAGTTCATTTGATAATTTCCAAATAATCACATTGATAAATTATACATTTTACTAATGAAGATTTTTCGTGCATGTGCTTTGCAATTAGCATAGGACACTTTCACCTAAATACCATACAGTATATACAGTAAGTCATGGAGTGGTCTGTTGGCTAAGGCATTGGGCCTTTAACCACGAGGTTCTTAGTTCAGTTCCTTCTCCAACAGACTGTGTGACCCTGAGCAACTCAATTAATCTGCTTGTTCTCTATCAGAGAAACATGTATTTAAATGATTTAATTACATCCTGATCTTGGTAAACAGTTTGAGAATGGAAAAGATGTTTTGTAAGAAAGACAGCATTACTATATTGTCAAACAAGGTGGAAAACAGAAAAAAAATTAATTCACAGAGCAACAAACTGAACCACTGACAACCACAATTGATAAAAAATACTGCTTAGCAATGCCCACCATAATTAATGAAAAGAAATTATTGTAAAAGGTTACTGCAGAAGTAAATTGAGTGTTATCTGCTGAAAGAAACCTTCCTGAATAAAAATGTAAAGTGGAGATTTACTGTATACACTTTGATAAAATGCATTTTCCACTTCTTTCATAAAACAGTTTAATAGTTTAAATGACTGACATTGAATCTTTTGGCCTAACATACAATTTTCAATCCTATAATCCAATATGGGATAGCATGTAGCACAAGGCATGAGCCAACCTGGGTGCAAATCCAGAGTTTAGCCCACACCTGCATCTACAATCTCATAGGGCTGAGTCAGAAAAAAACACATACTTGAAAATATCAGTACATTGATTTCTATTTTAATATAAAACGAGGTGTGGTTTCAAAATGTATTTGTATAAAAAAAATCTTCAAACAAGGAAAATTATAAATATTAGAAATGGAAATTGTCAAGGAACCTACAATATAATACCATCTGAATATCCATTAATTTTTCAACCCGCTGAATCCGAACACAGGGTCATGGGGGGTCTGCTGGAGCCAATCCCAGCCAACAGAGGGCACAAGGCAGGAACCAATCCCAGGCAGGGTGCCAACCCACCGCAGGACACACACAAACACACCAGGGCCAATTTAGAATCCCCAATCCACCAAACCTGTATGTCTTTGGACTGTGGGAGGAAACACACGCAGACACGGGGAGAACATGCAAACTTCACGCAGGGAAGACCCGGGAAGCAAACCCGGGTCTCCTAACTGTGAGGCAGCAGCACTACCACTGCGCCACCGTGCTGCCCATATCATCTGAATATTTAGTTCATAATAATAATGCAAAAATATATGTTAATAATATTAGTTATCGTGATTCAGTTGTGCAATATTCCATCATGTATCGTTCCTTGTTATTTGTATTAAGGTAAATGCATGTATGGAGTTTGGGACTTCTCAGAGACATACCTCTCGAGAGACATACAATTTATACAAATGAACTTGAAGTGCAAGTCATATTCAGGTAAGCTTATTTCTTTCTTTTTTTTTGTAAGTTAAAATGAAGTCACCCAAGAATAGCTGTGTGTTTCATTTTGGTCAGGCATGTGTAATCTGTTCACCTGACAATAATAATAACTACGTCTGCTATTACTGCTAAAGAGTAAAACATATCCCTGTACACAAATTCATTTCAATATGTTACATCTAGTAAGAAAACACTGGAGTCAATCTATACCATATATATCTTTTGAAATTTTAGGGAAAGACCTCAAGTATCTTAGCAGCCACCACGGTAAAACTGGGATTATTCAGTTATGATACTAACAGCATCACACTCATAGATATATCATTTAAGATTAGCTCTGAGTAAGTTCTTACAAGTATAGCTGTGAATCAATAAATGATTAGAATGTTTCATCCATCCATCCATTATCCAACCCACTATATCCTAACCACAGGGTCACGGGGGTCGGCTGGAGCCAATCCCAGCCAAAACAGGGTGCAAGGCAAGAAACAAACCCCGGGCAGGGCGCCAGCCCACAGCATATTTAAAATATTCCTTGAATACATATAAATATCTGTATTAAATATCGGATAGAAAAACTGAATCATCACTACAGAGTAACATAGACCCTCCAAACAATAAATATTTTACAACCACCGTGTATACTTGTCATCCTCATTTGAAAGAGCATCTTAGTTCAATGCATTTTATATGTCCTCAAATAAAACACATACATACTGTATGTTAACAATAATTCCTAACATTATAAGAAGTAGCTTGACAGTTTAAATATGACTGATGACTGAGCAATCAGCTTGCAAAGCAAACACATTTAACATATTCATTTTAATGAATGTTGCTTATTTACTTTTAAGGAATTTGTAGCAAGAGGAGGGAGCAGGTTGAGGAGACCCTGGAGAGATGGAGGTATGCGCTGGAGAGGACAGGAATGAAGGTCAGTAGGAACAAGACAGAATACATGTGTGTGAATGAGAGGGAGTCAGTGGAATGGCGAGGATGCAAGGAGTAGAGCTGGTGAAGGTGGATGAGTTTAATTACTTGGGATCAACAGTACAGAGTAATGGGGATTGTGGAAGAGAGCTGAAAAAGAGAGTGCAGGCAGGGTGGAATGGGTGGAGAAGAGTGTCAGGAGTGATTTGTGATAGACAGCTATCAACAAGAGTGAAAGGAAAGGTCTACAGGACAGTAGTGAGACCAGCTACTGTATGTTATATTGGTTGGTGACAGTGGCACTGATCAGAAAGCAGGAGACAGAGCTGGAGGTAGCAGAGTTAAAGATGTTAAGATTTGCATTGGGTGTGAGGAGGATGGACAGGATTAGAAATGAGGACATTAGAGGGTCAGCTCAGGTTGGACGGTTTGGAGACAAAGTCAGAGAGGTGAGATTGTGTTGGTTTGGACATGTGCAGAGGAGAGATGCTGGGTATAAGGATACTAAGGATAGAGCTGCCATGGAAGAGGAAAAGAGGAAGGCCTAAGAGAAGGTTTATGGATGTGGTGACAGAGGACATGCAGGTGATGGGTGTAACAGAACAAGATGCAGAGGACAGAAAGATATGAAAGAAGATGATCTGTTGTGGCGACCCACAACGGGAGCAGCCAAAAGAAGAAGGAATTGTCAAAACTAACCTTCAAGACAAGGCCTTTCAGTTTTACCTTATATTATAATCCAACAAATGTTTACTAAGCCATTCAAAAAATGTAAGTAATAATAAGAACTTCTATTTCATTAGTAGACTCCTTCATTGACTTTCTTAAAGCTTTGTTATAAAAGCCAATACTCAACAAATCAAATTAGCACTTCATTTTCCTTAGAATTATAGACTATTCACATTCCCTGCTTTTTTCTCAATCCTAAGAATAATGTTATAGCAGAACGTGTCTAAACAACTTGCATTTACACTGCTTTTTAACTCAATAGTAAATGATGCATGCACAAGTTATGATACGTGTACTGTGCTCCTCTTTAGGTTACTGTTCATAATATAGTTTTACATCAACTCAGACTTTGCAATCATGTTACAAGGTAAAATAGAATCATCCGTGTCACTATAAAGACACTAAAGTTTGGAAAGATATGATGAAATGATGTAAGCAAGTGATGCTCCACCTCTCTTACCCTTCTGTACACTACATGACATACAGGAGAGGGTATATTGAGGGTTATAGTATATATAATGCTAAAACTATTTAGCAGTTATGCCATTTTATTCTGATTATGGATGACATAAACAAGCTGCCTCCTAACACCATAAAATGGTTAACTAGTAGTTGTCAAATGTGAAAAATGGAGCAGTGGTAGATGATTTCCATGCAATTAGAAAACAAACATGATTTTGATCGCAAGAAGGCATATAATACAGCAAACAGGGTCATCTGTCTACTTTCAAATTCTGAAAACACAAAATCAATGGGCATTAAAAATGCGCACATCGGTTAACACTGTCACCTCACAACTCACGATTCCTGGGCTCAAACACTGCACTGTGGGCTGTCTGTATAGCCCTGGTACGTTCTTCCTGTGACTATGTAGGTTTTTCTCCAGTGTTAGGTTGATTGATGGCATAGGTGTGAGTCTGTGTAGTGCTCTGTGATGGACTAGCTCCCTGTCCAGTGCTCATTACTGCTTTGTGCCCCATGTTGTTCAGTAATGGAGGTTTACAATCACCACTTGATTCCAAAATTATAATTTTCAGATTTAATAATAATATAGTGACTGATTTTAGTTTCTGTCTAATTGGATGGTAGTGTGATCCTCCCCACCTACACCCCTAAGATGTAAACCTGCAGCTTTCAGGATTCTATCAGTTCCCCAACCATATTGTATGCATTTCACCCAGTATTAATCCTTCCTTGCATAAAACAATCAATAAAATCTAAAATCTTACAATATGATTCTGTTATATATTTAACTTTACAATGGACTGACACCATTTCAGGTCAGTTTCTGGAATTGCACGCAGAGCTACTGAAATATTTTCCATCCCCACACAGTGACTCTTAATTAAATTAATTTAAAAAGCTTATGTAATGGATTATGTTATTTTTCTTTGGGGCATGTTGACCAGTTGTTTGTATTCCTCTTGTTTCTTTCCTTTTACGAAAACTTCCTTCATGCTGTAAGTTTTATAAGATGTTCTGCATATGGGTAGAAAGACAGCACAGCTTAAAGCGGAGAAGGACAAACAAACTGTGGTTGCCTTTACTACACTATTGGCACGCAGATTTATTTTGCTAAACTGGAAGAATCCTAACTCTTCTCTTTTAAGTCAGTGGGTAACTGATGTTTTTTATATTATTTGAAATTGTAAAAATCAAATTCTCACTTAGAGGATCTGTGCAGAACTTTTTCAAAACCTGGCCGGATCTAATCAATAATATTTTAGAATAAGCTCTTAAGGCGCTGAGGAAGCAGATTCTCTTCCCATTTCTTTTTCTTCTCCATTTATCTGTATCTGCCTATTAAACTCATCAATTTATTTATTTTAACTATTTTAAAATTTTATTCCGTTGGCCATGCTCTCTTTCTCAGGGGTGGGGGGTTGATTTGTTTTCAATCCTATTTTTGTAAAAATTGATCTGTTTGTATGGAATGATTACAATAAAATCAATAAAATTTAAAAAAAGAGACAGCACAGAGACTAGCGTACAGTACACTCCAAATTGACTGGCATGCACTGCAACATGAGTGGAGTTCGTATTTTGCCCCAGTGTTTGCAGTGCCATTTATTCCTGGTCTAACCCCTATTGGTGGTACGCTGGGTGGAAGTAAAGGAGTGAAAGTAAGTCAGTGGAGCAGTCTGCCATTAGAGGGTTGAATACGAGGAGTACAATATTGACAGTGAGACAAGTTAGAGGTTACAGGTAACTGTTGTATAGCTGGTTTGAATATTTCTTCCTACCCTTCATTTAGAAAAGAACCTAAGAGGTTAGTTAGTTAGTACCCTTCATGTTAGGTAATCTGATAACAAGGTAAAGCCCCAGATACTATTTAATATATGTTTATTATTTTGGTAATCATAGGCATTCATTTTTATTTTACTACCCATTTAACTTAATAAGTTTGTTGTTTGGTTTAGCAATTTAGTGCGTTCACCTTATACTTGTAAATATGTGGAAGCCAACAGAGCCTGTACTCAGTGAAGAGTCATATACAAAAATAAATATAATGGAGTTAAACTGAATTCAAAAGGAGATGGTCACTAGGCTATTGTCACTTGTCACACTTCTCCACACTCTTGAGCTCTTCCCCCTGTTAAATGAAGGAAGCACTTGAGTCTAATTTGTCCCATTTGAGTTTAATTGCTTTTACATTTAAGTGGGCCACTTAGATTTTCTTGGAACTTACTTATTAAGTTGCTGTTCTTTTTTTTCCTATTCTCAAGCTTGGCCATATTTCCTTAAGTTGTCTTCAACATTCTAATTACAATTATTTGTCTTGCCCACTTTGATTTACAAATTGTTTCATAAATTTGACTTTTTGCACGCACCTGACCACAACTTTGCTCGTGTAAGTGGCTTCTCTTCACCTGGATTGTGCTCCCTTCACTTTGTGTTTCTAAAAGACTACTAGAACGAACTCTGGGTTAAACTTTAGGGCAAACTGGGGAAAGTCAAAGGAGAACTCCATTGGCTCCAGTGACTAATTGGTCTTTTGATTACAAAGTTTTCACATTTTTTGTAGCTGGAGTGTTCTGTTTGAGCTACACTCTCTCACTAGTTTATTTTATTTTCATCATTTACGCACCTTTTAGGTGTTGACCAAGTCTCTAAAATTTAAATCACATGCTTTACATTATCAAATCTATATTTAAAAAATGTCACTAGAATACGATGACATTCTAGTGACATTGCTTAAATGTCACTAAACATATCATCATTGCAGTGGCAGGATCTCTCTATGGCCAATAAAATTCCAGGAAAACAAACTGTAGTGGGACAGATCACACTGGCACAATAATTTTGGCCTTTGGTAAAAACAAATTTTGGAGAAAATTATCAAGGGCAGAGTAATTTGAATGCCATTCTCTGTATTTTCTGCCATACTGCCTGGGATGCTGGAGATTTTCAATAAGCTGCATTATAGTTATGTTGTTCTATTTTGCGGCTAATGCTTTATTATGCTAATTAAAATTAACCTTCAATAGAATTTATACAAAGTAATTCTCTGGCATGTGTTCCTTTATGAAACATTTCTCTAAGGACTGACAAACTACTGGCTGCCTATCCATATCTAAAGCTCATTTGCTCTTTATAAATGGATTCTTGTATACAAGCACTTCAAGGCATTAGAGTTTTATTACACCTTTTTGGTTATTGTGTTTTGCTGTTTTTTTTTTTTTTGTTTTTTGTGACATTAGATCTGTTTCTGATTTATACAAATATACCAGAATATCTTTTCTTTTAACAAAACACACTAAATGAGACTGCTTTATTACTATTATTATTATTATTATTAATTTAAATATGCTAGCTGAGAAAGACATTTTAAGATCATGATTAGTTTCAAGAACTAAACGTCAGGAGTTAGCAAAGAGAAAACCGTTTAATAACAAAGCATAGAGAAAATCAAAAGAGCGCATCAAGTGTACCTTTTGATGAGAAAATAAGACTTTGTGTATTATTTACTGGTATAAGTAAACACGAATTGGTTAAAATTTCCCCATAACACTTTAGATCTAAAAGGCATACAGAGACCATTGGAAAATATTAAAGCTGAGATTCCTCTTGGCTTCTGCTATTAGACTCAGCACTTTATTCAGCAGAGCCTTTCTGGTTTGCTAGCCATGTGGAACATAAAAAAGCATCACAGATGCAGTCAAACAAGCTCATCCAGGCTTATCCGGAGGCAGCTAAGGTGAACTGTGTACTTCTAAAACGGTGCCATTGCACAGCATTACCTTTCTTCCTGTGATACTCGTCTTCTGCTGCATCAGATGACTCCGTCTGATAGTTCCTCAGCTCTTGCTCATACATCTCACAATAGTCAATCTGTTTTTTGGATTTTTTGCCTTTTCCTTTCTTCTTATCTGTTTTTTCCTCATCACTGTCTCCTGAAACCTTTTTTGATTTCTTTCCTTTTTTCTTCTTTTTGGAGTCATCTTCATCATCTCGCTCATCTTCTTGTATCACCTCCTCTTCTTCAGAATGTTTCTTCTTGTGCTTTTTGTCATTGTCCTTTGCTCTTTTATCTTTAGTTCCCATGTCGTCTTTTTCCACAGAAGATGATTTCTTCTTTTTCTTCTTCTCGTCTGCTTCTTCTTTCAAGCCTTCATCCTCAAAAGCAGTTTTACTTTTCTTTTTGTCCTTTGCCTTCGTGTCATTGTTGTTCTTTTCCTTTCGAACTTTGATGCCATTGTCTATTATTTCACACTCATCTGCTTTATCCCCTTCTGATTTTGATTTCTTTTGTTTCAAATTCCCATTTGCCTCTTCGTTTTTGCCCGATTTAGACTTTTTTTTGTGGCTCTCTGTGTCCTCTGTGCTCTTGGACCTCTTTTTCTCCTTGTGAGATGTTCCGTTGGCGAGGTGTTTGCTCTTTTCTTTTGGTGTGGACTTACTCCTGTCTATGTCGTCTTCGTCTTCTTCGACTTCCTCTTGCCTCTGAGTTTTTTTCTTTTTTTGGGCCATCATTTATTTATTTCTTAACTTGACTTTTGATCCTTTCCTGTCTAGTAACCAATTCCCCTTTTTCCAAAGTAAGACAACTCATTTGACCTATGACGACAGTGACCCCTCTCCAACAGGGTCATCAAAGGGCAAGCCAAGGTACAACAGGCTGGGTCCTCATCATAGTGAGGCATTTATCTCTCTACCTCTCCTCCAGTAGTTGCAAGAGTCACTGGAACCTCATGAAAAATTACTATGTTTGCATGGGCCATGTGACCAGAAGAGAAAGCAGAGTGAAAAAGGAGACTTGCCAAGCTAACTTATCTTACAGGCTGTGAGGCCCTTCATTATTAATAATGTTGGGATCGCTTTACAGACAAGGGATGTCAGTTTTACCCAAATAATCTAAAAAGTCAGCTCATCATGTGAAGAAAAATGGGTCTAGTCTAAATTCAAGAAAGCATCGCCAGATATTTCACTTTGTGTTTGGAGTTATCTTTTATAGGTCTGGACTACAGCTGAAGCTTTCGGATTGATTTAATCTTTTCAGGTCAAAGGCATCAGTAACACGTTTGCATGCAAATACATTTAATGAACTGCAATGGCTTTTAGTCACAAATTTAAGAGGAAGATAGCAAAGGTACTACAGAGTTTGATTTGGTACTGCAATGAATCATCTGAGATTTTATTAAGTATCATAAATCTAAAGGTACATACTTTACTTTCAGAGGTTTTTTAAACACAAATTACAGCAGTATGACTTTTTTATTGCCCTTTGGTTTGACGTTGATTAATGTAAATGAGGTTTAGAAGTAGATAATTTAGTACATTAAATCATCATTATTTCCACAAAGACATTAAATTTAATATCTAAAGCACACCAATAACGAGGCAATATCGAGAATTATGTGATTAAGATGGACTAACAACCCATTCAGGACTGGCCCATCTGATACCCGATGTTGTCATGAAAGGCTTTGGCTCTTACAACATTGAACTGGACTGAGTGGATTTGAAAATGGATGGATAGAATAATGGATGGATGGCAAAGGTGTAAACAATTTACCAAATTATATAAAACAAAAAGTGGATGTTAAACAATTAAATGAAGTGAATGTTGCTTCCTCTTACAAAATTCTGAACTCTGATTCATCCATTTAAGCATCTACTATGGCACCATTGGGTGCAAGGAAGTAACCAGTGCTGGTCAATGTTCAAGCCCATCACAGTCTACATAAAAACATTATTAAAATAAGAAATTATTATTTAACAGTATCTGTTACCATAGCACACTTTCCACGTGTGACTTACTCCTGATCATACCCAGCTAGAATGTTTTGCTAAATGACAAGCCAAATGGGAATCGTATGATGGAGTGACAGGGGCTGCTTTATTCTGCAGAATTAGCATTGTATCTCACAGACTGTATAAAAGCCAGCCAATCCTAGGGTTTTGGTCTTTCAGATTCTTGTACTTGGATATATTTGTCTGAGTTTTAGCCAGTGCTTCGGACTAACATTTTTGATTTATGAACAATAAAATAAGCATTTCTATTTACCTAATATCTCATGATCACCATCTGCTCTGTCACAGCTTCTTTTGCAGCCTTTACTCCAAGTGATCACCATAATACACCAAACTTAAAAAAAAAACTATTGCAACAATTAAAGTACTGTATTACAAGTGTAAAAACATATAACAAGTCACCGCTTCATACTTTGTCCTCAGGTCTGGCTTCAATATAAAGAAACCAAATTTGTACCAAGGCAGATTAATTTCCTTTGGTCCTTCTTCAGCTGATTACAACACAATTAATAATGTTGAGAAAGACCACCAACACAGTGTGGCTAGGAATATGCAGGAAGAAATGGAGCAAGTGGTAGAGGGGCAATTCTCAACAGATTAAGTGGTAAAACTAACTTGGTGTGATATAAAGAAGTATTTGTGTGAGTGGGAGTATGCTTTGCAATACAGTATACGGTTATTTGATCCAATGCTGGACCCCAGCCTACACCTGACAGCCATATAATCGGTTCAGGCCACACTTGACCTTGTGAAGAAAGCATAAATAACATGCATGAATAGAGAGATTTAAGAAATTTGCCACAAAAATTGGCTTCAGAAAGTAAAACTGGAATAAAAAATAATAATAATAGTAATGGCAAGAAATAACATTTCATTGATACATGTGTGTTAAAGCATTAATGCATCTTTTTATATTCTTATATGACACATCATTGGATTTCCCAGACACCCTGTTTCTTCCCACAACGTCCCAAAGACATACAGTACATGATACAATGATTGGTTGCCTCTGTGTTGAATTTACTTCACCATATGAATCATAGGTTTTGTTTCAGAATTCTAAATTGGGCTTCATTCAATTTGAAGAATCATGTATAATTTACCCTGAAATGAAACAGAAACGAGACAGGGATCTTTGAACATACTAGAAAAAATAGTGTCACTGATCTGAAAAAAGACAAACAAACAGAAATATGGAAATGAAAGAATTTTAATGGACACTAGCCACAGGTTCAGCTGTACTAGAAAAACCAGAAGTCGTGTAAATGATGTGTTGATTCCATGCAGAAAAGGCAAATACAATCATAAGAAAGAATTCCTGTTTTCACAGATAAAATAGGACCAGATGCTGAAGACAAAATTATCATCAGAAGACTAATGCTTTTGTTCCACTGCACTCCGTTTTCCAAATACAGCAAAGAAAATACACATCATTTCCCAACTCCTTAAATGCACATAAGGGTCATGGGAATCTGGTACATTGAGTGGAAGGCAGGAAACAACCATGGATGGGGTCAGCAGTCCATCACAAGGGTACACTTACTCAAAAAAACAACAAAGTCACAATTAAACTGGAGAAGCTGAGCTTATAAAGAAATACTGCAATGTATGTACTTCAAGAAAGGAGGCACTTAACACATGTAAATGTTGACGATCAAACACTCATGCATTTTCTGATTGGAAAAGTGGCAAAATGGTTATTAAAATATACACAAAACAACTATTTAAATCAGCTTCCTTAACAACGTAAAGGGATTATAATGTATATTTTATGAAGAGCTGTAAAATGTCTGCATTTCTACTTTAAAGTGTCCTCTCTGCCTGATCCATGCAGTTTTTGCTGAACTACACTTCCTTCCATGTATCCGTGAGCCACCTGCTGGACTGAGTGAGACAACATCAATTCTCTAAATAGCCAGACATTTATTGAAACTAAAGATTATCCTATGGAGCCTTAAACTAAAAGTAAAGAAAAATCCAGTAAAATCAAATATTCAGGGAGGATAACTAAAACAAATCTACCACAATCTGGATAAATCACCACACCACTTCAGCCTTTCAGAATGCTGGAATTTACATCCTCAGTATGTACTATTGATCATGTTATGGTATTAGACAGAAAAGTAAGCAGAAAATATTTTGTATATCACCTGATTATTAATAAATATATCTTTGGAAAATGGTTAAACAGTAAGATATTGACTGGTGAATTTTTAAGAGCTGGAAGTCTTAAAGGAATACAGGCTGCTTATCTGATGTACTTAGTAGTAATGGTCAAGAAAACATTTTAATTGCACATTTCATGCAGAACAAAGTTTCTGATATAACAGGGGTGTATCAAAAACATGAAAAAAACATGTTACTTGTGTCTTATAATTGATATATGAAGTTACCCAGTTATATGCTTATAGCGTATCAAACATACTAAAATATTGTAAAGTAAAACACTTCTGGGAAACATTATGATCAGCAAATATGGAATGTGAAGGGAATTTGAATTGTTGGCCTGCTTCCCATTGTTATATTCAGCATTTTGTTTTGTTAAAAAAAAAGGTAGCAGTACACATAAACTTGGATAAACTTTAAGGTACTGGGAAGGAATACGGAGGCCGACAATCCTAGCACTACATGTTTTGGTGATTTGATGAAAAAACATAATGTTTAAAATTTGAAATTGACAAAACAGCAAGTATTATAATAATAATAATAATAATAATACTTTACATTTATATAGCACTTTTCCCTCTACTCAAAACTCTTTACAAACTCCACGCAGGAAGGAGCAGGTGCTGCAAGGCACCATCACTACCACTACCATTGCTTAGCCTGCGCGGGTTTCCCATATTGTATAATACTTGACAGTTTAAAATTACAAACACAGAATTAATTAACTAGAATTAATAGAATTATTAGAATTAATAACATACTATACATTCTATCAAACAGTTGTTATATAGTCCCGTATTGCAATCAATGCTTAATTTGAGTGAGTTTTAAAGGAAATACTAAACGTTTTCCATGTTTTCATCAAATACAGTCTTCCTAATGTGGAAATGGCTGATCATCAACCTTGTAATAGCCATGAACTCACATGCACTTGATGAAACTGGAATATAACTACAACTCAATACACAAGTGATTATAGAATCATTTAAAATGTAGGCGATGTCACGACCAGTTGTCGTGGCTGAGGTGCCAATACTGGCACATGTCGTCACAAAAGAAGCCCTGGTTATATTAATATTCATAGTGATGAGCCACAACTGGAGGACCTTGGGATTGTTTAGCAGCAGTCTGTGAAACTGCACAGGTGAAGTGACCTTCTGTTTATTGAAGCATCTCAGATGTGCACACGTATGAGGCATTTTGTCTTCCAGTTAATGTTTTAACATGTTAATGTTTTTCTTTAACTTTTAATCATTAGGTTCACATGCTTCTAAGTGCACAGATTTACTTGATATCACATGAAGTGCAAAGTTAGTCAATGAATAAGCTGTTACTGGGCTGGACTCCTGACCAATGATTGAGGTGGGGAAGCTGGTCTAGTTTAAATGCTCAGGTGTGTCTGAACGTGTTTCATGAACATTTTGATGTTGTTTGCTATTGTCCATCATTGGTCACCATAGACCCCTGTTCTATTAGAAACTTTGTTATCTCTATTCTGCATGAAAACATTTGGTATGTAGCCTGTTAGAAAGGTACCATTTTTGGGTGCAATATTCCTTTAAACTGCATATACAACTTCAAACACTGCATGTTTCCAACCCTCTTTGTATCCACTTAAGCCCTTGTGTCCTCAATCAAGAACCTTCATTAAAGGATTCATCTTCATCTTTATCCATAATCCCTATATAAGTGAGTAAACAGCATGTTTCAAAAAGTCATGCAGCATTGTAGTAATTTTGGAGATGCTAACAGGTATTCATTCTTGGAATTCTGTATAAAAAAAGGAATAACAGTCATGGAACTGTTATTTAAAGAAAAAACGTTTTCTAAATTGGGGTGTTTAGTTGACTTATATTTGAAAATGTGAAATACTTCCATCAGTTCCTGTCTTTTGTGCCCATTTGTTTAGTAGGGGTGGCCTACTCTGATCCTGAAGAGCCGCAGTGACTGCAGTTTTTGTTCCAACCCATCTGCTTAATTAGAAGCCAATCCTCACTAATAACAGATCTTATTTAATTTCATGGCTTGTTAGGGTTTTAACTTTACTATGTCAGTTCATTCTTAAATCATAGATTTTTTTTCTCCTTTCTAATGATATATGTATCATCCAAGTGATTTGAAGACTAAAACAGATGAGGAATTTTCAGTTCTTCACTTTCTCTTCAGTTTCTTTCTGAGTACTTAATTAAACCAAATAGTGAATGATGAACACACACGGGTGGAAATGGAGACAAGCTAGAAACTGCTGGTTTCTTTATTATTTAAATCTTATTGTTAATAAGGAACAGTGAAAACAATGAATACAGCTGTTTAAGACTAACATAAGCAATTTAGGGTTCGAAATCTTAACAAGCAAGACCACAAAAATGAAGCAGAAAAACGCCTCTTGAGCAATAAGTGCTTCATCAGTAATGACTGGTTTTCTCACGAAGCATTTGGGTTGGAACAAAAACCTGAAGTCGATGCGGCCCTCCAAGACCAATGATGGTCAGCCCTGACTTGAAGGGTCTGAGTCTTAAATAGCAAATAAATTAAACAAAGTTAGTTAATAGCAAAAACTGGTCACTAAATAAGAAAACAGTTAGAATGAAAACCTGTAGCCACTGTGGCTCTCCAGGATCGACATTGGCCACCCTTGGTTTAGAGATAAAAACATTTAGCTTCTGTTCTTTCTTCTCTGTGAATGCTCTAAAACTTTTGTGTCTGTTTTTAGGTGTTTATCCACCCATTTTCCAGATATACCAGTTCAAGTACAGGGAAGTCGTAGGCTGGAAGCTACACCAGGCCCATCCACAAAAAAGTAACATCCATCTTTACATGGGATTCCAGTATGGAAAAGGTACACTCACAAGGCCAAGTTAGAGCTGAAGATGAATTTAAATTGCAGGTTTTGGGGATGGTGGTTGAGGGAAGGTGGGCAAAGTAATAGAATGCCAGGAGAAAGTATACAAACACATGGATAGGACAGAGAAACTCCAAGCAAACAGTGTCCTGGACAGTATTTGAACCAAGGTTTCTAGGAGCTGTAAGGCTGTATCCCTTAACATGCACCACCATACTGTCCTAATCTGCAAAAAGAGTTTGAAAATTGCTCATAAACTGTATAATGAACTCCACATTCCATGATATATAATCCAACACCTCTCTTGCTGCCCACAGTGGTGAACAGCAACCAAACTATCACTTGCATATTTCTTAAGAACTGGTAAACTATCCACCACACAATTATTGCATATTGTTCCTTTACACATGCAATATAAAATTGTACATTTAATTATCCAGCTGTTCATTTCTGGAACCACTTACTTTAGTTCAAGATCTTAGGTGATTGAGATCATCCCTATCAGTGGGGGCAAAATAGTTGCCAACCCTGAGTGTGGCGCCAGTCAAACACATGACATTGTCATTCACACTTGCTCAATTCAGAAATGCCAATTAAGGGGAGGAAGCCAGAGGAGGCACAGAGAAACGTCTCATACTGTAAGTGTTAAGATTTTTAATTTTTATTTAGCTACCCTGTGTTTGTGTATTTTGGCACAGATATTAACACTGCTATGTCATGGCTAACTGCTTCAATGACCAGGTAGCCTGTTCACTGCCAGTGTGGAATCTGCATGCCCTCTTGTGCCTGTGTGGATTTTATCTGGCTACTCTGGTGACTCTGTGCAGGCCTGGTGTGTATGAGTGAGATGATTGATTAGGAGACCATTTGTTCATTTAATTCAGGTCATAAAAATATCTGGTATTGCTTGACAATGAAAAACACTTAATGTAAAAAAAACTGTAGCCTATCCTGCCACCAATTTCAAGGACAATGATTCTCCAGAAGAAATTATACACACCTATGTGAGAAACACATCCTGAAGTCTATATGGACATCAAGGACGTGAAAGGAAACCTACAGTAGCTCCTACCCGCACAGAGTCAGGAAAGCTCAGCATGGATGTCATTCATAAGTACTGCACACAACACAGATATGAGACTTTAGTGAGGGTCAAGTCTCCTCGATGAACAACTGAGACAGCAGAAAGTTCACGGAAAAACTAATGGCTGTATTATTGAGCAGGAATCCCAAAAAGTAATTATCATTGAGGGTATAGATAAAATTAGGGCATCACATTTCTCTTGTCTTGGACGTTACTCTCAGAATGGACTCAATAATGTATTGTAATGGTTGCTTGCTTGCCATACAATATAAGCTTAAAAGATATGGAAGTGAAGTACTGTAATAGCTTATTTAATTTCATAGTTTGAAGATGAGGAGAAAGTTCATTTACTGCATTTTCATGGGCTACAGTTAACAGCATCATTGACTAGCAAAAGCCCACTTAGATTGGAAATGTGTCTCCTGCATTGTTTTTTTTAATTGTTATTGGCATTGATTTCTTCTGCGATTGATACAAGTGATAAGCCACAATAGGTATTTCAGTACATTGGTTTATAAAGTAAAAGAAATAAAATAAAAAACAATTAGCTTTTGCTTCATTATTGAAAATCCTGGGCGATGCCTGTAGGGGGCAGAGTGATGCTTCTAAAAGAACAAAAACTGTTTCAGTCTCCACTGACCAAAGGAACAATGTGTTTTATTGTGTTCACAAATGTAAACTTTCAATTATTTATTTATTGTGCAGTTCCAATTTTACAGCACACAGTTTACTCATAAGAAAGTATATTTTTACATCTGATTAGTTAATGTGGCAAACTGCATTTCTTTCTAGAAAGCCTGCAACATCGCATACATGCTGAAAATCTGAACAAGTTTTTTATTCCTACGCTGTTTTCAAAATGTAATTACTGTGTCTTATATGATTGCTAAAATGACTGAATATCTTTTTTCTCATAACATATTTTTTATTAAATATAGCATGTATCCTCTGTAGATACCCACATTTTTGCATTGGTACAGTACCACACAGAAGAATGTCACTGTTACTAAGATGCGCTTCTGTCACAAATTATGTTACAAAGGCTTTGTGAGGAAACACTGGCTAAGAAAGCTTTGAACAGTTATGTGCCGGGGTCTGAAGACCTGCTTTCAGCAGACCAGCACAAATTGGCATGATGGGTAAACACACTGCCTTACTGTTCCAAGATTCTGGGTAAATTGACGGCCCAGGCATGCTCTCTGCAGCATTTGCACATTCCTGTGTCTTCCTGGTTATTTTCAGTTTTTTCCCACATTGCTAAAACAAGCTTATTAAGTTAATCAGGCATCTCTAAATTGTTCTGATAAAAGTGAGATAGTATATAAATATATATATATATATATATATATATATATATATATATATATATATATATATATATATATATATATATATATATACTATGTGTGTGAATTTACTCTGTGATGGCCTGGACTCAGGGTAAGTTCCTGTGTATGCAAAACAAAAAACAACGAAGTACATTTAGAAATGGATGTCTAGAAAAACTGAAGAAATCAAGCAAGTAAGCATGTTGTCATCAACTTAAAGCTAATGAGCTACAAAACAAGCCAACTACGAAAACACAATAGTTATTATGCTACAGAATTATTCAAAAAGGCACCTTCCAGTGCACTGTCCCATAGTAAGTGATGTTTATCCCACGACTACGCTCACTCTCACCAGAAGAGTTCAGAATTGCCTCTCAGCCTTATCTGCATGTGTTTAGGATGTGAGTAGAAAACTGGGCTGCCCAGAGTAAAACCCATAAAGACACAATGAGAATGTGTGCCATTAACCTGGCTAGGATTTCAACCCTGTCTCCAGTAGCATTAACCGCCATACCACTGTAAATACTACATGTTTTGCCAAAAAAATAATTGAGCAGCATAAAACAAAGTAGCCAAGTCACTGTCCTGAAAATCAGAATCGCAGTTTCACAGGGATAGTTTCTGTCTTGTGCCTGGAGCTTCTGGGACAGATAACTTGCTGCTCTACAATACTATAATAAAAAAAAAAGAATCTTCAAAAATGGATAGTCTATGCTACATATAGATGAACTGTAATACTTATTAGGAATTCAAATATTTTACAGAGAGGTGTACTGCTGCTCTAAAGAATTACAATCAAATGTCAGGCCTGTTTTTGGAGTCAGAATACTTCAGAAAACACCACCCATATAGCACATATTTTATCACAGTGAACCCCAAATCCCATATACAGTACTTTTGAAATATATAATTTAAGTTATACATATCCCAATAATACATTTTTATAGGGCAAAATATACCACTGCAACCGTGAAATTGGGTTAAGTAGGATTTCATAATTAACGGACAGGCTGAGGGAGTTAGACAGACACATACTATAAGAGAGCTTTCTGCATTTTTTAACCTACAGTAGTATCTGAACCATTATTAAAGTTAAAATGCTATAGCAGTACACAGAAGGGTTCAAAGAGAGCCATTCTACAGTATAAAATAAAAGGGACAAAATTTAAAATCACAAATTGAAAGCAAAAGTAACTAATATCCAAGGAAGTGGTACTTTCAGAGCACACCAGCTTAGTTTCTTCTTTGCTTACCCCTCTGGCAGATATTTTTGCTAAAAAAAAGCAAAACTACTCCCATTTAAAGTTTTTTTCATCTAGTTTGTATACGCATTTGTTTGCAGTATATGTTTCTGTATTACTATATTGGGACTTTGTTTGCATTGGGTTGCCTTAGTGTTTTCAAGCTTCATTGTATTTGGAATACCTTGTGTGAAGACTGAATCTTTTATTTTATAAAGATTCAGTGCTTGCAGTTATCACTAGCTGGGGCTTGAGGATGATATCCCCCTCTGGTGGGCATTTCTGGAAGTGATTAGAACTACATTTGTAACTCTTTAATGCTTGGGATACCTAGCTCACAACAACCTAGAGTTTCTAAGAGAAAAGACACACACTTTATATTTGGTAACTGAAAGCATGATATATGAATAAACTAGTTGTGCTCTCATGTGATCAATTTGGCAGCTGTCTAGTGTAGTCCACAGTTCACCCCATTGCTTATCATTATCATCATAGCGGAAGCAGCCAAAGTAACAAGTTAAAATGGAAAACTGCAGTAAAGACAGTCTTACTGAGAAGAATTCATATAATAGAGGTAGAAAAAATATTTTTTTTCCTCAGCTTTACAACTTGTTTCCCTTCATCTCCTTGAGCAGGGCTTGGCAAAGTCAGTCCTGGAGGACCACAATGGCTGCAGGTTTTTGTTCCAACTCAGTTGTTTAATTAGAAAACAATCCTTGCCAATAATTTAATTTCATGCCTTGTTAGTGCTTTGCCCTGTCAGGTCATTCTCATATCCTACATATTTTTCCTTTCTAAGGATATCATCCATGTCTAAAACAGATGAGTAATTCTCAGTCCTTCGCTTTTTTTTTCCTTCACTCTCCTTCCAAGTACAGTATTGCCCCTGGAATCCAAATGCCACAGAACTCGAACAACTTGGAATCCGAACGAAAAATTTGAGCAAATTTTGCCCCGGACTCCGAACGCTTGCTACTTGGTGTATTCGCAAAGGGTCCTAAAAAATGTAGTGAGGAAAGTAAGAGTAAGAGGAAAGTCGTTAGAGTTACAATTGAAGTTATGAAAGATCTTAACGCTATGCATGAAAGCAGTACACGTGTGGCTGATCTCGCTACTATGTTTGGGATGCCTAAACTGACTGTTTGCGCCATCATCATTCCTTTTTAAGGTAAATACAGTTTTTCTATTCTTAAATTTATTCATTTACATTTTTATTCAAATATTATTATTATTTGTTAATATTTTACCTGAAAATCCAGTGTATTCACTGTTAAAATCATTTTGAAAATTCAAGTTTGTGGGACCCAGGAATGGATTAATCCAGTTTTTATTATTTTAAAGGGGAAAAATTGTCTTGGAACTCAAACGATTTGAAACTTGAATGGGGTTCTGGAACGGATTAAGTCCGGATTCCAAGATGTCACTGTATTTAATTAAACCAAACAAGTGTACGATAAATACACACAGGTGTAAATGGATACAAGCTAAAAGGAGAAATGCTAATTTATTTTGTCACTTGCATCTTATTGCTAAAAACCTAGAATACAGCTGTTTAAGACTAAAATAAGCAATAAGGGATCAAAATCTTAATGAGTGAGACAACTAAAATGAATCAGAAATGTTACTTGAGCACTATGTGCTTTTAATTAAGCAATTGGGTTGGAGCAAAAACCTGCAGCCACTGCAGCCACTGCAGCCCTCCAGGAACAACTTTGCCCACCCCTGCCATAGAGTAAGAAAGAGAGTTAATTCAAATTATCTATTTAATTTTTATATGCAAGTACACAGAGAAAGCTGCTATATACTGTAAGAATAAATTAAGTAAAGTTTAATACACATTTCACAAGTCTTTTGACTAGGTGCAACTCTGCTCTGATGGTTACTAAACTATGTGGACATTCAGTGGTGACATAAGAGCCAGCTCCTATCCTATAAGTCAAATGCATACTATATCAAAATTAAAACGCATACACAATTACACTTCAAAGTAAGAAGCTAACAAAATGCAATATCAGGTAAATGGTACACATAATGAGTAACAGGAAAACAAATACTAGAAGCCTGCAGAGATTAGCTACAAACCATGAATGCACATTAGAATCAGACTGACAGAATGAGCTTACAGACAATTTATTAGGTCAACCCATACACACCAGGTTGCCAAAGAATAGTTAAAAGAAAATAAAAACAGGTATAGTTGAGCAAAGCTGCAAGAAGGAAAAACTGCATGTTCAGGTCCAATCTCCGCACATACAGAGCCAGCCCCACGTATTAAGGAGGGAGTTTGAAAGAGTAAGAGCCAAAACCTAAATGAGCACTTGCCCACCCAAAGGCTATGATTTTATCATTGAGCACAGGGCACCAGAACTACAGTTCCACGTGCCTGTTTTGAGGATAAGCCAAAATCCTGTGGAAGGCTCTTCACATATTTGCATTTCTGGTGAAACTAGCGCACATTTAAGTATAATTTAAATGTTAAAAATACTGTACAAAACCGGCAGCACTGAAGATGTTAAAAAATTCATATTAAACCCCATTATGTAAAGTAAATGCCTAACAGACTTGCACAGTATAATATCAAAAATTGTGCAGTGACACTAAAACAATGTCACCGCATCACTCAAGATAACTGACAGATATAATTATTAGTTGTCTTCAACAGTGATACCAGGTGCATAATAAAATCAGAAGAGTAGAATAAAAATGCAGTATATGGTGTGTCAACATCCATAGTACTTACATCTATTCATTTTTCATCACTTACTATGCTGTGGAGTCAAACTTTCCATCAGTCTTACATTTATTACTGAGTAAATACATTGAGAAAACTGCTATAGATGCATAAAAAGGAGATCTTAATGTGCTGCTCCAGAACCCCAAAAATGCCTCTGTGTCCATATCAAAATAAAAAGCCAAATCCAAATCCAACATCTCTTCCAGATCCCTACTTTCACAATATATCTGCTTTTCAAAAGCTTACACAATTTGTTTTTATCACTTCCTCCAGTGTCTTTGTCTTTGAATAAATCTTTATTGCAATACATCATGGTTACTAGGAATGTGTGTGGATGCAATAGCCATAATTTCAAGAATACCAAGACAAAAACAGGAAGTACAACAAAAGAAAAATACTAGATAGTAAATAATACATACTGTATATAACATGTACAATTGCATTCATGCTCCATAATCTATCAGTCCCTTTGCTCTAAAGTTAAATTATGCTGTGAGGACCCAAAGCGACTGCCCTGTCTGAAAGAATCAATTAAAAAGATAGGTGGTACTTGTTTTAGGTGACCTCTAACAATTTTATGATGGTAATAAATGAAAGAGGTGGTTCGTCCTTTGAGTGGCATCACTGATTACATTACCTGTTTGTTTCCGACCTAAATTGTGTACAGATGCTTTGTAGAGTGCAGCTTTGGCACACAATCTGAAGCTCAGGCAACCTGTTTCACTTTGTGTTTTGTAAAGGTTGATGCACTGCCAAGCCAAACCATTTTGGATGGGGAAGGGATGCTTTTGGCAATTATACTATAAATCTAGACCACAGTGGATTTGTAAGGAATACATTTAATAAAACGAGGGAAGTGGGGGCTTCATTAGTGAGATTGTGAAGTAAGCAAACTGCAGAGTTTTTATCAAGAGTGTTGCCTATCAATTTAAATGTTTTCATCCTATGGAGTGTGACACCGGGTAAAATGTAAGGGATGAGATTGTCATGTGTAATCCATATCCATTTAATACATTTCTTACTCTTCAGTTCCATACAGTTGATTGCACTACATGGACTAGCCATCTAAGATCAGGACAAACAATACAGAGCAATCAGTAAGCTTAGCTTCCACTGACTCTTAAGTTAATGTGCTAAGAATTCACTACTCAGATATGTCTGTTGAAGATTAAAGAGAATGAAGCAAATAGTGGGCACCATGCATAAGACAAAGACATTTCTAATACCAGCTTCTGCTGTTTTAGGACCCACCTATGTGGCACCATTGGGGTATTAGAACTTAGGGTTAGGGTTAGGGTTAGGGTTAGGGTTTTCAGCACTCTGAAAACAGAAAAGTAATCACTGTAACCCCCACTGGATCAGAACTACCTCAAAAGTGGGCAAATCAATCAAATAATGGGCCCACTGCATAAATATGGATTGACCTATCCAGCAAATCCTTACAAATTACCAATGAAACATATCAGGCAAGCCCAAAGGAAAGATACAGATAAAATGTATTATTAATCTGCTTTTGCAACTAAGTAAGATTCAAAAAAGCTGTTTATTCCAGGTTTTCATAATGTTTTCTGTGGTGACCCAGTCTTGCCCTTGTTAGTGTCTTCCCTTGGAGGATCATCGAGGATGGTCGTCTGAGCAATGCGTGGCTCCTTGCAGAATCGTCGGAGTGGAGAGTGTTATATATTAGTATAAGTGTGCATTTCAGTTCATCTGTTGATGTCTGATTGTGGGTTGACACCTAGTAATATGATTAATAATGCTTTGCACATTTTGTTAGTTGTTGTTCAATAATAGACAGAAAGAAAGAAAAAGGCACGCGCTGTCTGCTCTTCCGTTCTTATCAAAGGAAAAAAGGGCAACGATAGTGTACTGTATTACTAATACATGACAGAGAGGTTATCAAATATAATTGACAGAGCAATGCCGATTGCTTAATCAAGCCGCCGCGACCCAATTCACAAATCATCCATGACCCATTACCATAAAATACAGTGGCAACTCGTGACCCAAGAAACCCTGGTTTTGTCATGCTGGGATTTGGGGCCTAATGTGGAAATGACATACAGTATGTCTCTCGTCCATTTGAGTAAGTTGTGACATCAAAGGAACATTAGACAAATCAAAATGAAGCATATGGGAATAGAGAATAATTGTGCTGATATTTCTAAGTAATTTATCTACAATCACAATCATTCTCAAGTCTGGCTAGCCTTGAGAGCTACTGGATTATTTACATCATAGTGTAAATGTAACATACATTTCACTGTTTTGTACATTCTAGCAATTAATCCATCTTAATAGTGAACCACTTGACATAAAACACAACTGAGCTCCTAGACATCCAGCATTACTGTAATGTGAGATACAGTATACATCATATACACATATGTGTGTGTACATATGATAATAATGACCCTTTAAATCTATAAATTGATAACATTACAGAAATATTCATTAAAAGAAAACAATGTTGTTCAGGTACAAATGCTGTCTAACAGCTGACATACTATTCAGAGAAAGAAAAAGTACTTCTGGACTGAGGAAATTAATAACGTAGACACACAATTTAAATACTTTATGCCATCTGTACTGTAATTCTGTCTCCTACCCTGTAAAACACGGGTGTTCTCAAAACCACATAGTCCAGTTCAGAGTCACAATAGTCCCAAAGTCATGCAGGTTAGGTGCATTGGCGATTCTGAATTGTCCCTAGTGTGTGCTTGGTGTGTGTTTGTGCCCTGCAATGGACTGGCGCCCTGTCCAAGGATTTGTTTGTAATTAGAGTCACTCATGTAAAGTCCACTCACACTCACAACCACACTCCAACTAACAATGGCAATATGTGTGCAAATTTCTGGGTCAGAGATGGGTGGGTTAGTGCAGGGACATTTAGCTTTCAACAGTGGTCATGCTGCTGCCTTGCAGTAAGGAGATCCGGGTTCGCTTCCCAGGTTCTCCCTGCGTGGAGTTTGCATGTTCTCCCCGTGTCTGCGTAGGTTAACTCCAGGTGCTCCAGTTTCCTCCCATAGTCCAAAGTCATGCAGGTTAGGTGCATTGGCGATTCTAAATTGTCCCTAGTGTGTGCTTGGTGTGTGTGTGTGCCCTGCAGTGGACTGGCGCCCTGTCCGAGGATTTGTTAGTAATTAGAGTCACTCATGTAAAGTCCAAGTCCACTCACACATACAACCACACTCCGACTAACCAGACCAATCTGGCATCACCAATCAACCTAACTCACACACATGGCTCCTGGAGGTAAACTGCGGTACCCAGAGGAAAACACAGGCAGTCAAAATGGAGAACGTGCAAACACCACACGGAAAACAACTGGACAGAGGATTTGAGGCAGCAGCACTAACCACTGTGCCACTACGCCACCTCTTTTAATTTAAAGTTTTACATATGTTATTATTTTTGTGCGTAAAGTGAAGATTATTAAAGTGATCAATTATTATGCCTTACAAAAATAATAATATAAATAGAAGCAAATGTTGTAAATGGAAAATATTTTATATATAAATTATATAAATTGTGATAGTGGAATCAAGTCATACTGATATTATATATATATATATATGTAAATAAAAGTTTAATATTAATTACGTTTTAGATTCAGATTTTATAATTCAGAGGGCTGACTCATAATGACAATAAATCAGTCCTGGTATGAAAAGCAGCAATGTGCACTTTCTCTTCTCTTAAGGAAAAGGGTTTTAAAAGAAATCTTCTTCCTTGGAGGTTGCTACTGGGATTTTATTTTCCTTGGTTTTATGTTTATCCTGTGTTATCATTTTGTTTTTTCTTTATTATAATTGAATAAATGTCTGAGTGCAAAAACATGGCAATATTCTTCATAAACTACATTACATCAAACCCTCCAGGTTCAGCAACAAATAACATATTTTTCCTTTTGCTCACTTTAACTGTAGTATTTTGAGACAACTGCAACATTTTTTATCATAAGTCTACAAATCCTCGGATAATCTAAAAACTACAATATCACATGAATGATGTGTCTACATGATAAGAACCCTTTATGTCATCTCTGCAAAAAAATTTCTAGGACTGAGCAGAGGATCATTGCTGTGTTAACCCACTCATGCACCATAATTCATGAGCGACATGAAGTTACAGACTGAAGTGAGTGTATAAGTGAAATTAAGGATGAAGTTAGCAGTGATTAGGAGAGTCATATTCTACTATCCACAAAACATTAACAAAAGACATATTTGAGAGTAAGTATATGTATGAAAAACACTGTGTTGGAAGTGATTTTAAATATGATACACGATTATACAATGAAACCTGCTTATTCATCCTTAATTAAGTGATCTGTTATACATTCAATTAAAGTGTCAATGGTACATTTCGATAAGTATCTTTATGTTATTCTAAAACAGTGGTTCCCAAACTGTGGCTGCAGGTTTTTTATTCCAGCCAAATTCACAATGAGTGATAATAATTGATCTCAGTTTACTTAGATGGTCTTTTTTCCTTCTCTTATTCTGCCTTTAGAAAAACACAGCAGTATGATTTTTACATTTATAAGACATTTAGAAATACTTCTGCTTTTGCTTTAAACGCTCATCTCTCTTTTGTTGTTGTCCTATTGTTTTGTTATTTTTTTGTACAGTTTGCACCCTTCATTGTATCCTAATAATGATAATTAAAACAAACAGAACTGAATGATGAAAGGCTGCAATAACTTTAGCGTCAGACCTACTAATTAGTAGATGAAATAAAATTAAAATTAAATAATCAGAACACCTGGAAAAGCAGAATGAAAATCAGGCTGAAAATTGTTAAAAAGTTAAAAACTACCCCTTTATAAGAGCTTAGTACATTTTAATAAAAAATAACCAAACTTAGTTTTGTTATTTCTCCGTTGACTCCAAAACACAGAAACTGGGAAATCACAGCTCACTTATTTGGGTCAGGAGTCCAATTAAAAACAGAAGTTGGTTGGAACAAAAACCTGCAGTCACAGTTGGATCCCAGGATTGAGTTTGAGAAGCACTGACCTACCACAACTACAAGTGGCACCCCTATACAGTTTAAGTAATGACAGCATGACATGATGACATTTGATTGTGCAGGATCTTGACTTACTGCATTATCAACACAGACTGGCATTTGGAGGGCCTAGTGAAGCTATGATACACACAGAGCTGTCCACACTATCTTGGTATGGTTCAGTGTACACAATCGTCAAACAATGGCAATATGTGTGCACATTTCTGGGTCAGAGATGGGTGGGTTAGTGCAGGGACATTTAGCTATCAACAGTGGTCATGCTGCTGCCTCGCAGTAAGGAGATCCGGGTTCGCTTCCCAGGTTCTCCCTGCATGGAGTTTGCATGTTCTCCCCGTGTCTGCGTAGGTTAACTCCAGGTGCTCCAGTTTCCTCCCATAGTCCAAAGTCATGCAGGTTAGGTGCATTGGCGATTCTAAATTGTCCCTAGTGTGTGCTTGGTGTGTGTGTGTGTGCCCTTTAGTGGACTGGCGCCCTGCCCGAGGATTTGTTTCTGCCTTGCGCCCTGTGCTGTCTGGGATTGGCTCCAGCAGACCCCCGTGACCCTGTGTTAGGATATAGCGGGTTGGACAATGACTGACTGACTGGCTGACTAGTTTGGTAGGATATTCCATGCGTCCATCCAATCTTTATAGCCTGCTTGTCTTTCAGGATTTTAGGAAGCTGATGGCTAACCTGGCAGGACTGGGTGTGAGGTGGCAGCAACAACTAGATGGGGCACCGGTCTATATTGGGAAAACTCACGCCAGCCAATTAGCCTGGCATGCACCTCTTTGGGATATAGGAAGAAAAATGGAGTACCCACAGGAAGACCCATGTAGGCAAGGGGCGAGAACACAGAAACTCTGCATAGCAGGTCCAGGATTCAAACCCTGGACTCTTATGATATGAGACAGGCCTAACTACTACCACTGCACTGTCCCTAGTGTATTTCAAAGTAATAATAATGCCTTTATTGGTAAATTAAGAAATGGAAAATAAATTATGTAAAGTTGCATGAATAATGTTGTCACATACCTTTAAAATTCATTACAGTCTTAGTAGTTTGCCACTGTTTGCAATCCATATATTCAGGAAATTGGTGTTCAACAAAAGGTACAGTACTCTCCAGATGTTTACAAAATGAATGAATAATGGCGAGATAAAACACATACACTGAAAGACACATGTTGACATCTGTGCCCTCCATCTTATGCCTGCCCATGGGTTTTTATTGTTATTACTGTAGTTTGCAACATGGATGTACAACTCATTTTCCTTCAAAAGGAAAATGAAGAATCCCTAGTTAGAGACGCATTTATTATCTAATAGAACACTCCTGGTATATTGAATAGTCTAGTCATTTACATTTTTACCTAAATGGAATACAACTGAAAACTAAAACATACTGTATCAAGAGAGTAAGCCTCCTGTGGAGGATGCATTCTGCACAGTACAGAAGTGCCAAATTTATTTATAAAACCTCAATCCCTCCTGCAAACTACAGAAACCAGCAGTACTGCTAATGAGATCATTTTTGATGACCCACCTTTGCTGTTCTATTGTAAATATACTTTAGCACAATTTAATGTAACGTTGCATCTAGTCTGTTATTAATTCTTTTTTGTGAGGCTGTGAATTGGAAGTACTGTATACTTGTTGCCTCATTAATAGTTTTCTGAAATGTACTGAGTAGTAGCATGTTTTATTAATATAGTAATGTTATTTTACTGCATTTACACAAAACCTAGAAGAATAACTATGGCTTAGTGTCTGCTTAATGACAAAATTCTTTAAGAAGCATGAAATGGAAGTTTGTGTCTATACTGCTCACATTTTGACAAAACTAGACAATAGCATGACACTGTTACTTAGTTTTGCCCATACTTCATTACTATCATATTTCAAGCAGCCTACAATGTAAAGTACATGCATCCCAACCCAGGCTATTTCCAGCCTTGCTCCAGATAACACCAGGACAGCCTTAGGTTATCGCAACTCTACAATCTTATTGATCTGGAGAAATGGATGGATAGATGAAAATTTCAAAGATTTGTAAATTTTTCAAGATGTGTGCTCCGGTGCTACTTAATAATGTCATAACCTTACACGTCTTCAGCTTGCTGATATGTGCAACCTTAGTGCCTGCTATACCACTTCAACCAGTTTGAAAGATCATCACTCAGACGAAGACTTAAAGTGCAGAGTGCAACCAACATCCTCTGAAGCACTGTCTTAAGCCATTAAAGAAAAATTGTTCAATCAGTCTTTAGGGTCTTGAAGAACAAAAGCAGCACTTTAGGATTTGCAGTATAAAATATGTATGTAGCTGCTATTGACTTCTGATTTTTGCAACATTTTTCCCATTATTGTAGAACTGGCATCCAGCATTGGAATCAGGTAAACCCATCCATACCTGGAAGGCATCGGAAGGTTAAGTTCTTTTTAAGTTTTGAACATCGTGAAGGACTGGTGAAAAAGAGCCAAATGTATCTAATTTTAATATTTGGTGTATTGCATGAGAGGTGGTACAGAGATATTAATGCCTTTTCCTAAACTCCAAGAATAGGTCAGCATGCACACCAAACATCTAACAAGCAAGTGCCAGATTAAAGATAAGCAAGTCAAATCTGATTTATCATATTACATTTACTGTATTGTACAAATATACAAAAAAAAATCATTCACCTTTAATAGTTTTGACAATATTTTTGAAAAATATAGGGAACATGTAAAGCATACCAATAACATTTAAAATGAACCTTGGGAATTTTTCATTTCAACTATCTGTCTATCCATCTATATACAGCCACATACGATTAGGGGACATCGTCAAGGTTCTACGCAAGTAAGCACAACCAGCCCTGGGTTAAGAGTTGGTACTCTTGTTAACGCAATCTCCCACTCCATCCACAGTTCAGGGGAACCTCGAACGGAAGGTGAATGACCTCACTTCCGGGTCTACTTTATTAGGACCCCCTCTTCTGGGAATCAGCAATACAAAACCAACCAGAAGAAGAAGGACAAAAGCAGTTTGTTGACTACCAGCATCTGTGACACAATACTCAGAAGCACAGCTTTCTTCTCTTGTTTTAGCACCCTCGCATGCGATTTTGGCCAGTTTTCACACCTTTCCTTTGGATTAAATGGGGGCTCATTGGCTCCCCAACACTCCTTTTGGCTCCAGGTCTGCTCATATCACTATATAATATACATTAATTATACATAATACATATAATATACATACCGCCTATATATAGGCGGTACGGTGGCGCAGTGGTAGCACTGCTGCCTCGCAGTTAGGAGACCCGGGTTCGCTTCCGGGTCCTCCCTGCGTGGAGTTTGCATGTTCTCCCCGTGTCTGCGTGGGTTTCCTCCGGGCGCTCCGGTTTCCTCCCACGATCCAAAGACATGCCGGTTAGGTAGATTGGTGATTCTAGATTGGCCCTAGTGTGTGCTTGGTGTGTGGGTGTGTTTGTGTGTGTCCAGCGGTGGGTTGGCACCCTGCCCAGGATTGGTTCCTGCCTTGTGCCCTGTGTTGGCTGGGATTGGCTCCAGCAGACCCCCGTGACCCTGTATTCGGATTCAGCGGGTTAGAAAATGGATGGATGGATAATTATACATTATACACAGTATAATGACATTATATATAAATAATTATAATGATTCTTGCTACCAAATGGAAAACAAATAAAGTTGAGAGTGATCTATATGTCAGCAGTGAATTATAAATTACAGCACTACAAAAGGGTGACAGCATAATACTTGGGTACAGGAGCTGGGCAATTAAAAAGCAAAAAGCATGAACTAAGATATAATATGAAAGACAAAAATGTTCATTTATAGTAGCAATTATGAAGGTATTAGAAAAAGAACAATAAGAAAGGCTATAATTATCTTAGAATCATACTGAGAATATTAATTGAAAATTAAAGTAAGAGCAAAAACATGCAATTATAAGAACATTTGCTGGTTTAGACGATAATATTTTTTCAATGACTACATCCCACTTGACACTCACCAGGGGACTCCCTTTAGCCAATATGGATACTCCTAATTTTAAATGAGGGCTTAGTGTCCACCAGCTTTCTAACTATGCATCCATTCATTGCTTACTTCTGCAGCCAACACCTCCAAGACCAGATTAACAAAATTATGCATTACGACAGATTACAGTCCTTCAGATCTCCCAATGAGTTTTCTTGTTTGACATATACTGATAACTGAAATATAATGTACTTCCTGAGCAGCATTTTTTTATATTCTTTTGGATCGGTTTTACTATTATAAACATGCTTGCTAACATAATTATAGAGACTTTCCAAGCTTATAAAAGAACTATATGGTGTGTTGGTAGAGTGTTTAGTGCTGCTGTCTCACATCGTGAGAATCTCAAGTTCACACATCGGCCTTCTCATTGTCTCAGTGGAGTCTGCACATTCTCCCAGTGTCTCTGCATTTTTTAATCTAGCATTTCACTTCTGTTAATTTTCAGGTTTAAATTGGCTCAGTGTGAGTGTCTACATGTGTACTGTGATGGTCTTGTGTGTTCTCAAGGGTTAGTAAGATGCCTTGTGCATAATGCTGATGGGACAGGCTTCAGCTCCCAGAACCCCAGATTCAATGATGGATAAAACTGTATTTTAAACATTACACCTGCCAGAAATGCAATCTATTTTCACTAGGAACTGTAAGAAGAGGAAATAAAAATATTTAAGTTCTGTAAGCACAGATTATGACAGGTTAATATACTGTACATATTTCAAAAGTAACACCAAATGGTATGGGTAGAACTAAGGCAATGGAAAAAAGCTTAAATAAGCTTTGTACGTATTTTAGATTTTCCTAACCTTTTGGTACATTATCACTTAAACTAACTGTAAGCAACACTGTCTTTAAGTATTTTCATACTGTATATCTTCTTATTCATGAGTAAAAAGAAGAAGCTGTGTTTTTAAGTGCTGAAGTAAATTAGAGCCATTTAATAATTCATAAATGGTAGTACAAAATATGAGGTATGAAACACATCTAAAAATAGATGTTAGTTCCTAACTAGACACCGTATTAGCAGAACATATCATTATTACAAAAATGGCCAAAATCAATGACAAGATTTTAGATTATATAAAAAATTAATATCACAAGAGGCTCAAAAGAAAAGCATAGTGATTATTAATTTGTCTAAGATGTAATTGTAAATGAAAAACCTAATTTTTTAAACTGTAATAATCTTTCTGCAAAAGGTTTTAAATGATCATTCATATAATACCAACCTTTTTGTACAGCTTGAGGCAAGAGAGATTCTACATCTTGACATCATGCGTCCTCTCTCTGACACATTAACATTGAGTACTTTCGGCCAACAAAATATTCAGCAGAAGTGTGTTAAGTAATGCTACGGGGGCTCCTTTATACCAATGTAGCACTGGGACTGAGACAGTCAAGTCAGAAGTTTTCTTTCTTTTTAATTACTCTGTTATGTGCTTGAGAGGGTTGTTGCTGTTTGTTATAATATAATAATGTTTACTTATTTATTGAGGGCAGGAAAGAAAATGGAAACAACTGTGCTTTGATATGATATGAACTCCTGTCCTCAAATAAGATGGTCTGATTGAAAGTGATGTGATTTGCACAATAAATCAGTTTTAAAAACCTAATTGTGAAGGGTAACTCTACTTGTATACAAAGAAATGTAGCTGCACAAGATTCCAAATATTTTAACAATGAAGACTACTTTCTTTAAAAGCAGTAGCTGAACTATGCTTCTGTTAGTTTACTAACAAAATGCCTTAAACATGAAAATAATGTCTGTCTGAGATACTAGAAATACAATTTCTCTTATTTTCTGCTCAAAAAACAAGATAAAGTTTCAGTGAACTCAAGAAAATTAAGGAAATCGTTAGTATCTGCTACTTTAATATTTTGATTAACAGTCAGGCCCGAGTAGCTGGGTACAAATCTCTCTAAAGTTTGTCTCTGTCTTGTATTCTCCATCCTATATTTCAAAAACAGGTAAGTTAAGAGCGTGAGTGTGAAGTGTGCTTGCAACTGGGTCCCAAAACACGCCAGCCAGTCTATATCAAAATGTTTGTTTAAAAGGCCTCATCAAACTCGGTACTTACTGTAAATCTCATTAATAAGGGGACCTGAAACATGAAGTTCATGTTTAAAAACTCGGGAAAATATCACTGAGGTAAACAAGATCTGCAGGAAGTAGGTCAAAACTCTTCCATAACCCGGTGTTGTACTGCTGAATTACACAAGAAAACATCTGGTTGCAGTTATGGCTAATAAAGGTGGTGCAACCGTTTACTGAAAATGAAAGACTGTGAGAATGTAAAATGGGATATATTAAATATTCCTGTACTCAGCTGGTAGCCCTGTGATCAACACTGCACATTGCCCCTTACCACAAAGCAGCTTGTCCTAAGAGAGTAAGAATTAGGCACTTATAAAGAAACATATAATTGAGCCTTGAATTTTGTAGCAGAGTGTCACCACGGTGAAATACTCTTCCCAGACACTTTATGAAGTACACCTTGCTAGTACTGGGTTGGAATCAATTTTGTCTTCAGAACTGCCCATAATTCTTTGTCGCATTGATTCAACAAGGTGCTGTAAACATCCCTCTGGGATATTTGGTCCATATTGACATGATAGTATCATGCAGTTGCTGCAAATTTGTTGGCTGCATATCGCATTCCACCACATCCCAAAGGTGCTCTGTTATATTGAGAACCTGGTGACTGTGGAGCAAATTTGAGCACAGTGAAGTCATTCAGGAAACCAGTTGGAGATGATCTGAGCATTGTGAAATGGCGCTTTATCCTGCAGGAAGTAGCCATCAGAAGATGGGTACACTCTGGTCATTAAGGAATGGACATGGTCAGCAACAATACTCAGGTAGGCTGGTGCATTCAAATACTAAGATGCCAAAAGTGTGCCAAGAAAATATCCCTCACATCATTACACCACCACCACCAACCTGAACTGTTAACTGATCCATCCTTCCATGTTTAAACCAAATTCTGACCCTAATGTCCTAAGGTTCGAGCAGAAATTAAGAATTGTCAGACCAGGCAATGTTTTTCCAAGCTTCTATTGTCCACTTTTGTTTGCGAATTATAGCCTCAGCTACCTGTTCTTAGCTGATATGAGATGCACCCGATGTGGTCTCCTGCTACTTTAGCCCATCAGCTTCCAGGTTTGACATGTTGTGCGTTCAGAGATGCTCTTTCTGCATACCTTGGTTGTAACGAGTGGTTATTTGAGTTACTGTTGAATTTCTATCCTCTCAAACTAGTCTGGCCATTCTCCTGTGATCTCTGCCATCAAGAAGACCTTTGCACCCTGAGAACTACCGCTCACTGGATATTTTCCCTTTTTTCATACCATTTTCTTTAAACTCTAGAGATGGTTGATCAGCAGTTTCTGAAAGACTCAGACCAGCCTGTCTGGCACCAACAACCACGCCACGTTAAAAGTCACTTCAATCACCTTTCTTCCCCATTCTGATGTTTGGTTCGAATTTTAGCAGGGCATCTTGACAATGTCTACATACCTAAATGCACAGAGCTGCTGCCATGTGATTGGCTGTTTAGACTCTTGCATTAACAAGCAACTGAACAGGTGTACCTAATAAAATGGTCGATGAGTGTATATCTAACCATCCATCCATCCAGTATCCAACCCGCTATATCCTAACTACAGGGTCACGGGGGTCTGCTGGAGCCAATCCCAGCCAACAGAGGGCGCAATACAAGAAACAAATGCTGGGCAAGGTGCCAGCCCACCACAGGAGTGTATATCTAACATACAGAAAATATGATTTTTGGGTGGAGTATTCATTTAATATATTGAGGGTATCCACTACAACATATCAAAATTAGTACTGAATGCTTAAGTATATCATACAATAATTGCTAAGAGGTGGCTACCATAAAAATGATTAATATGATTACCCTGAAAGTGTTAAATATTTAACAGAATGAAATGTTTACTACATTTTGTATTCATTACAGCAAGGAAGCTACATATGCCACACCAACTTCAAACAAAGTGCACCAAAATCCAAATTCTTAGCAAAAATGATAATTTCATAATATAACACAGTGGAATGGTTAAAGGGAGAAGACAAAGTAACAAATAAATAAAAGTCAAACAGAACCCTGTATAGCTATTAGCTTAACTATATAGGAACATGTCTCTAGTTATCAGTAGGGTGCCTTGCCCACTTACCCACCTTGCTAAAAGCGTAAAAACACTGGACTCGCTTCTGTCCCACACACACTACTCTGGATGCGGTATATCCTGGCCAGCTGAGCGAGCCTTTGCCAAAACTCACCATCCAAATCCAAGCTTAGCTGGCCGCTGGCAGGGAGCATCCTTTTCACCCCACCCTGGTGTAATTACTGCCTTCGGTGCCTTCTTACCTACAATGCCACTCTGAGTGGGCTAGCTGTGCTGGCCATTCTAAGATGGGTTGAAATCTAATTAATCAACATAGTCCTTGGAGTTTCAGCAAGAAAGTCTGAAGTGATCACCATCTATTGGAATGCACTTTGCTATCCAAATAGTAATAAAATGCATTGCATTTTTCATTTCAAAATATGATTTTACAAACTCCATAACAAATGGCATATAACGGAGACATTACAATTGGACACACACACACACACACCATTTGCCCTGTTATTAAATTGGATACTGTGGACCACAAGGGGGTGTAGTGCTCACCAAACCCCAACACCAACAGGCTGAAACACAAGTCTTTCCCAATAGCACACGTTTATTTAAGTTGGAAAGTGTTTTTTTTTTTTGCACCCCACTACACAGCACAGTACAAAGCACCAAAGATATAATACACAGTCCTTTCTTCTTTCTCTCTCTTCCTCTGTCGCCTCCACTCCTCCTCGCAAGCTTTGTCCTCCACCTCCCGACTCTAGCTCCCAGACTGATGGTGCTCTGGTGCAGCCTTCTTCTTGGGTGTGGTGGAACTGCTTCCTCCATTGACTCAGCTGCACCTGTAGCACCCCCTGGCGGGACCGATGGAGCCCAACAGGGCTACTCCAAACTACAACGCCCGACATGCCCTGCAGGGATCCGTGCTGCTGTAGCAACTATGGGGAGCTTCCCTGTAGTGTCTTGGGGAATATAGTGACTCCAATATGGTCTCTCCCTTGGTCCTTCCACCCAGCCGGCGTCCCAGTTGGGTAATGGCCCTGGCCCTGGCCATCCGCCACAATACACACAGCTGTTTTCAAGCATTCAGTAAACTGCTTACTTAGTTCCTATTCCTGCAATAAACAACACTGCCAATCCACTTGAGTTAAATATGGATCTCATTATATTGTAGTTGAGTAAATATACACATATTTGTATATATTTAGTTCACCCTTTATTTGCATGCATGCTAACTGTCATGATTTACTTCCATATTCTACACTGGATGAAAAATTAACATCCTTTTTGTTCCTACACATTCTAGATAAATGGATTCAAATGACAGGTAGACCTGGGTTTATGCTTCAAAAACTCTGATTAGGGTTAAGGGTTATTAAACACAAAAGGATCCCCTTATTGTGGAGGATTTATCATATGCCTATCCTTCTTTTCTGAAAGAAAGAAATGCTTTTTTATCAATCTTTACTCTGTATTTTAAAAATGTTAGCACATCTCCTCTAAAATTCTTATTTCTAAAATGCAGAAATCGTAAAAAGCAACGCAGACAATAAGTAATATGCGCAAAGTGATCTAACATCTACTTAGGTTTAACTATGATAGTGGGTTATTGTGCTATGAAGAGAACATACTGCTTTAAAAATACAATACAGCCTGCAATTATTATAATTGCATCAATTTAAACTATTCAAGTCAATAAAAATCAAAATAGATGTGCATAATGTACTCTCTACTAAAGGTGACATTAGAAACTTAACAGTTTGAATATTAAGCACTCGTCTTTAAAGTTTATGAAAAGTTCTTAAGAAAATCATGTTATCTAAATGTTAATGCGCATTTTTAATGTACTATGTAAAGTAGCATATTCATCTGTCAGTGTTCTCTAATTCAAATCTGACATTTAATATATTTACACTAAGTCCGGATGTCAAAATCAGTGTATAATTTAACAGGTCAAACTGTACTTTAAGCATTTCTTTACAGCTTATTTATCATTTGATATTTAGTATTCACACTACGAAGCTCTTAATAGGTAACAAACCACCTACCAGTGTGACACTCAGCTGCTTTCAGTTTCTTCCTCCACCACATTTTAACTCAATGATCCTCTGACGGCAAACGAGCAGAGCTGTTTATGGAATGTTGCACTTCCCTGCCGTCAGTACAAAGGCTTTTCAAAGTAAGATTCTCACAGAAACGTTCACCTCTGTGACATCACGCTCGTCTCTGAGAAAAGGGCAAGAGGATAACAAACAGACTCGGCGCAAGCACTCTATCACAGATCAAGCCAACCAATCCACGGCCATTTACTTTAATGAGATCTTTAAAAAAAGATGAGCTTGCCAAAGTGTGTAAAGTAAACTAGACAGAAGAGAAAAAGTGAAAACTGCAAAAGTCACACAATCCTTCAGAATGAGAAGCTGGTAGAGCACATTTATAGTGTAAGAAACAAAACATGGCTACTGTACATGGTGGTTAAAATAGTCTCTTTATAAACGTATGTATAGTGAAAAAAAGACTGTTTCTAAACAACTGCTTTAATGTGCCATTTAACAGTTGGCAGAGCCAAGGTGTCGAAATAACGTCTGTATTCTACTCCAAATGCGTTTCAATGCATTTTAAAGGATAAACGGCACATCCAGCATGCCTAGTGTGTAAATTACCTTTATCACAGTAAAAATACTAAAGGCTATTATATAATAATAATTAAAAAAAAACATTTACTCTCTCCAGCATTTCTACTTGTGCCACTGCCCCTTAGATCTGTTCATCATGGGCACTTACTGAAGGAAATACTGTGTTTTTACGCCCAGCATCTACAGTTTCTGATAAAATGTTTCAGCCAACATTTAGCTCACAGTTTTAATAAGCACTGTCACACATGTGCTCCTGGTAATCACCTTTCTGGCTTTGCTGAGGTAAGCAGTACCACTCTGGGATGAGAGGGGCCACTGTCCCCGCTTTCCCACCCACAGCTCCAAGAAGACACTCAGTGGGGGCATCTAACCAGCCACATTGTCCAGAGCTGGCCTCCAACCCATAAAACCAAGTGGTCCTCTGAGGATGGCATCTGACATTGGATCCAAAACCCAACATGGAGCAAGCGCCACAACTGATCTGTACCTTTCCTAATCTTGGAAAATCCTTGGACTAATGCCATCTTTTCCATTTGTGCCACCATGCACTTTTTTTGTCTTGTTCATTCAACAGAAACACCTGGCTGGTTCCCCACCATTCGAAGAGGCATGTGCTGTTCTGTCCACTGGAAACAGCACATATAATTTATAGTAGCTTGGTCTAAAACCTTATGCATATTCTGTCATTGTAAGGAGGTTTTGAAAGATATGTTAGGAAAATTTAGCTTTTGTACCATGCAGAGAAGCAATGTCTGAGTGCCATTTTCAGTGACTGTCTTATGCACTTTAAGCTATATAACTTTTTGAATGTGTCACAAGCTAAATTCTTTGTATTTATATAGCGCTTTTCTCACTACTCAAAGCACTCAGCAATTTCAGGTTAAGGGCCTTGCTCAAGGGCCCAACAGAGGAGAGTCCCTTTTGGCATTTATTGGAATTCGAACCAGAAACCTTTTGATTGCCAGTGCAGATCCCTAGCCACAGAGCCACCACTACACCCTATATCAGCAGGGTCCTACTCTGGGTGGGATGCCAGTGCATTAAAGTACCACTTATATTCACAAACACCATTAAAAATGCCATGTCTATTTTGAGTAACTTCAAATCGGGAGACAATACAAATTCTACGCAGACAGCAATTAAGATGGGGCTTGAACTCTGGTCCCTGTAGCTATGGGACAGCTGATCTAATCAATGTGTTACCATAAAATGAAGGTGGTCTATCCAGCAAAACCTTTTTGGACCCTGTAATACTGAATCAAAGGCAGGGGGGGCTACCAAACTTGGCAATGTCAAATGCAAGGTAAGAACCAATCCTAGACATGCACTTGCACAACTGCACTCACTCATCTAAGGTCATTTCAGAGTTGGCTACATAACATCCAAGGGTTTGGGATTTTGTATTTGGTACTTACAAAAATATTCAGGCAAACATGAGGAGAACGTTCAAATTCCATAAAGACAAGGACTGTGCCCGGCTTTCAAACTCATCTTTTGACGATTTTGCTGTAGGTTAACCCCAGTACCAAACTGGTGACCTCTGTTCAAAGTCACAGTTCCTGTTTTCCCTTTATTTATTATTCATTTAATACTCCTTTGTGTAATGAAAGAATTCTTGTAAGGTCCTAGTAATTTTATTACTTATATTAAAAATATGAAAACTAAATATTTTTGCAGCTGTATTACAATATGCAAGTCAGGGTGAGGTGGTGTAACTGTGCACCATGAGTTATTTATAATTTATTTACAACACACAACATTAAGGAAAACTCCTCTCAATGAATTGCTGGGACAGCACTAAGTAACACCTAGGCAAAAAATAGTTTTCCATAAAGTGTGTCTTCCTTTTTCCACTGCATAGGCAGCATCACATTTTGAAACATTATGGCTCACTTGCTTTCTCGTATACACTGGAGACACCATTAGATGCTTTGTATTTATCAGAGAGGGAGTCCTATGCACTGAGCAAAGGATCATGTTGTACTGATAATCACACAAGCCCACACAGATACAATTGGTTTAAGTTCATTTTCTTCTGTCAGGAAGACCCTTCATGTAATTCAATGCCACAGTGGAACTCCATCCAATCAGGAGTCAAATTTTCCACTAATTGCTGCCTTTGTAGCATTGTAGTAGACAACTGTCAAGTTCACCTGACGAGCAGGATGTCAATTGTGATGTGGGTTATCATGAACTGTAGCTCAATGTTTGAAAGAAATCGATATATTTAGAAGACAGCCATAAGCTGTCAAGCTGTTTTCATTGAGTGATGTTACATAGAGGTACTGTATGATTGACTACTATTAAACTTGTGTCCATCACCTTAAAAAATAAAGAACATTTCCCCTCTTCTAAGAGGTTCTTGACAAATGTCCAGCTTGGCATGCTCAAAATTAGGATTTTGAAAAGAAAGACAAATACTATATAGCTAAGAAAATAATATGTCTGCAAAGACCTTTTCAAGTGACATAAGGATTTATACTTAGTTTTACTCTGGTTACAGTATACCTCATTAAAGATCAAAGGTCATTTAGACAGTCATGTAAGACAGTTAAAGGCTACACATGAGAAGAGTATCTGGTTTCTGAATCCTATTTTTGTAAACCAAGTATTGTATCATCAGCTTAATCTAGAATCCATTGAGAGCTAAGTAATGTGAATCAGAGTAATGAATCTAATACCTGAGAGAATGAGAGAGTACATAAAATAGGCTTAGGAAAAAGCACCCCAACTTGGCTAATGGCCCATGCTGTACCATATTTCAACATGTAGCAAACAATCTAAAGATATAATAATTTGTGTGTGCATGTAGGAACTGCTGGCAAACAATTAACAGGCAATAACCTCACTAAATCTACGGTTGTTGGATCTGAAATATGAGTGTTATGTTGAGGTTGTCAGTTGTCTTCCACCTGTTTTAATCATGCCATGTCCCACGGTGGATGCCATACAAACACATCATACCATGAATCCTTTCTGTGCTGCATCAAGTACATTGTAAAAAGTTGGTGGTTTTAGCGTTAGCTTCTTTTGCAGAGTAATTTTTCAGTGTTCTATTGTGTTTCCCTTTTCTGGTTTGAATAATAATAATAATAATAATAATAATAATAATAATATGTCACGCATGTGCGAGTAGGAGGACGTTGTATGGACCAAGTGAAGGTAATTCCACGCCAGGCCAGGGAGTGGCGGGGTGCACTAAACCTTCTCTTGTTATCTCTATAGACCAGCCGTGGGAAAACCCATAGACATATATAGATAGACACTGCATTCGCTGCGTTGCCCAGTGGACATTATACGTCAGCATGTCCGCCCTAATGGAGTGGTAAAAGTGCCATTTCAACTAATACAGGTAGACATGGAAACCGGGTTTTCTGATGAAAAAACAATAACATTTAAAACAGTATCTTTAAATACAACAGATTCTGGCGAACCGTTTACATGCAATTATTAATGTCAATTATTAAATAATAATAATTATTTTTATTATTAAATAATTCCTCCCATATAAGTAACATTTCTCGGACTGCCTTCTTCCATCTCTGAAACATTTTTAGACTTATTTCCTGTTCTTACACAACACAGTACTGAAGTATCGGTTAATGCCCGAGTCACCTCACGTATAGATTACTGTAATGCTATTCTAACTGGCATCCCACAAAAACGTATCCATCGCTTACAACTTCTTCAAAATTCTGCTGCCAGGATAATAACCTGCTGTTCTAAATCCACTGAACATATTACACATACTCTCAACTTCACTGGCTCCCTGTTCACTACAGAATACAATACTAAATACTGCTCTTAACATTTAAAGCTCTCCACAGTCTCAACGATCTCCTACAGACTTGTACTCCTCTCGCTCACTCAGATCTTCATCTGCAGCTCGACTTTCTATACCACACATCAAACTCAGTGCAATGGGAGCTCGAGCGTCTCTCATAGTGCTCCTCAACTCGGGAATTCTCTTCCCTCTCATATATGTCAGCTCGATTCAATAACACATTTTAAAACTGCCCTCAAAAATTATCTTTTTAAACTGGCATACAAATTGTGAATTTTGCACTGTTATCTTTGTTTGTTTGCTAATTATTGCTTTTTGATTTATCATTCTCTTGTTTTAATTTTACTAATTTTGTTTAATTTTATTGTAAGGTGACCTTGAGTGCTAAGAAAGGTGCCTATTAAATAAAATGTATTATTATTATTATTATTATTATTATTATTAATTATTGAGACAAAAACTTGACCAATGTCTGAAAGTCAAAATAGTAAGACTGCAACTGGCAGCCTGGTCTTTCTTTTAACAGTGAAATGATACACTCAATGACAAAAATAAACAATTTTATTGTATATAAATTGATAATAATTTTTGAAAACATTTCACTCATTCCTCTCTCAATCTCTCTCTCTCTCACACACATATTCACACACACACAATGTGGTTACTTAAATATATACAGGATTGGATCTAAAATCCTTGAAACAGAACTATCTTACATAGCTTTTTCCGTGTGTTGCCACACTATAATTTGAGAGTATTCAGCCTGGCAATACAGTGGAGCCTTAGTTTGTAGAAGACAGACACAACTAAAGACATGAGCATAAAATGATGGTTGTCAATTTCAAACTGTGTTTCCTCAATGTGCTCCTTGAGAAAAAACACATTATCTGAACCAATCTCAGCCCGAACAAACTGATTGATCAAAGATACACTGACAGCTTGCCCTAATGTCGACTGTCGGATAACACGCTCAGCTACTTTGACCAACTTGACTGTACCCTCGGAAGGAATCATCAAACCTCCTTTGTTTTTTAATGTGAGCAAGTGGTACCTTTGATCGTATGATGCCGGTACAGTAACTGTTACCAAACTAGCACGGCACACATCACAGGACAGCTTTCTCAAAATCTGTTGAACGACAAACCCAAAGCAGGTTGGTAAGTAGCTATGGTCACACACAATTGCAGGCCTATTTGCAAAAGGGGATGGAAGCTCTTCTTTCTGTTGCTGCTGGTGTAGAGGACATCTCAACAGCAGACAGGGAGACAGTCTCATCCTGCGCTGCCACATTTCCAGATGTGCTTGGAGTGGCACCACACTGAACCTGAGACGGCGGAAAATAGCCTGGAACTGACCAGCTGAAGAGTTGTTATTCTAGCCCCCTAAAACACACATGCACCACTTTTACAGATCTTTACTCTTTTTCAGTTGAATTTCTTGAGAAAGAACACAAACTGCACTGCTAGTAACAGTTTGGCTTCATAAATTGTACAAAGTGATAGATTTACATGCTTGTCTGTCTGTCCCCACAAAACTGATCAATCATAGCTGTCAGTCTGAGGATATTAAAAAAAAAATGCAATTACCATGGTAACACAGCACATGAATGCATAGTTTTGCTAGCTTAGCCTGGCGTAGCTAAAGTTAAGATTATAAAACGGGATTTTCTAATGGCCAAATATAACCAAAACAATTGTTCAGCCTTACCTATGAAATATAATCCCCCGGGATCTGGTTTGGAGTGTACAGTAGTTTGTACAATCCGAAGCAGCACATGCGTGAGGCATCTTTATCCACTACTTTACTCCACAGCAGTGCCACTCGCAATATGGCGGCGACATTGACGTATGATGCTGCTGGTCATGTGGTGTCTATGTCTATTAATTCTATGTCGATGGGAAAACCTATCTGACTCAACCTTGAATGACGCCACTTCCGGTACCGATGGCTCGACTGACATCACTTCCGGTTCCGGTGCCTCAATTGATGTCAGAAGACGGCCACTTCTGGTTCCCCTACGTTACTTCCGGTCTGACTATTTAAACTGCCATCTTTGTAACTCAACTTAAGTTCTGTTTTGGACTCAGTCTTGTGAACATCTCTGTTCCTTTCAAAGCCTTTTGCAGCCAGGGATATTATACGGGTGGCTGCCCCAACCTTTTTAAGTGTGTCTAGTTTGATCATTTTACAAATCATAATAATAATTGTAGCTGTGTCTTTTCCAGTTTTCCAAAATCAAGCCGCTACTAAATTGAGAAGGTAGGATCCAACAAGAGTCAAACAGGTAACAAAAGAAATTTCTCAGTCCAATAAACTTTGTTTTAAAAAGGTTTAGTGAAAATTCAAAGGAAAACAGTTCACATAAAAATAGAGAAAAAAGTTATTACACACACAGGATAAAAGGCAAAAAAGGAAAAAATATTTCTTCTGCAAATTTAGCTTTTTCTTGTTAAATTTCAGTTACTTTCTATACTTAAAGGTTGCTGTTATTTTGTCATTTCTCTATGGCAAACTTACATATACAGTATATACTTTACTTAATACATTCAATGTGTTCTATATGTATGGCACATTCAATATGGTTTACCCTCTATGTCTTACCAACTGCAAGGCAGATCACAAACTAGAACTAATCTGTAGTCAGAGGGACAAGAAACAGATTATTCCATTTCAATCTAGTTTGTGGGGGATATAATAAAATTTCCAATTTACTATGCATTGATATTTAGGCAAACATTTTAACATAACTAGGAAAATCCATCCATCCATTATCCAACCTGCTATATCCCAACTACAGGGTCACGGGGCTCTACTGGAGCCTATCCCAGGTAACACAAGGCGCAAGGCAGGAAACACACCCCGGGCAGGGCACCAGCCCACCACAGGATAGACACACACACACACACAAACACACCAAGCGACAATTTAGGATCGCCAATGCATCTAACCTGCATGTCTTTGAACTGTGGGAAGAAACCGGAGCACCCGGAGGAAACCCACACAGACACAGGGAGAACATGCAAACTCCACGCAGGGAGGACCCAGGAAGCAGTAGCGCTACCCACTGTGCCACCATGCTGCCCCAACTAGGAAAATACTTCTATCAATTTAATATCCCTACAAACTAACAAATGTCTCTTGCAAATAATAATGTCTTTATTTAAATAGTACATATTGTGTATAAATGCGTCACAATTTGCTTTACAGTAAAAACCAAAACACAACCCAAATAAAATCAAAAGCAATCAAATCTACATAAACAAAATTGGCTTTGGTTGTTATTCATCCGTTTTTGCACACTAGGAACTTCATTTCAACCCTCAGATTACATCTTATCTGTTTGCTCGCTAATCACACAAAAACAGCTTAATCGATGTTCATAAAATTTTGCCTGTAGGTTGCCATTAGTCCAAGTTAAAATCCAGGATACATGGTGTCTCAAAAATGTAATCGAGTTGCAGGGGGGTGGTTGTAATGAGGGGGCAAAAAAATGCATCACTCCAAAACAGCACAGTCGAAGTTCATGAAATTTTGCATACATATTTACTGCTAATACAACTTAAAATCTACACTTTAAGGGTGTTTAAAAATTCCATTGAGAAACAGGGTTGTAATGGGGAAAGACCGCAAAACAAAAACTGCGTTATCACATCAAAACAGTCAGCTGAGTTCATCACTATCAGCCCCTAAAGCTGTCACTACAATTGAATTACAGTGCGTGACCTTTTTTCAAGATTGCTTCTGAGTTTTCACATCGATTTCTTCCGTGTAACACAAGGTGAGGGTGATTTTAGCCGCCATTCAAATTAATTAATACTTGCATATGACAAGGAAGTAAATAAATAAACATAATAGATAACTTTGTTGCTGTATGACCCTGGCTTTATCAATTAATTCATAAACACTGGAGATGCTATTTATCCAGGGCTGTTCTTATTCAAGACAACTTTAACATTGATGTGTAGTGTGTAGTAGCCGGTACAGCACTGTGATTTATGCTTTAAATGGCCAAACGAATACATATATTTTTTCTGTATTTCTATATTTTAAACAGACATATGCAAGTATTTTTGATTGTACAGAGAATCTGAGACGCTATGTGAGCCACAAACCAAGCTCTTTTAAAATGTAAACATCCTGACATGAATTAGAAAATAAAACACTGCAGACCTCAAATTTATTTTGGGAACTGTTAGAAAGAGGGGAAAAAAAGAGATGTGTCACTTATTCCATTAATGTAAGTAATCTCTGAACCAGAGGATATAAAGAGGACTGAAGCTTCTGTTTATTGTGTTCTAATAAGTTTAAATCTGGGGACTGTCTGGTTTTAGAAATCATCACTCCATGCAGTCAAGTCACCAGTGCACAGCAGAACAGCCAACGAAACCCAACAACAGACAAGACACTTGGCTTGTTCTTCTGATGGCAAAGACGCTTGTTCGGTGATGTTCATATGCTGCCTTCACTGCAGATTATCTCAAGAAATTGAGCAAGCATGTAAAGCGAAGTATTTCCTCTCTCTACAGATGTGTGTGTGTGTGTGTGTGTGTTTTGGGTTTGCTTTAGGCTTCAGATAAAAGAAGCTATTTATCAAGGAGATTGTATTCCCTGCAAATAATATCCTGTTTGCTAAAAAGTAGTACAAACCTCTTAAAAAATAATTTGTACAATAATGCTATAAGACATTCATTGAATTAGTAACTATGTTATTTTGGGGAAAATACATTTAATCATGGCTTCCTAATTTAACACACCATATTTTAAAATGTATGCTTTAATTAGGTAAACATATATGCAAACAATTCATTTTTTCACAAACCTGTTGTTTTGGGGAAATTTTTGCCTGGACCACCAAGAGTCTTGCATCCTGCAGGGCTGAGCATACGACCGAGCTGGCAGTCATTATGGAACAGGGAAAGCCAGTTTTGGCATGGGAAGCTCCAGGTCTTATCCCTCGCAGTGTTGGTGACTGATACTTCTTCCACATACCATGCCTGCTGTTTCTCAAGTCCATCATGCTTTTAACAAAAAGAAATACCAATACTTAAACAATTTTCGCAGTCTTGAAACTGTTATTTTTTTCACTTTATTGCCATTTGTTTGCAGAAGGCCACTTTAATTCTCCAGTGGTTTCTGGTCAATTACATACAGCAGACCCACTCTGTTGAGCTAGAATCTCACAGGACATAGGAGGATTGCCATTTGGTTCCAGCACACTTTGAGGACTGATTCAAACAACTTGTACTACAATATAATATGTTTTTGCACTTTTTGCTGTTTCATTTTGTTTCTAACACTGCAATTATTCTTCAAAATTAGATATACCTTTGGCCAAACAATGTTCAGGCTATATTTAAAGAATAGGTATTTTACATTTGTAAATTTATGGAAAGTGGATCACTGGATCACTTGAGGACTAGTAAACTAGGCAACCTCTGCAAGTTCAACATGGATAAAGTGTTACATCTTTTGGAACAGTGTATTTTACCATAATAAGATCTTTCAAAATGAATTAACATTAACAACTCATCTACAGTGGTGGTTCTCAACCTTGTCTATTCCCTGTACCCTACAAAATGTTTGATTTATATTATATTTGATCCACGTATAAAAGTAATATCACATTTTAAGTGATGGGTGCCGGCATGCTGCTAAGCTTTGTCCCTCGATAACACCTACACTGCAATTCAAAAACAGATGTGCCACACAATTAAAATGGTTGTGCTGTTGCCTAGAAAGCGAGCAGGGGAGATAGGCAGAGTGTAAGCAGCAGGTGTTGCATCTAATTCAGAACCCCTTGTTCCCCCCCCCTCCCCCCCTCCAGCAAAAATGTCAATAAAACTTTGAAATCAGTGATGTGTCAAGAACAGGGTTTGCAAAAAAATCAATACTGGACCTTCTCTACGGATCATTGTAAGGTCCAAATTCCACTCTCATAAAAAAAGTTATTCACCTTTATGAATGATGTGCCCACATAAGTGACACAAGTGACAATTGTGCTTGCAGTGCTTGATTCTTTTCATACCATAGGTCAAGTTCACTGGGCTTGATATTAAAATTCCAATATTCTGCACTTTCTTGTTGTCTTCAATGGATATAAGGTAATCGCTTCATTGAGGTCATCAGGTGGGCACCCTGCTTGATCATTTTTTCGTTGATTATCCCACGACACCTCCATAGGGCATTTCAGGTGGGCCCGCCTCTGCTTTTACTCCTTGCTTGTCATTTTTCAGCCCAGTTGGGATCATTTCTCTTCAGCCAAATCCAGTTGCTACTTCATTCGGCAACTTCTGAAAGCAACTTGATGACCTGTTGGAAGGCCTGCTCTTGTACCCCCACCCCCTTTAGAAGCCTGATTGTTGATGTGGCTACAAACCCTGTACACCCTACCTCTACCAGGTGCACCTGGGTACACTAGCTGCGTTGTTCTGCCTCAGATGTCTGCATACCTAAGAAGTTTACGCTTACATGCCTCATCAACTGCTGCCTCCCATGGAACTGATGAACAAGTACTTCTGCAAGGTTGACCACAAGATCAGGTCCAGCGTAAGGCTAGATATAATAATTTCTGTCAGAAAAGCTTGTAATTTAGATCAACCTGCATTTTCCAGTCCCAGGCAGTCCTCGGGACAGTCAGGGCCTTTCTTGTAGACAGCTTCACTTAAGATTGTCATGCTCTTATCAATGGGATGGTGTTTGTGAATACAGTGATCGGGAGTGGGCAGGCATTGGTGGTAGATCTCCTTTATTCCAGAGTAATCGCCAGTTGTTGTAGAACCTGGTTATGCCTCCAGGTGTAGTGACCTTGGGACAGACTGGCTTTAAAGCCGGTGAGGATGTGCTTTAACGTTGCTGGGATTTGGCAGAGTGAGAACATAATGAATCTGCTCAAACCCATTGATGTAGGTTCATGGATTTGGGAAGAACATCACAGGTGGTTCTGGTAATGAAGCTGATTCTGAGATCTTTCATCATCCACAGATTCTTCCAGGTGAGCTTACAATGCTCCAGATTTTCCCAGTTAGTCCACTGGCCCAGTTTGGCCTATAAGACTGCCCTTGCATATCTCTCTGCCTCATCTTGCTACCGAACCTCAGCAACCACCAACTGTCTTCTCTGGATATATGTTGAATTACACAATGTAGGTTGAGTTTTCCCTAACCCAAACTCAAAGCCACCACTTCCTTGTTGCATGTGTCCCACAATGTCTCTGAGTCTAACAGCTGAGTCCACTTCCTCTCTGTTGTCTGTATAGGAGCAGCTGCTCGTATTATAGCATCTTGGGACTCTGTCAGGTCCAGCCTTACTTTGGTGCATTTGTACTCCTCTGTAAAGCTTGAGACAGGCAGCCTTAGCACACCATGTCCATATAAACCAAAGCTGCTAAGGCACTGTGGAAGACCTAGCCACTTCTTGATAAATGAAATGACTGTCCTCTCCAGCTTCTTGATTTTGGAGATGGGGACCTCATAGACCATTAGAGGCCACATCAGATGGAGGGGGCAATCCAAACTGCAGACACCACGGTTTCAATCTACCAGGAAGCGAAGTCTGGGTCTATAACAGCAAGGCCGTTGATGTTTGATGTTTCACTGATGTGAAATCTCTGGTCCATAAGTTTTCCTCAGACGATGGATATGCTCCTGGATTTGCTGGGTTTCATCTTCTTCTTTGCCCGTGTTATATTGGCATGCAGCTTTTCCAGCAAAAGCTTGGTACATCAGACAGTTGACATCTGGGTGGTGATGTCATCTATGTAGGCTCGAATGGGAGGTAATCACTGTCCAGGCTGAGTCATCCTCCTACAGCCCATTTTGAGGCTCAGATGATCACTTCCAGTGCCATAATGAAAGCAAATGGGAAGATGTTATACCCTTCTATTATTCCCAGTCATTGCCCAGGAGAACAGGAACACTAACTAATAAATGACAGCACACTGCAAGACATTGGTCGCACCATGATAAAGTAGGACTGCACACTTCACTCATCATCATAATGCAGCCTTCCTTTTTATTGCACCCCTGAAATGCATCCCAGGTTGGAAACCCCTGATCTACAAGTTTTAGTGAGTGCACATTAATCTTTTCAACAAGGAATACAACAAAAATAACTAGAACCTCATTTAGTAACTCCACAGTGATGTATTCTAGAGAGATCTTCAAACCAACAACTTACTGATAAAAATAATGTTGAAAAAAATCATCAAAAAATTACATTTTAATAACTGTAGCAAAAATATAAATTCATCAAATAATGTTATGCAACATGATGGATGTAGCTACAAAAGGTGGATTACATAAATAGTACCTCCAAAACGATGTTTTTGATGTCTCCAATTTCAGGTCCATAAAGTCTGAATGTGTGACTGGAACCTCTGCTGAACTGAAAACTACTAAGTTCTCCTGATTTGGTGGATCCTGAACCTTTAAAAAGGCGCTGTTTGTTGAACTTTCCTTTTGAGCCTTTCATCTGAAGAAACACCTAAAAATGGAAATTCAATACAAATGGAATCTAAAATATTGGTCTGACACACCACACCTTAGACCACTGTGTTATAGTGTCACATCATAAAGATATCTTTTCATGTAAATATTGTAAGTGAGACATGGGATAGACGGGCATAACGACCAGGAGAGGGGAAGGTTCCTTACCTGGATGGGATACCTGTCCATCCACTCGGGGCCTCCCATTTGGGTAAGGAAGCCTCTCCTCTCCTGGTCTCCTGTGCCTCACTTACAATATTCGTCCACCCCTCTGTCTTCTGATCTCACTTTATTTTTTACCGAATCAAAGGTGCCAAAACATACCCCTTAGTAACCATGGCCAAAAGTTATGAAACATTGCTGCATGTGACGCTAGAACATCACAGCGCAAAATTACGCACACACTCATACTCCTTCATGTGTAATTAGTAGCTTATTATAAAAAATACAGCTTTTGTTGTGGGTGAGCTTTAAGCCTGCTATAAATATGCAACAAATGGCCCCTGGAAAATCTCTGGATTAGAGTAATGCGTTAGAACTGGCTGCAATGCAAAATGATTACCTAAATACAGTAAATCACGGGAAATTTTATCAATATGTAACCTTTGTTATTAAATCAAATAAATGCCCATTATAATTGACTACTTTAAAACAAATTATAACTATATGAGAGAAACAGGAATAATCAACACACCTTTGCTGTGCCAAAAAGATTAAAATAGAAAACAAAAAAACACCCTATTTATTCAAGATATATACTGTATACATGTATTAAAACACATATTCAAATAATACTTGTCAAAAAATAGTGCTACTGTTGCTGTGCATGAAAAGTATCATGACAATATGTCTTAAAACTTTAAGAATGTATTCACGTGAGTTTTAAGCCATTTAAATTCATATCCCAGTATGTAAAGAACTGACAGTTTTGAATGAAAGCTTCCATTCATATTTTTAAAGCTCAGGATTTTTTAAGAGTGGGCAGCCTAGTTCACATGTACACCTTACTAGATTGCCTTTGAATTTATTATCAGCTCATTTTCTCTCTAATACTATATACAATAGTGTAAATAAAACAAAACCACTTTTTTATGCAGTGAAAATTCCAGCCTCTTACCTTTGCATCAGTGCTTGCATTTTTTCGGTCTCCTGTTTTTACTGTGACGTTATACAAGACTTTATCCTCGACTGATGATCTTGCCTGCAGACTGCTAGCTCTTGAGCTCAGAGATCTATGGATGGGTGCACTTTTTGGTCTCTTGATGTACAAAAAAGAAACATAAATAAGATTTTGTAGCTTACACATTTTAAGTGAACAACAGGGTCATGAGCTGCCTTTAAGGGGCTGGGAAAGAGAATCAGGCACACATGGTTCAGATAGGGCCTATCGTTAGCTCTCCAAGGTCCTGGAAGAATTTGTTTCAGAATCCTCCCTGGCCACCACTCTGTCTCTTCTGCATTAATTGCTCTGACAGTTGTACTTTCTGCGCACTATACAGTACATGACAGAACACAATCAAGCAGACATGTCCCTTCCCAGCACACTGGCAGAGATGATTTGCTTTGTCCCTTTTTCTTTCTCTCTTACACATATTGTGGAGGATTGTACAAGGTATTTTCCTCTTCGTTGTGCACCTCTAGCAAATCCAGCCACACGTCTTCATTCTGACAAATATTCACAGAGTTATGACATTGTACAGCTTGCGTCACTATTAGCTTGTAAAAATCACAAACCTTTTTCTCTCCTTTTTGTATGAAAACATAAGATTAAAATTCTTCCCCAACCATCACTATAAGCTACATGGGGTAAGTACAATATAAAAAATAGAGTATTCCTTTAAACCCATTAATAATATAAAATTAATACAAATTTACAAAACTAAAAACAAAAATGCTATTTATATTTTTAAAATGTATTTCAGTGTACCAAGTTTTGGAAATGTTGCTCTTCAGCTCATCTACTATCATTAGATGTCTGATTTTCTTAATACAGAAATAGACGTCCATTATCAGGTCTTATCAGTCACTCAGTGACTAACTAATGTACTCAAAGCTCTGGGTTTGGAAGGACAGATAAATGAGAAAAATAAAGTATGTGTTTTGAGCATGTTACATAGACACATGGGCTTACAAAATATGGCATCATAAACACTAACTTTGTATGACAGGAGAACTACATGTTGTTATAAGGGGGATTCAAAAGTCCTCTGTAAATGTCAAATAGTGGACGGCACAAGATGACTTCTACGGCTACTAAATGCTAGGGACTTCCATTAGGAACCAAAACATTATTACAAAAAAAAAAAAAAAGTCAGAATGTGATCATTTGTTGAGGATCTTCAAAAAGAGATAAAGAGACCTTACACTCAGCTAGAAAGCCAGAGCTCCTTACCGATGAATGAGAGTGGCATGCTGCCTGAAAACCATACTTGCGGGTATAGAAGTCAAAGAGATGAGGGTCACTGAGGGAGTTGTACTGTGGGAAAGTCATTTGTCCAATCTTATTCCGCTTCCCACTAAGGTTGGCACTCATGGTTCGAGCTGTTAGGAAAAACAAAACACATACTCTCAAATCCAGTAGAGCTGGACTTCATAGCATTTAATGTTAAATGAATTACATTTTGCCTGAAAAAGGGGCCTGACTTGCCTTGAAAACTTGCGTATTGTAATCTTTTTAGTTAGCCAATAAAAGGTGTCATTCTGCTTGGCTTTTCTCTGTGTTGAATGAATAAAACTGAGAAAAGGGGTGTATGTGGAAGTTTCACTTCCATTTTTTGTATTTCATCTGCAATTCCTCTGATGAAAACTAGTTAAACTGAGTAGGTTTGTCGTCACTTCTATGTATTTCCAAGTATTCTTTGTTACTAAGGAAATGAAAGGCGTAGAATCTTGAAGCATTTGATAAGTGTATAAGTCAGACTCTTAACAGCCACTAACAAATCACATTTCTGAAGGAGAAAGAAATTTTTCATGTGTTTCTTCACTATAAGTAAAAGAAAAAGCTTTTACACAAGCAATGAAGATTAGATCTACTTTGTGAGAAAATGAAATCACTGCTTGTCATTCAGGGCACATGTTCATATCCTAAAAGCACTTACAGTAACTGTATGAGCAGCCAGTGGGCAGTTTGATTTTGTTTGCAGGCTTGCTAGTACAAATAAGCCTGCTCTCCCTGGTTGGGCCACTTAAACATGATTTTTCAGTCAAAAAGCTATACATCTCATTGTTTTTTGTTTTCAATTTTGACTTTTTGTATCTCATATAAGCATCATTTGTTTATTAAAATGCATGTGAAAAATGCAGCAAGTCATTCTTAACGTAATGATCACTGAACCTTTTACATTATAAGGCACACGACAGTTTTTAATTTTTATCAGAATATACTTTAACACCAGAGCATTCATTTATGTAGGAGAAGCAGGGTGATGAAATAAAAAGTAGTCAACATTGCTAACCTGCAAAGGGTGCTCTCCTGCTTACGGCTGACTCCACTGACCTACTGTTCAGAGTTACTCGATGTCGGCGTAAAGAATTTGTCCAAGCTTCTGTTTTGACACGAGGATCATTCCAAGTTGGTTTACCCCGAGGAGGAGAGACATCTCTGAATTGAAAACCTAGAAAGAGCAACAGCAAAGCAAAATAGTCGAAAAATGTTAACTGAAGGTTTAACTTTTATTTTCCATTTATCTATTTATCCATGAGCTTATTTTCTAATTTGACAATTACTAGCAAAGGCACCAAAAACTTTTCCAAAAATATTCAGTCATTAAAAATTGTAACATTCTGTGATTGTCATATGGATTATGAACCTTTTAAACTATAGTTGACTTAATAACAAGACGAGAGCATGGTGGCACAGTGATTAGCACTATTGCCAGATAATTTGAAGATGGTCACTAAAGAAAAGTGGCTCCATGATCAGTGCTTCAGAATAATTGCTCCAGAGTCTCGGGTTATTTTCTTTTCTCAAGGAATGTTCTAAAGATTTGCAGGAGTCAGACAGGAGTCAAATACTTGACAGACAGACATGCTCTTACCCTTGTCCTTCTAAGCCCAGTGTGGTACAAAGCAGATGTTCACCAAAGACTATGAGGGTTACAACAGGTGAAGCAGAGTGCTGAATGATGGCTGGCTATATTTGGTCATCATTTGGTTTAACAATGAGTATTATGTATTGTTTTCACTCCATTTTGGCACTGCTTTAAATTTTATCCTAGAATGTTGGTTGTCCGGACCCTAGTGAGTGTATACATATATTTAAATTTAGTGTAGCAATTGCAGTATCTGGAGGCATCAAAATAGTAGCCTAAAGTTCAGATTTAAAAGCTGTTGCAGTTCTACAGAAATGGAAGAGGTCTAGTCTATGTACGGCAGCAACCATGAGAAAGTGAAGTAACAGTGACAACTAGGTCACAAAAAAGCTTTGGTAAACATAAGGTTTACTTTTTTCATTATTTTGTAGTTCTTGATTTTAGAATGCTCTTGTCAGTTGTGAAGTAGTGTGTATTGGTGCATATAAGCTGTTTACTGAAAGAATACATGAGCTGAGAAACAATATAATCTTCTCACAGCGAAAAGGTAATCTATGCAAAAACAGAATCTGTCTTCAAGATCAAGGTTATATGCATTAATACACCAGTCTGGGCATAAGACGGTTTTGTGAGTGTGTTTATCAGAGATTAGCTAACAATAGGTGCTCTGCTTCAAAAGCACACTTAACTGTAAGTCATTGTATTAATTGAGGTGTTAGATTCAGCCTGGCCAATAAAAAAATGAAAAGCAGCAATTATTTTGCCCCCTAACTATGCCGTCAGTTATAGTAATTAGTTTTCTTACTGATTCATCAATGAGCTACAAGCCACAGGGAATTAAGAACTCTTGATATCAGAAATGTTGCAGCAGTGAGACTGCCAGAACAGGGTAACATGTGACATGAGCAAAGCACCCAGGGCATAAATCACAAGACTGCTACACCTTGGAGACATCTTACAAATGGACTCAGAAATGAACATGATCATGAGAATTTTTTGATAGTAGACGAAGTCTGTTGAACTTCAACACAATAAGTAAAATGTCAATAACATGAATCCAGTTTTAAAGAATGTATTAAGGAGATGAACAAGGCCAGCTCAGAAAAAAAAAACTTTGAAAAAGAAGAGATAAAAGAATAAAGGTATTCCTTTCATCATCCATCAGAACTTCTGGGACACCAGTCCACCTTCTGCATCTGCCTCAAGGACGAATAAAGAACATAGGATGGTCAGATCGCCTTGTCCAGTGCCGGGATGACGTGCACCAAAGTAATAATTGCCCCTTATAATTTATCGTAACTTACATATCAAATTATTTTTGTAATGCAAGCAAACTCCTGTCAATCATGACACAGAGGAGTAGCTTCAGTGACAGACTTTTGTCACTGTCCTGCTTCACTGACAGACTGAGGAGATCGTTCCTCCCCCACACTATGCGACTCTTCAATTCCACCCGGGGGAGTAAATGCTAACATTAATTTTATTTTAATTCTTTTCATTTTTATTACTATTTACTTTAATATTGTTTCTTTGTATCAGTATACTGCTGCTAGATTATGTGAATTTCCCCTTGGGATTAATAAAGTATCTATCTATCTATCTATCTATCTATCTATCTATCTATCTATCTATCTATCTATCTATCTATCTATCTATCTAACAGTTAGTCAATACAAAAAATAATGGAAATGTATTCTTTCATCACAAATAAAAGTACAAATATTTTGTTTATGCCTCAATATTTTGCACAATGGACAAAAAAAATACCTTCAATGATGATAGAAAGGCAGAAAAACGCGTTTTAAAAGCATCAACACCAATACGGGTCGCAGCAAGTAAATGGCAGCAGGAAATATGTCAGATAATGTTTAATTTTTCCAGATAATATTATCAAATTCAAAATTAAAAAGCTCATAAAAAGTCAACCCCTAAATGTTATATTATATTTGCATTTTAAAGGAACTTTACACTCTACAAATAGCATGTTTTGGTACTCACTAGTAACTTCTTTCATATTTATCTTGAGTAAAACTGTGAATATTCTGTGCAGTCTAATTTTGTCTTTGTTCTAGTTACTCCAGATGCAATGTCATGCCAAAGCCTGTTACATCTACACAAATAACTTGTTGTTATGTTGAGTTGACAGATGAGAGAAGAAGAGAAAACGTGTGGAATTTACTCTCTGGGTAGTTTTGCTTAATGTTGAGTGTAAACAAACTAAGGGTCAGCCACCAAAGGAAACTGTGTATTTAAGAATGGCTCTGCATCCGAAACAGGGTGGTGATGCATCAGGATCATCATCATCATTCACTCTTATACACACAATAAAATAACAATTCTTAACAATGTAGTTAAAAAATTGCAATGTCCAGTTGAAGAAGGTAAAATAAAGTAAGGAAATAAAGTAGCTTAAAAGTTACATAAGAACCTCTCACTTATTATGGTGCATAATAAAAAAATCTACTTGAAATAAAGCAATGTCTTTTATAAATTATCTATTGGCTGTGTTTGTTTAAATGTCAGTAAGTTGCAATCTCAAAGAAATATAAGCATAATTAATATAAGTAGATATCTATATACACATATATATATATATATATATATATATATATATATATATATATATTTATCCATCAATCCATTATCCAACCTGCAATATCCTAACACAGGGTCACAGGGGTCTGCTGGAGCCAATCCTAGCCAACACAAGGCAGGAAACAAACCCTGGGCAGGGCACCAGCCCACCACAGGACGCACACACACACACCAGACACAATTTAGAATTGCTAATGCACCTAACCTGCATGTCTTTGGACTGTGGGAGCAAACCGGAGTACCTGGAGGAAATCCACGCAGAACATACAAACCAGGAGGACCCGGGAAGCGAACCTGGGTCTCCTAACTGCGAGGCAGCAGCACTACTCACTGCGCCACTGTGCTGCCATATATATATTGCCAACCCCCCTGGTCTGCACCAAGGAGACATGGTCACTCCTCCAAAACCCCCTCTTAAATGATGATACAATTGTAAACAAATGCAGTTTTTATTTACCTCCACTTTGCTCGATCAGCTGCTGGCTTGTTGCTGCTGTGCCACGTGATCTGCATCTCGTGCAGCGCTTCAGACATTCAAAAGTCTGTACAGCAGCTGTCCTACTCTTTGTCTTTTATTTCCAGCCCCAGGCGTGGTTAAATCTCTTGGCACAAAGTCTTGTCTCACTGGACATGGGTTCTTGACATTTTTTAGTTTATAATTTAAAATCAAAATAAGAATCTGAAAATCTAAAAACATCACATTAAAGTTTGATAAATTCTGAAAAGAATGATACCAAACATATATATGTAGGTTTTAAAATAAGCCTGATTTAAAGCGTGACATAAAATCGTTGCAGAAAATCGATTTTATATATATAGAGTACTAGCAAAATACCCGCGCTTTGCAGGGGAGAAGTAGTGTGTTAAAGAAGTAATGAAAAAGAAAAGGAAACATTTTAAAAATAATGTAACATGATTGTCAATGTAATTGTTTTGTGACTGTTATGAGTGTTGCTGTCATATATATATATACAGTATATATATATATATATATATATATATATATATATATATATATATATATATATATTGTCAGGGATGCCAGGGGCAACGACCCGGCCGGGACGCCTTGAGGGACCGGAAGAGGGTCTACGCCCACCCTGGATCACATGGGGGCCGCCATCCTGGTTGCATTGGGGGCCACGGATAGAGGGCTTGGAAGCCCAACCCTGTAGGGGCCCGTGGTCACCGCCAGGGGGCGCCCCAATGCCTTGGGAAGCCTGGACCTCAGCACTTCCGCCACACCAGGAAGTGCTGGGGGGAAGAGAAGCAGGGACACCCGGAGAGCTTCCGGGAGAACAGCCGGCACTTCCGCCACACTGGGGCATGTCGGCGGGAGATTGCCGGGGAGCACCTGGAGCTCATCTGGGTGCAGATAAAAGGGGCCGCCTCCCTTCATTCGGTGCGAGAGTCGGGAGCGGAGTGGACTGACCTGGAAGAAAGGAGGCAAGGAGGCGGCCTGAAGGAAGTAAGGCATTGAGTGGCCAGGACTTTGGGGAATTTGGGGATTTGTGGTGCACTTTGTGACTTATATATTTGTAAATAAACGTGTTTGTGGGTGAAATGAACATGTCCGCCTGTCTGTGTCTGGGCCGGTCTCCACAATATTTATATACACACACACACATATAAACATATTTACATATACACATATCTACACATACACATATCTATATATATATATATATATATATATATATATATATACATATCCAAATATATATATATACACATATATATATACATATCTACATATATATATATACACATGCATACATATATATATATCTACATATATATATATATATACTGTATATAGCAAAATCCCCGCGCTTCACAGCGACAAAGAACTGCTTTTAAATTTTTATTAAGAAGAAAAGAAAACCTTTTTAAACTGAGGGAAAATATACCAATAACTGTCTGTTAAGGATGTCTTTGTATACCACATTGTGAGTTCAGCAGTCCGTTTGTAATATGACCAAGCTGTTCACTGAGATTACTTTTGAGAATGCAACGTATAGTTTTGTCCAGGAGGAAAGCAATGTTGCCTCAAATCAATGGCAACCTTTTGTAGGGTCTGTCCCTGAGACTTATTAATTGTCATCGCGAAGCAGAGCCTTACTGGAAATTGGAGGCATCTGAATTGAAATGGGAGATCAGAGGGTGTAACGGGGATGCGAGGAATACATTGAATGTGGAGAAACTCTAGAGACAGCGTGTGTATTAACTTGTGGATTTTTCTGTGAGTATTTGGTGGCAGCATGACGAAGTTGCTTCCGCAGGACCGCATTAACTGTGGAGCTCAGCTCGGAGCATATTCTTTTCCTACCTTGTCAATTGTGTAATGCGTTTTTTGAACAGGTTTGATGCATGGAAGTGATCGCTCGTACTGCGTTCAGTCAGTTCACGTGAGCTGCTCTCTTGTGTGATGTTGCGATATCCACGGCTTTATTTAATGTTAGCCAAGACCTGGCACTTAAAACTTTCTCGCTACAGCAATTTTAACTCTGTTACAAAGTGATCCAAAGTCTCGTTTATACCTTGTGTCTTCTCATTAAACTTGTATCTTGCGAGTAAAGTATTCAGCGTTTTTCTTCAGCGCTCTTTGGGAGCTCTTCCTTCTTTTCTACATACTGCGTTCATAGTCAGTTGATGTAATTACGTGGGAGGCGTGATGATGTCACACGCAGCTCCACCCCCCACGGCCATCGAGCTAAAGTCCATTACAGTATATGGAGAAAATTAGGTTCCAGTTATGATCATTACGCATAGAAATTCGAAATGAAACCTGCCCAACTTTTGTAAGTAAGCTGTAATGAATGAGCCTGCCAAATTTCAGCCTTCTACCTACACGGGAAGTTGGAGAATTAGTGATGAGTGAGTCAGTCATTGCATTTTATTAGTATAGATACACATATATATATATATATATATATATATATATATATATATATATATATATATATATATATATATGGTAGGAAGCACACAGGATGGATGGGCACCCCGGCCAGGATTCTGGAAGATCCCTTACCCAGACGGGAGGCCCTGAGGGAACATAAAGGCGTCCCGGTTGGATTTAACACCTTCCGTCACCATGAAAGAAAAGGACATGGGAAGACTTTCCCTGGAGAACATTCATTCCCCCCAGGTGCTTGATGGCAGCAGCCCTTTGCGTCGATGCCCATTCAGAAACCAGCAGGTAATACCAGGAGTTGTAGTTCGGCAGCACAGCCCTGCTGGAGTCTAGGGGTGCCACAATGGGGCGCTGCAGGGAGATGTGCTTCCCAAAATTTGGAACTATTGTATGACCTGGAAGTACTCCATTGGGCAGAAGCCCTGGCACCGGAAGTACTCCCGGGTCCTTAATAGAAGGAACTGCACTCCCTTATCCTTGGAGCTGGGAAGAAGTACAGCAACATTTGAAAAAGTTAGTGTGATGGTGACAAGAAATATATTGTGGAGAAAAAAACCTGTGTCTGTGTTTGTGCGACAGTGAAGGTGTTGTGGTAAATAAACCCATCCTTAATTTGAACCTAGGATACTTTCTATGTTCGTGGTCTTGGGCTCGCTGATGCCCTGGTTGCCTACATACATACATACATACATATATATATATATATATATATATATATATATATATATATATATATATATATATAGTGATAGAAACTAAAGTCCTTTACAATTAACCATGACACTCACCGGATTTTTTTGTTTGGGATTTCCATAGTATTAAAAGTGAAAGTATACCAATGATGTTTACATATGACACTAAGTTATACCGGTCAGCAGATATTCAAGAGACAAATATTCTATAAATGGACCAGGAAAAGACGCAAAATTGGAACAAAAATGTGATAAATGAAGGTTTACAAATACTGTAGGAAAGGAAAAGGCTACAAAGGCTCTTTAAAAAAGAAAAAATTGACAACCCTATTCATCTTACCATCCTCCAGAAATGTGCAATATACAGAACTGACATAAACAGTTAACAGTATATTCTGTTAAGCATTTCATTAAGTAAATGTCGAAAGAGGTCCTGCTTAAGTTATATACTGTAACACACTTGTGCAATGTGTGCAACTGTGGAACTTACATTGCAAGAAGGACATAATAGCATAAGACAAAATTCAGAGAAATGGGACTAGAGTAATTCCAGAGAGAGAGAGACAGAGAGAGACAGGTTGGGTGCATGCACTGATATAGCACATTGCTGCACCCACCACACAACAAAACACTTCAGGATCCCAAATTAGAGTAATTCCAGGCTTGTAAATTATTAGTTATGGGTAATAATATACAAAGTTAAATTGCTTCCTTCTAAGAAAATACAATATAGATTAAGCACAAACCTGGCAAAAAAGGTTAAAAGAATGTAAGCAATCTTTATGCCAACTGTTGCACCAAATAAATTATTCAATGAGGAAGCATAAGCACACATTGAATCTGCTTAAGGAAAATTTCTCACAATTGTTACTGTAGATACATGGAACAAGTTAAAAGCTGTGTTGTTAAAAATATCAATATTACTTTGGGCACATTGGCTCCATAAGAGCTAATTAATTGACCCAGGTTCTTTCCACAGCTTCTTCATATGTTCTTACTTTTGACTCTGTTTCTTGATATCTTTAACTCAGCACATAGGTGCTATCATCATTTTCACTTTGTTCCTGATTTCTGTCAGTTGCAATTAACACAATCAATAAGGCATACTGTGTTTACTGTATACTTTCATGATTTGCACCATCATTCTCTTCTTGTTTAGAATTATACTTGATAAATTCAAATAAATCTCTTGACCTTCAAGTAGGCTGTAACATGAGGTAAGTCTGGCCTTAATACAATAAATGGTATAGAAAACGTTGAAACCCCAAGATAGCACTATACATTTTACTGGTGTTTTTTTTTTTTAAATAAAAAGCATTTCATTCTATGCACTGTCATTTTTTGTGAATAATTAAGAGGTTTTATTGAATATCAAAGAAAAAGACTACTCTGAAAGAGCTACGGTATACCAGAATGAGAATGTCTGCTGGCCATGCTGTTACCTTTGCTTTCTGTTTAGGTGTAGCTGAAGGATTTATTCTAGCTTGATTGCTGTTATGGCTAGCCATGGAGGGTTATGTAATAAAGACTAATGCTTACAATTTAACTGATTGTCAGACTGACTGGCAGAAGCAAACACTGAGTGACCTCAACATCAAAAGGAGTTCTGCTCTAACAACTTTACCTTGTCACATACTTGCGCATAAGAGGTAGCTAAAGGGCTTGAAAGAGGGTAACTCAATGCTGGACCAGGGGTAGCAGTGTGCACTAACCCTTTATCTCTTTCTTCTGCTGACAAACCAAGGGAAATTCTGCCTAGGCCCGATAACATAACTTCCAGTTCCAGACCCAATGATGTCACTTCCATTACCTGGTTTTAAAAACACCACTTGGTTAGCCACAAAAAGGTTCTGTTTTGAACTCAACTCTGTAAAGAGATATTGTTGACTTTTTGGGTGGTTTTTTTTCAAGTATATAGGGTGGCTACCCCAAACCCTTTTCTGGGTTCCTCGTTTTATTTCATAACCTCTTCATGACTATCTAATGCTCATTGCAGGTGTTCAGTAAGAATGCAGTTTTCTTTCAATAACTTTGCACTTTAAATTGTGATTTTTTCTTTTTCTTAGATAAGATCTATTTATGTTTATAACTTCTAAAAAACTTTCTTCATCACTCAGTTAAATCTGCACTTCAAGGTAACCAAAGTGAGCCCTCAGCGTCAATGAATAAAATATGAACTAAACTTCTTTTGTATCTGACTATTGGCTGCTTTCAGCTCCAAGAATGCTGGATCAATAGCTGCAGAGAACTGACAGGACAAAACTGAGTTGCAGTCTAATAGGCAAGAATCTAGTCTGGAAGTTATTTTTTTCAAAATTTGACAAAAAAGCAGAGCCAAGACACACCTCTCTGTTTTTACTTTCTCGTATATGAAGTATAGGAAAAGTATTGTAATCGTCCAAAGATTCAATGTCAATTGTTTTTATTATAGGAGTTAAACCGGAAAAGAAGTTTCAAGTGCCATGAGGTGCCATGATATAAGATATGTCTCTCTTCTGGTCCACACATTTTAAGAATATCGTCACTGAAGTTGCTGTTTCTTTGATGTCGTTAGTTACAATTCCTTACCTCAGAGTCTTATTCTCCTAGGTGTAGTAGGCCTCACTTTCCTCACTGTATGCAACAACACACGTTCATCTGTTTGAGCACCTGAGATGTTAAATGGCTTTTTGCTTTCAGATACAAAATGCTTAAAAGTACTCACTTTGAAAACAGGTAATTATTTGATCTGAATTAATGGTACAACCTGCGACTACATTTAAAACTGGGATTCTGCTGCATATGTAGTAAAATACTTTATTTGCAGACATTTGCGATGCAGTTATTTTAAGTGTTCTACTATTTAAATTGTGATAATATATGTAGTTAAATATAGCGCTAAAAAAGACCAGAGTCGTAAACTGTACCAGTCTCTTATGAAATTGTCAGGTGTTCTGGGTGTTTCAAAGATCAAGTAACGTTCTCAGGACCACTTAATAATAATAATAATAAAAATATTAATAATAACTATAATAATAATAATAATAATAATTCTTTCCATGTATAAAGTGGAGAATCTCTTCAACCACCACTAAGGTGTAGCATCCAGCTGGATGATGCAGCAGCAGGCATTTTTGTGCCAGTATGCTCACCACACTTTAGCTGTTAGGTGGTGAAGTGGGGAGAGAGATAGTCAGTTAGAGACAGAGGGTGATTAGGGGGCCAGAATGACTAGACCTGGGTGAGCAATTAAGCCTGGACATTGGGATACACCCTACTCTTTGCAAATGATGCCTAGGGTTCTTCTACGACCACAGAGTGTCAGGACCTCAATTTTTTATCTCATTTGAAGGATGGCGCCATTTTTACAGCACGGTGTCCTCATCACTGCACTGGGGCACTGGAATACACATTCAGAACACAGGGTAAGTGCACCCTACTGGCCTCACCAACATCTCTTCCAAGAACAATCCAAGCTTATTTCTAGAGGGTCTCCCATCCAAGTACTGGCTGGGCCCAAACATGCATAGCTTCAGGTGGTTAACCTGTTCGGAAGTGCATGTGGTATGGCTGCTGGCACTTAATTCTATTCGAGGTCATGGTAGGATACAAACTATGACAGCAGCACTGGGCACACAGCAGGAAACTTTCATGGAAGGGACGCCAGTCAACTGCTCGGCTCACAAGGGCCTGTTTGGAATCACCTGTATACCTTTGGAGATGTGGAGTACCTGAGTACAAGGAGGACTTTGTCTTGTGGTGAAGGGGCAACAAACCTGCAACTCAAAAACAGGAAGACAAAATAGGTGGTGGTGGACATCTGGTGTGCCAAGAAGTGTCTGAGACCTGTCATTTCATGGGGAAGACATGGAAATGGTCCAGAGCTACAAGTACCTGGGGGTTCACATAAACAACAAACTGGACTGGTCTAAGAACACAGTGGTACTGTAAAAGGCAGGCCCGAGCAGACCGCACTGGCTAAGGAGACCCAGGACTTTTGATGTGTGTAGCAAGCTGCTGGAAATGTTCTGTCAGTCCATAGCAACGAGTGTGGTGTTCCACGATGCAGTCTCCTGGAGAAACAACATGAGCTCAAAAGAAGCACAGCGCCTGAAGAAACCTATCAGGAAAGCATCCGTCATCACAGTGTGAATCCTGCTGTGGTAAAGAGGATGATGGCAAAACTAGATGCCATCATGAAATTACATCCCATCCCCTCCAGGAGGTGCTCTCTTGGAGTACTTTTAGCCACAGGCTCAATTCCACCATGGTGTGCTAAGAAGTGCCTCTGGGGGTCTTTTCTGACCACTGCTGTCAGACAATTCAATGCTTCCACTGGATGTACTCGTTAAGTTTTTATTTATTTGTTTATTTATTTATTTATCGATTGATTGGTTGTATTATCTGTCCAGTGAGTCTGTATCATTGTTTCTTAAGCTTCTGCTGCTGTATGCATCTGAATGTCCCCATGGAACTATTACAGTTTATCTAATCTCATTTAATCTAAAAAGGAAACCCACGCAGACTTGAGGAGAACATGAAAACGTCACACTGGTAAAAACTGAACATGGGATATAAACTCATGAAGCTGGTTTCTATTACAGCAAAAAACCTACTGAAAGCAATATAATTGTATTTCATGTTTTGGAGTGGAAAACTTTAGGAACCAGTTGGAGCAGTTTATGGGGATGATTAAACTATATTAATCTATCTGAGATACAAACTGAACGCATGATGAAGACTACATAAAATCCTTATTTGTACTCTGTGTGACATACAGTACAAACTTTCCATGTACAGAATTCTACTGTGTACAGAAAGTGATGGATCCACAAAGACAACAATTATTAATCTGTGACCCTGAATCAGACCTGGCATGAGTGGGAACAGGCAGGCACATCATATTCAAGGTACAAACACATGATTATCCAACACCTGCAAAAAGTATTACGCTCCTACATTTCAGTGCTCCACTGTAATATTTACATCAACCAAAAAGATAAGACACTGTATTTACTATTCATTTTTAAGATGAAACATTTCCAAGATCCTAGGGCATTAATGATATAACGTTTTCTGGTTTGTGGCCCTAAATGCATTATTCAATTTCAAACCTGAATGATAGTCACCATGGCAACACAATATCGCTCCAGGGGCTTTACTATCCACCCTTGAATATTATAGATTAACCACTGTATGCAGCAAGATGACAGACAAAAAGATGTAGCAGCATTTTTTAAGATAATTTGTTCCATTGTGTATTGTGTCTGTCTGGCATTTGTCACTTTATGTTTCAGAAATCATGAAGAGGTAATAAAGAAGAGGAATCATTTCACCAAATGCACAAACTAAAATGCTTACATTTTTAGTTTGTCCAGTCATACATGAAAACTTGGGTTTCTAGGAGATCTTTAAACTTATCAAATCCTCTATCCAACCATTGTCCAAAGCTGCCTAATCCACCAGAGCCAGGGTTAAAGGGCTTTACTCAGGTTTGGTGTTTTTTCTCTCCCAGTAAATTGGAAAGTAATTTATAGATTGTCTACACTGCCAAGTCACATTTACTAATAAATCATACATGTAAACAAGTAAAAAAAGAAGTATAATGAAGTCAGACTTACCAGTGGTAGGACGAATACGAGGTACAGTGTTTTTTGGGAAAGGGTCAACTGCTCTCATTGGCTCCCTACTACACGCAGCAGTCTGGGGATGAAGGACTCCAGTCATCGATGGAGACGAGTTGTAATACTGCATTTGAGTCGGCATTGTAAATTATCTAACCTGAGGAAGAAAATAACAATCAACCTGTGTTAGGGAATGTGTACCATAACATTCTGAAACCTGATCAGTACTCAGGGTCACTGTGATAGATTAAAAATACCAGCTGTTTGGGATCAGTTTTTTCCTTAATATTGTATGTTAGCCAGCAGGTCAGAGAGAAACAAACCATATCCAATTAAAATCAGAAAACAGGGAGGGATTACAACTCCAGTAAGGAATATCCGATTAGTTTTCCCTTTGGCCTAAAATATCATCAGTAGTGGCGCCTAAACATGGCCACCATTGCGAAACAATTTATTTGCATCAGTAAATTCCAAGTCTCAAAATCTATGCCACTGATGTCCTATAGAGGGCAGACTTTTTCCAAGTCTAATGACACTATCTAATGCAGTAATACAACCAACTCATCAGTAGAAAATGACAGCATTGAGTGGAAAAGCAGCACAATACATTTAATATTACTTAGCAGGCAGTGTGGTGTAGTTAAGACTTTGGACTTCAAACCCTGTGCGTTCAAATCCTGCTACTGACACCGCTGTGTGACCATGAGCAAGTCACTTGACCTGCTTGTGCTCCAATTGGACAACCAAAAAAAATGTAACTAAAGTGATCCCCTGCTCTATCGCGGTTCAGCTATCGCGCCGCCGCTACATTGCGGATTTATTAATACAGTACTATTATTATTACTAGGGGGCTCTGCCCCCTGGTCGCTTCGCTCGCCCACCCCCTCGTTTGGTTTACCGGATAGATTGATATTTTCATGTGAATTGTTACATATGCATTATTTTCATTTGTACTTTAAAACGTTTGTAAAAACAATATTTGTCCTTTATTTCCTGCCCCGGGCGTGGTTAAATCTCTTTCTCGTGGCACTTATAAGGCCGACTTATACTTCACGCTCAGAACGCGTATGTGCCCACATCATGGCTGCCACACGTTCGCAGCATTCATTTCACGTGTCCTCTGAGCAGGTCCTCAGAAATTAGCGTGACACGTGCGCGAGCTGCAGTGCCAGCAAAAAGTCGGGGGGCGCAGTGTGCTAAAAGTCGAAAGGTGACGTAAGTGTCTCTGTTTACTATCTACATGTGACAGAAAGCCTCTATGCAGATACTACGGGATGAATGCTTGAATGTGGTGAAGCAAAATACCGACATACAGATGCATTCGTGGTGCTTTTATATTCAAGCGTCGCATATTCCCTATCGTAATGACACGATACATTTTAAAAGTCTCACATACCATCTTTTGTGCCGTCTTTATTTTTTTTTATTTTTGCAACTTAACAACAGCAACATAATGTATAGCGCTGTATTTGAGCCACTGAGAAAAAAATAAAGGACACGGTGAAAACGTGTATTTTGTGATTCAAGTGGAAATTTCAGCTTTAATCTCGAAATGTCCACTTTAACCTCGTAGTTTAATTTATCATTAATGCAGACCATCGTAAACGTCATCCCAGTTTTTAATCGCTACGAGCTTCTTGGACCAGACAGCAGCGGAAAGCAGCAATAGATCGCCACACAGAACAAATTAAATGTCTGATATTCCAACTCTCTGCACATTTAGAATCTTTAGATTTAAACTTGATATCACTTTCATGATGAAATGCATTAAAGTGTGTATGTTACATTTTACATATAATTTCGTTTTAAATAATGAATACTGTTAATAATTACACACATGGGGGAATAATTATACACATGGGGGTGTCACGGTGGCGGAGCTATAGCACTGCTGTCTCGCAGGGAGTTACGTCGCTGGTATTTCCTGCTTGTATTCCACACTGTGCTCCGGTTTCCTTCCAAAGATATGCAGATTTGGGGATTTGGTGCCGCTAAAATGACGCTAGTGTATGCGAGTGCTTGTATTCACCTTGTGATGAGCTGAGGCCTCGTCCAGGGATTGTTTCTCACTAGTGCCCAATGCTTGCTGGAATGGACACATCCCTGGATTGATGGATTTAATCAATAAACATCCTTTTCAGAGATACTGCGGTAAGGTGTCATCAGAATTTAATGAGTGTTTTAGGCAATTCACAACACTGAGAAGCTGAACATGTTCTCACCGTGATAATATCTCGCACTGCCACCTGGTGGATTCCTCCAGATTTACGTAAAGTACGCGTGCAAGTATGAACACTGCAACGCTTGCGTAGCAGGAGCGTTCGTTGCAGCATGTGTTGCGTCGCTTGAAGTATAACTCCGGCCTAATGCTCCCCGCGTTGTGAAGTGGGGTCTGAACGCACACGGTTCAGCTGGTGTCTTGCTGCTGCTGCTGGCCAGCTGTGTGTTATGCTTGTAGTGCTTTGCTTCAATCAGCAGCTGTCTTTTTTCCCCTTCGTGTCTCTGCCGCTCTCTTTGTGAAGGGGCGTGCAGCTGAACGTAAGCAAAAGTGGACAGATCAGCTACTGGCTTTGTGCTGCTTCTGCCAAGATTGCTGTTCTGTTTGCTCTGTGCGTTCTGAGGGAAGGGGGGGTTGGATGTGACGGCTGAACGCACGCTAAGGAGAAGTGCTCGGATCTGCTCACGATCGCTTCGCTCAAACCCCCCCTCCCTCTGCCCCCCAGATGCTCGCCACTTCGTGTTGTGAAGGGGGGAGCTGAATGCACGCTAAGGACAAGTGGACTTTGTGCTGGCTCTGTGCTGCGTCTGCCATGATGCTTTTTCAGCTTGTCGCTCTGCGAGTCAATCATTTAAAAGCCTGTACAGCAGCTCTTATTCTGTCTCACTGCCTTGCGTGAAGTTAAAATGTTTTATAATAGAGAGATGTTACTCATATCCTTAGCCTGACATCCACATCTCATATGTGTTTACAAAGTGTGTTTACATGTACGTTTACATGTGTTTAAAGCGTGTGGGATGGGTATTTTAAGACTTAAACTAAAAAAAATGTGGTCTTTCTATATCACGGATTTTCATCTATCGCGGGTGGGTCTGGAACGTAACTTCCGCGATAGGCGAGGGATTACTGTAATTGTAAATAAATGTTGTAAGTTGCTTTGGATGAAGGGGTCTGCCAAATTAGTACATGTACATTATTTACAATATTATTGCAGTCTTGGCTGAAGCCTTTATTAAAGTCAAATTTGCATACAGTGTAACTGTTTACATTTTTTGTTTAATTTTTATTTTTTTTACAATTGGAGCACAAGCAGGTTAAGTGAGTTTCTCAAGGTCATACTGTGACTTAATGGTAACTAAACCAAATCACTATGGCAAGCTGCCTGTTAATAGTTATATACAGGTAAAATTCCGTTACAACAAACTCCCAGGAACCTAAAAAATATTTCATTGTAATGAAAATTTTGTTGTAATGAAATTCTGTATTTGTTACTATAGTGCTTTCTGTAACTTGTATCCAGGTGTTTGCAATCATTTCAATAGCTTCTTTCGCGTTAATTTTAATCTCCTCCTGCCTACAAGTTATGGTGATGAGAATTTTTCTCAGCATTTCCTTGCGATGATACACTTTCAGGGTGCAAATGATGCCCAAATCCAATGGCTGAAGCGATGCTGTGCAATTGGGTGGGAGGAATTCAACGCAAACATTACCTAAATGTGGAAGTATGTTGTGCGCAGCACAGTTATCAATCAGGAGCTGAATCATTATTTCTTCTTCAAATTGTGAGGTTTCTAAACTCTTTTGAGACCCCCCTCCCCCCGCAACGGGAACGACACGCTGAAGTGCGTCCTGATGCGCGTTTGCAGTGTCTGTGGAAGATTGTTTGTCCGTTGCTGGGACAGGGCAATAGTAGGCTCACAGCGGTGTAGTGAGGCGCCACAGATGCAAATCATAAAAGATCGGGGTCGCAATTTAAATCCCTGTCCTGCACCCCAAAACACGAGGCTCAGTCTCAGTACTTTAGCAAAACAAGCTTTATTCAGCTTGAAACAGGAACGGCACAGTTATTTATTGTAGCGTGATCTGCCACTCTGCTATACACAGACATAGCAGTCAGGCAGGGTCGTGGCGAGGTCAGTGATACAAGTAATCCTGTTATCTGCATTTACAATTTACGTGCTCCTATCCTTGCAAAGCCCATCGAGATCTTTTCTGTTTACTTTGGCGGAGAGACGCAGCATAGCTGTGAGCCTGCTGTTGCCCCATACAGACGCGGAGCTAGCACTTCAGGACGCACTTCGGCATGCTGTCTAGTTGGGGGAGGTCCCAAGAGAGTTTACAAACCTCACATTTTCTTGAATGAGTGCTGCATTAATAGGAATGTTTCTTGAACGAGCATCACTGAACCACATAAAAATTGTATATTCAACGTCTTCAAATGGAGCAGTTCACATACAGGATGTTTGCATCCCGAGATTTCTCGTCTTTTTTTGCTTGATCTTTCAAGAAAGTTGACAGTGTCGATGGCGAAATTCCGAATTCACTGGCAACGTCTTTTTTCTTTTTGCCGCAATTGAGAGCTGCAAAAAATTAATGTTTTTCTTTTTCTAATGTGAACTGTTATCGTTTTTTCGTGTCTGCCGTTTCTATAGGAGGGTGACAAAGAGTTCAATTCCAATGGATGTTTTTCAAATGTTGACGAGCAATAAGCAAAAGGTATCACTGAAAACCGCAGGAAACTAAAAAGGCAAAAAAAAAAACAGTATGAGGAAAGTTCGAAGAAAGAAAAAAAAATTACAATGTTTCTGTTTGGGGATCGCTGTGCACAACTCAGCTGCAGCCACAGAACTAACTGCTCTGTGAATAATTCATTCAGGCATTTCAGGGTCTTTTGTGCACTTCGTTGTAATGAAAACATCTACTGAATGTACTTCGTAGTAACGAGATTTCTATAGACTTATGTCATATGGGGAAGCTGTCGGGACCATAAAAATACTTTGTTGTAATGAAAATTTTGTTGTAAAAGTATTCGTTGCAATGGAATTCTACCTGTATAACACTAGCTGTCCCCCATGGCTATGGACAAAGGACAAATTTAATAATTTGCATTGAGAAGAATTTATATTAATAACTTTCGTATCCGAGAACCTCTTGGCATACAATATTTTTGGTTTTGCTATCAGGGGCTAGAATGTAACTGTGATCTCTTTGCCAAAAATGTAAAAAGTTGGCAAGGTATCTCTGGCCAAGCTGAAGGTAGGTACGCTACAATGTCAAATGTTGCCACTGGATCTGATTGTGTTCAGCTCTGATGGGAGAGCGTCCCTCACGTGGGGAAAAGAGCGAGTGGCCGTGATATCTCTGCTAATGATCATCTACCCTCTAAAACACACGTAGCTGTGACCTCTCTCTGAAAAACATCAAACATTACTCTTTAACAATCTCTAGATGATAATGTCTGCTCAACAAACAGGTATCGCTAGCTAAGCAGAGGCAAGGTACGCTCCAACACGTGGTGAGAGGTAGACTGATTCAAACAGAGGCTTGCATGTGAGTGAGGATGGCCCCACCCACTCCCTGCTCCTGAGGTCCTGCCTCCTCCCTCGGCCCACAGCCGCTCTCTCGGATTTGCGTGAATAAATCAGTGCCGCAACCGAACTATAATACTTAGTACAAAATCAACCGTAATGTCCAAGCAAAATATAGAAAACAAACCCGATCTGAATCTGCTAATTAGTTCTCTCGTGAAAAGCTGACAGACATACAGACACTGGATTTTATACATTTATCTATAGATGAAGCAGTAATTCTGAGATGCTTGGGGTAAGTTAACTCACTGCTTAGTCCAACCAGTATGATTATTAAAGCTAATTTCCACTGTTAATTACATTCCATGTGTCACTCGTGTACTTGGAAATCACCTTCCCAGCTCTGTCAAAGTATGCAGTACCATTGCAAGATGCTAACACCCACAGTTTCAAAAATCAGCCTAATGAAGAACTTTAGCCCCTACCTTCAGCCCTCTGGTCAGGACACAGTAAAAATGGGCCTAGGAAGATGGCGGCTCATTCGAGAACTAATCAGCAAAAGAGACAGAGCTACCACTGGGGGGCTTTTTCTTTGTGTTATTTAACATTTGTGGCCAAGTACACTTAATCAAGTCTGGGGAACCCAAATGCTTTTATCATTGTTTCTGTTTCTTTGGCTAAAGCCTTACAATCCAATGGGGTAGCCCTGCTGGTGCCCTAAGTATTTTCCTGGCTCCTTGTGGTGTCATACATGTTTATGAAATTTGCCAAAGATATATATTACTTTAATATTAATTCTGTAGGAGTGGAATTAAAACTTAAGGCACTTTTTAATATACAGTATAGTGCATCCGGAAAGTATTCATAACGCATCACTTTTTCCACATTTTGTTATGTTACCGCCAAAATGGATTAAATTCATTTTTTTCCTCAGAATTCTACACACAACACCCCATAATGACAACGTGAAAAACGTTTACTTGAGATTTTTGCAAATTTATTAAAAATAAAAAAATTGAGAAAGCACATGTACATAAGTATTCACAGCCTTTGCCATGAAGCTCAAAGTTGAGCTCAGGTGAATCCTGTTTCTCCTGATCATTCTTGAGATGTTTCTGCAGCTTAATTGGAGTCCACCTGTGGTAAATTCAGTTGACTGGACATGATTTGGAAAGGCACACGCCTGTCTATATAAGGTCCCACAGTTGACAATTCATGTCAGAGCAGAAACCAAGCATGAAGTCAAAGGAATTGTCTGTAGACCTCCGAGACAGGATTGTCTCGAGTCACAAATCTGGGGAAGGTTACAGAAAAATTTCTCCTGCTTTGAAGGTCCAAATGAGCACAGTGGCCTCCATCATCCGTAAGAGGAAGACGTTCAAAACCACCAGGACTCTTCCTAGAGCTGGCCGGACATCTAAACTGAGCGATCGGGGGAGAAGGGCCTTAGTCAGGTAGGTGACCAAGAACCCGATGGTCACTCTGTCAGAGCTCCAGAGGTCCTCTGTGGAGAGAGGAGAACCTTCCAGAAGGACAACCATCTCAGCAGCAATCCACCAATCAGGCCTGTATGTTAGAGTAGCCAGACGGAAGACACTCCTTAGTAAAAGGCACATGGCAGCCCGCCTGGAGTTTGCCAAAAGGCACCTAAAGGTCTCTCAGACCATGAGAAACAAAATTCTCTGGTCTGATGAGACAAAGATTGAACTCTTTGGTGTGAATGCCAGGTGTCACATTTGTAGGAAACCAGGCACCGCTCATCACCAGGCCAATACCATCCCTACAGTGAAGCATGGTGGTGGCAGCATCAGGCTGTGGGGATGTTTTTCAGCGGCAGGAACTGGGAGACTAGTCAGGATAAAGGGAAAGATGACTGTAGCAATGTACAGAGACATCCTGGATGAAAACCTGCTCCAGAGCACTCCTGACCTCAGACTGGGGTGACAGTTCATCTTTCAGCAGGACAACGACCCTAAGCACACAGCCAGGATATCAAAGGAGTGGCTTCAGGACAACTCTGTGAATGTCCTTGAGTGGCCCAGCCAGAGCCCAGACTTGAATCCGATTGAACATCTCTGGAGAGATCTTAAAATGGCAGTGCACCGACGCTTCCCATCCAACCTGATGGAGCTTGAGAGGTGCTGCAAAGAGGAATGGGCGAAACTGGCCAAGGATAGGTGTGCCAAGCTTGTGGCATCATATTCAAAAAGACTTGAGGCTGTAATTGCTGCCAAAGGTGCAACGACAAAGTATTGAGCAAAGGCTGTGAATACTTATGTCATGTGATTTCTCAGTATTTTTATTTTTAATAAATTTGCAAAAATTTCAAGTAAACTTTTTTCACGTTGTCATTATGGGGTGTTGTATGTAGAATTCTGAGGAAAAAAATGAATTTAATCCATTTTGGAATAAGGCTGTAACATAACAAAATGTGAAAAAAGTGATGCGCTGTGAATACTTTCTGGAGGCACTGTATAGCCATTTTTTTTCAAACATCATTTAAAAAGTAATGGTAGTTTAAAATGAACCAACATATATTTGAATTGCAAAAAAACAGCAAGTCTTCTTGAGAATATAAACTGAAACATTCAATCATATAGCGTACAGTAGGTACTGGAAAACCCTGGCCAAGCACTGGACTATGTTCCCATGATTTTTGCTATCTGTTGGTCTCCCCGTATGTATCATTTTTTGTAATGTCTTTGGCATTTAAATAGTGCCTTTTCCTGTGCCTGTATCAGCCTTAGTCAATACTTTAATCACCATATATAATTTCTTGTATTGGGAATGTTTCAGTTTTTGCCTACCCCAACTTACTCTCCGGAGAGTTTTTCTTTCTTTTGGGTCAGATCACAGGGTCAGCTATTTGCACAACACCCCTGGAGCAATTGCAGGTTAAGGGCCTTACTCAAGAGCCCAACAGAGTGGCATTCCTTCTGTCACTGGTGGGATTCAAACCAACAACCTTCAAGCTACCAGACCAGATCCTTTAGCCACAGAGCCACCACTCTGAGACACCGGTTCATGTTATTATTAGAGCATTTTGAGTCTTTTTATTAATTTACTCATATATATTTACACTAAAGCATGCTCTGATTGCATAGATTGCTTCTTGTCATTTCTTTATATTTGCAGCAGAAGTCCTATTTTTGGCAGAGTCAGCTGACTCGTACAATAAGGAGGTTTACTTAGCAGGCTGTGGTGGTTAGCAAATCACACAGGTAAAGGACAAACTACTTTGTTCTGCTTGTATCACACAATACAATCTGTCAGAAGTTCCTAGAAAGAACATCGATAAGCACTAGAAAAATGCATGCAGGGGCCCATGCAGTAAATGTCATTAATTTATATACAGTATAGTACAGCTCATGTGCAGAATAAATATAGAATTATTTATTGGTCTGCAGTTCTGGTGATGACTATCTCAACTCCATTTGTTAAAGTATACAGTTCTCTGAGCTTTTAATACAGAAATAAATCACTTAATCCAGTTGAAACTCTCAGGGGCCACAACCTGTCCCAGCAGCCTCAGCAACATGGCACTAACCAATTCTGGATGGGCTGCCAGACCATTACAAGACTCACTCACACAAATTCACTCTCACTTAAAACTTAAGTTTTGGTATTTTTCACATTATTTCTTTACAAACATGCTGTAGATAAATCCGGGGCAGAGTGTTGGCTCTGAGGCTAGGGATTTGCACAGGTTCAAATCCTGTAAACGCCAAAAGTGACTCTAATTGGTTGGGCCCTTGAGCAAGACCCTTAACCTGCAGCCACCATATAAAAACCTCACAACTAGGGTGGTGCTGACGTGTCACCCGTCGCATGGCTGCACTCGGGTCCTATTCTGGGTTCCTGAGTGGATTTGTCATGTGGTGGTTGCGCAATGCACTGTATCAGTATGTGCTCCTAACCTCTATATATATGTCTGCCAAGTGAAATTGTGTTCTAAAGTTAATCGCTTTCTATAAATTAAAAACAAATATCTTGCCTACCCTCATGTTTTACATTGTTGGCTATGGGGCATGGAGGAAAAGCTTAAAAACTTCCAAATACATCCATTTTTCAAACCAAGACAGGGTTCAAGTATTGATCTATGTCTTGGAATTATAGACACATTGCAAAATAATTTATACATCTTAATTTTTTAAAAAGACTAGCCATGTGTGATAGCTCAGCACTTAGTTTTCCTGCGCAATAACCTTTCACGACCTCGAGGGGTGCTTTCCTCTCGAAGGACCAAATCACTGTAAACATTTCACACCACATGGTTTTTGATTCACATCTGTAATCTATTTGAGAATTTGCACAATAACCACAAGAAAAATAGTACCAGGAATTTGTAATAAAATGATTATTTCCAGATGCCTTTTATTGGCACAAACATGTCTCAGAAACACAGGCACAGATCAATACTTGACAACTGTCTTGCCGTGAAAAATGTATGTATTTTAAGCTTTTCATCCATGCCTCACACCATCCACTGTAAAACACAAGATATTTGTGGGCAAGATATTTTTTTTATTTATAGAAAACACTCAACTTTAGAGCACAATTTCACAATTTAAATTCACTTAGCATACCGCCATGCTATCTGCATAAAACTAAATTAAATTAAAATGACTTTATATGCGGGGCGGCACAGTGGCGCAGAGGTAGCTGGTCCTCCCAGCGTGCAGTTTACATGTTCTCCCCGTTTCTGCATGGGTTTCATCCGGGCGCTCTGGGTTAGGTGGATTGGCAATTCTAAACTGGCCTTGGTGTGTGGGTGTGTTTGTGTGTGTCCTGTGGTGGATTGGTTCCTGCCTTGTGCCCTGTGTTGGCTGGGATTGGCTCCAGCAGACCCCCATGACCCTGTGTTCAGATTCAGCGAGTTGGAAAATGGATGGATGGATGGATGACTTTATATGCAAGAAAAAGTTGCTAAATTAATTAACTTTAAAATGTAGCTACATCTATCAATGCATATCCATCAATAATATTAAGATCACACAACTGTAAAAAAAAAATCAAGCTAAAAGTTATAATACTGCTAAAAAAATAAAATCTTATTCCAGTTTAAGATACTGTAATGAGTGATTATCTGACAGCATCAGGTATGAGAATCAAATCAAATTATATTGTAGATATTTCTTGATCAATTATTACTTAAGAAAAAAAACACTACAATAGCTGATTGAGTGGTGAAGAAAATTCAAATTTCATAACAGGCCAGTTCAACAATGGTTTCTTTCTTCTCCTTTGTTTAAGTACACCAGCTGATGGATAAAATCACCTAAAAGACTAATATGGTTGTCCACATATACTGTATCTATAACTCCATCAATTGTACTTTCAATGAAGCAGAAGTAAAATATTTAATGACCCAAGATGTCAGCTATGACAGGATTTTTTTTCTCCTTTGCTCACATATTATTACAGTATACCAGTGCTCTCACAACATTTGTGTTTTAATGATTTTATTTTTTGAAAGTAGGTTTTAAGAAGCCTGAAGTACATTACATGAAGTATGTCATATAACAAAACTGGCAGACATGGGCCTTATACGTGTGGAGCGGCGTGACTCATCTGTAGAGATTTTTGCTTACCGTATCCAGAAACTGTAACAAGGGAAGAGTTTTGTTTATTAAAAACAATACATTTACCTGCTGATGAGTGATGATAAACAGTAGCAAAAGAAAAAAAAAAAAGGAGGAGCTGTCAAGTGAAATGTTCGGTGCACCAGGGGATATCTCAGCCATTTACACAGTTCTCATCTCACTCAGTGTACTGCTAATGAGCAACTGAATGCACAGGCATGGGGGGCGTGTACGTGGAAATCCCCCGAGGTCTAAGCTTGGCCCAGAACTTTCATTTGTAGGCAAATCATCAGCAGCACTAGAAACAAAATCTCTCTTTTTAGTAAAAGAGTGGCAGTGTAACATTTGAGTAAAAATATTACATTGCCTGTAGGAGCTGTGTTATTGCAAACTCCATTATAAGTAATTAAATCAGCATATGACTATGCAAATACTATTTTTCTGGGGATTTTTTTTATTAGTATTTCTATTATATGGAAGAAGACAAATTAATGTGAAAAGTATAAAAATGGTACAATTGTACTTTTTCCCTAGGGGGAAGTTTAGTCTGTTAGAAGTAGGAGAGTACAGTGCAATGGTGTAGTGGTTTGCGCTACTGCATTGTGGATCCTGTGCTCTGAGTTCAAGCACCGTACCTGATTGCTGTCTGCAGTGTATACATGCTCACCCCATATCTCTGTGGGCTTTTCACCCATATTGTCAATGATGTGATAGTCAGGTAACTGGTGAGTCTAAATTGGCCGTGTGCATTTGTGAGCCCTGCGATGGACTAGTACCTTATCCGGGGCTGGTTCTTGTATTGTCACCAATGCAGCCGAGTGAGGACCCAGCTTCCCCGTGACTCCTGAACTAGGTTGAGCACATCTGAGAATGTTATGTCATACAGTACAAAAGCAACAGGGAAAAGTATCATTATAGTGGATGAACACTAATAAAGTGAAATAATAAGCCAAAAGAGCAGTGACATGTTAGAATTGTGCTTAGATAGCTTCATGAGTCCATCAACAAAACAATGTAATGAAGAAGGCAATTCTTCATTACAAATCAACTTGTGGGTCTAGTGTAACTGCATGCCAAAGACTTAACTACAGCTTGATAGATATAGACAATTTTGCTTTTTTTCTGTTTATTTTTTGAACCTTTGAAACCCATTCGACATCAGATGCAAAGCAGGAAGCAAACCTGTATGAGTGGCCATCACTAGAATACTAACACATGCGAAAGGCCATCTTAAAGGAGCGAAACAATCTACCATGCCAATTTGTTGAAAGAAAACACATTTTTCATTAATTTATCCCCCTGCTCGACAATTTAACATTTCAAATCAAACAATTCAGATGTGATTAAAATGCACATTGCAGACATTCATTTTAGGGTATTTGCATACATTTCGGTCACACCATGTAGAAATGACAACACTTTTTATACACATCCCCATCACTTCAGGGCACCAAAAGTTCTGGGACAATTGGCGTCACAGGTGTTTGAGATTATTTACTTGTGTTTCATGGCTGCATTAATGCAGGCATAAAATCCAGAGGATTGTTTCTATCCTTAGGAGTCTGTAGTTGCCATTGTTCAACACGTGGACAAGAATTGTCCCAATGAAAGTTAAAGAAGTCGTTATGAGGCTGGAAAACAAGAATAAAACTCGAGACATCAGTAAGCCTTGAATCAACTGTCTGGAACATCATTAAGAAGAAAGACCGCATTGGTGAGCAAAGTAATCGCAAAGGGGCTGGTAGGCCAAGGAAGACCTCTACTGCTGATGACAGAAGAATCCTCAATAAGCTAAAAAATAGAAAAAGTTTGAACAGCCAAGCATGTCACCAGATTTATATCCAGTTAAGCATGATGTCCATAGGCTGAAGAGAAAAGTTGAGGGGACAAGCCCCCAAAAAAGCAAGAGGTGCAGGCGGTTGTATTAGAGGGGCTTGGCAGAGCAGCACCAGAGAAGATACTTGGCACCTGGTGATGTCTATGAATCACAAACTTCAAGCAGTCATTGCATGCAAGACATGTTAGATTAGATGTACTTTATTTGTCCCTAAAGGGAAATTTAGAACTTTACAGAAGCTCGAGAGAGAGATAGAAGTATATAAATAATATATAAATAGTAAAACAAACAACCCCCTTAGCACACATATGATCGTCTGGATTGAATACTGGAGAACTGCTGCAATCAATAACACGGCTATCAGTGGCAGTAAGATGGTCAGACCTGTCCAGATATTCATTTGAAGGTTCAGAATACCATCAACAGGATGATGCAACAGCTCCTAGGCAGTAACGAGGAGAAATTCGGTCAGTTCTTCAAACTCTGGATGAAACTTATCAGCTGTAGTTGTAATGTACCCAACATCTTCTTCTTAAGTCTCCAGACCTTGTCCTGCTTTTAGTGCTCTGTCTGATCATATCAGATGAAAACTCCCCTACATTAAATAATACCTGAAAATAAATGAGTGCCAGAGTACCAGGAACAGTCCGTGACTTCCCATAACACATAAACATTCATCCAATTTATTTAAAAGCGATCAAAATTCCACATTTATGGAAACAGGCCAGTAGTGAGTCCTTTCCACCTTACTTTTATCATCGCTCTTTCCATCTTTTCATCTTTAGACAAGCTCCTTCTGCGATAAGGTGCAACAAGCAGTGGCGATCACAGAGCTACCAGCCAAGTAGAGGAACATTTAATATTTCCATCTTTACATGCTCAGAGTCTCCTACGTTCTCCAATGTTTCAGACATAGGTAGCCATCAGATTCTACTAACCTCTTTGATCACACTGTGATAACTTTCAAGTTCTTAGGTTTGGGGACAATAGTTATGGGGCATTGCATGTATCAAAAGTTTTGTACAGGTAATTTCTACATGGTGCAACTGAAATGTATGCAAACAAAAATATGACTTTGTCCCAAACATTATGGAGGGCACTGTAAATCTGCATATTATTACATAAGATCTGCATGAATATATTTTCTACATTCTTTTAAAAAGCTAACTCTGTCATTTTTTGCCATGCCACAGGTATTAAATATAACTGATGCAGGTTATAAACAACATAGATAGATAGATAGATAGATAGATAGATAGATAGATAGATAGATAGATAGATAGATAGATAGATAGATAAATTAACATAAGCACTAAGCTGGCTATTTTTGTTCATACAGCATTACTCATCTTAAAAGGCATCACTGCGTTTGACTTTGCAGCCTCACAGTTCTAGTGGTTTAGATTTAATTCTGGGCCTCGGCTCTATTTGTGTGCACTCCATTTGTTCCCTGTGGTCTGGGAGTTTTCTCCTGCTCCTCCTGGCCACTCCTACAACTGAAGAGCATTGGATGTACCCAGTGATGATTTGGCTTGTCCCTGCCTTTACCCTTGTGTCCAGTGCCAGCCAGAATAAGCTCTAGCTACATACAAACCTTCTAACGGCAAAAGCAGAATCAGAAAACGGTAGGCTGTTTGAATCACACATTTAAATTGGCCTAAATATGCAATCTACAGTACATTAAACTCATCTTAAAGTCAATACTCTGAAACTGAGAAATGATTCCAGAGAAGTGAGAAACTGTAACTGGAAGATGACTGTAAATTATCTGAAATTACTAAAATGTTCAGATTTCAAAACAATAAGCAGATCCTGTCAATTTAAAGTTTGGATAGAAATAATATTTTGGGGTGGAAGGGTGGCACAGTAGTTAGATTCCACATCAGGTTGTTGTCTGTGTTGGTTGCATGTGCTTCCATATAAATGTTGGTTTTTCATTTACATACTCCGGCTTCCCTCATAACCCAAAGACATGCAAGTTGATTTAAAGCATGACACAAATCTGGCCCCATGTAGGTTTGTGTTTGAATGAACTCCCCATTGGGATGGGATCCTCTCCATGGATTGGTTCATGACTTGCCCTGAACGCTGCCAGGGTAGGCTCTGGTACCCTATGACCCTGACTTAGAAAACTCAGTGTTATGGTCATGGAGGATGGACTGGCATCCCGAATGAGATTGAGAATGTATCATTGCCTGTCTGGGAGGTTATAATGAAAACACAACTTGAATGGAGGCGTAACTCAGTTGGGATGGTTCTCAATTACTATCACAGTCAGGACAAAAGAATAATGGATGGACTAGGAGAGGCTGGGAATCACAAATAGTTCATCCTCCAGTATAAGAGGTGGTAGTGCTCCTCTGAATTGTTCCTAATCTGGACACCCATAGGGTTGTCTGGGACTTGCAGTTCAGATGGTTAACCTTGTTGGGGTCTTTGGGTGCTAGCAGAGGGTGCTACTGGGAGATTACTTCCCTATTGTGTGCAGCTTCCATGTGACCCAAAACTGCTTCCATCATGCATTTCAATGGCAGAAGTAGTCTTGTGTGTCAACATAAAATGAGGCATCACATCCCACTCTAACAGCCAGAGTTGTAAGGAAGAGCAGAAAGTTCTCCAAGTAGCAGTGGAAAGATACGGAATGTATGGATTTGTTAAATTATAATGTGCTTGACAGAGTAAAGCCTAGTGAGGTATTGTTATCAAATAAAAAAAAAAAAATCACTTTATATGAACATGGCCCTGTGCTCCCTAATGGTCAGAGCAGGTATTATTCTAAAATGTCTTGATTTATGGTTCAAATAAGCAAAATGTTCTTTTCAGTCAAATTTTCTTTTCACATCAGTTTAGCTATTAAGCCCTGCTTTATTGCTATGCCTTGTATAGTTTCTTCTTCTGTGCCCTGTAAAACACTACAAACCCATCCATCCATTATCCAACCCACTATATCCTAACTACAGGGTCACGGGAGCCATCCCAGCGCAGGAAACAAAGCCTGAGCAGGGTGCCAACCCACCGCAGGGCACACACTAGGGACAATTTAGAATCACCAATGCACCTAACCTGCATGTCTTTGGGAGGAAACCGGAGTACCCAGAGGAAACCCGCATAGACACAGGGCGAACATGCAAACTCCACGCAGGGAGGACACGGGAAGCGAACCCGGTCTCCTAACTACGAGGCAGCAGCGCTACCACTGCGCCAGCGTGCCACCCAACACTACAAATCATTTCAAACAATTATTGAAAGTAAACATCAATCACCTTAACCATCTTTTGATTTGTCCATTTTTTAACTTGTTTATCAAACACAGAAAATCTTGTGCATCATTGCACTCTTTATAAGTCACTTTCTACATTATATTCAGACTATGACTTCAAAGCCTATAAATTCTTCTAGCTTCCTTTAAAAAGATAAAATAGATACTTTAACATGTGCATAACAATGGCTATATTTACCTTAGATAAAATGGTGTGCTCAGCCTGTAATCATTATTTGGAATAAGGTCTAAAATGGCCATGAAAGGAAGAAAAGTCTAAATGTGTCTGATTCCTATTTTTCTTAATGTATTACAATATCTTCAAAAAAAAATTGCCATTTTAAGCTTGTGTGTCATAAGACAACAATGTTCAGCCAGGTGATAGCAGGTCTCTGGGATTAATTCTCTGATCGGCCTTTAACTTAATTATATAGCACACTTGGTGTGAGACATGTACAGACTAAGTCATCACTGAATGACAAAAGAAGCCACTTCAGAATCAAGAGAATTTGAATAAATATATATAAATGGATTGACTTATATTAGATCAGACATTTACTGTAATTACATGACAAAAGTCAAAGACTTTACCATTGCAAGAAAAACATTACATTATCATTAAATATTATTTAAGCATTTAAAAGTATAGCTCAAGAAAGAAAGCCCACAAGCCTAACTGCTCACAGTTCTCAGTGTGCATGCAAAGCACGTTGGTTACTCCAAATTGGTCTGTATGAGGCTGAGTGTGTGCTTGTGTGCTGACATCCCACCCAGTTTTGGTTCTTAAGCACCATACTGTCAGGGTAAGCTCCAGCCCTCTACTCTAGACCCTGAATTTAGATTAAGCATATACAAAAATGGATAAGCACTATCATCTATATATATAATTCACTAAGGCAAGACAACCATGAAAAGCACGCCGGAAGGGGCTTGCATTCACTAAGCCGCCAAGTGAGACACCTATGGCGCACGCAGGAAGGAGCCACGCCCACCAACTCCAAGACCATTGGATATGACGACAACTCGCAGGGCCACGCCCACCAAGTCGGACGCGAGGACACAGAAAAAGTGGCGTCATTTATATTCGTCTGTCGTGGAGGCCACATGCGGTGCAGGTCAGGTTAATGCCATGTTCATGTCATGCACCTCCGAGCTACGTTGACTGTTCATAGAGGCATGTTTCTCGTGGAGGTGAATCGCCATATGCAGCGTGCGAAACGGTTTGCGAGGGGTATCCCATGGGATCCTTAAAACATTCCTTTACAACTGAGGTTAAAACACAATGAAGTAAGCAGTCTACGAGTTTTCGGTTACAACGCATGGCCGCTTGCACCATAGACAAACATGCGTCTTCTTAGATGCTCCTGCAGGAACACGGAAGACGTTTTCCTGCCCACCAACACTCCTTTTTCACCGGCCCGCGTCTACCCTCGCACTCTACGCATTCACACTGCCTACCCATGTGCCTTGACGCAAAAACTCACCGACCACCCAGTTAGCCCCTTTCGTCTGTGCAAGGAGTCCACATGCACATCTAAGCCACGATGACTTTTCATTATTCTTTTCGGTTTCGACACCAACCGCGTCCACCATGAAAAACCATGCGAAAGGAACAACGAAGCCCCGCCCACAAACTCTACCCCTCCTCCCACGTGCTCAGGAACACACCTCAGACCACTGCCCGCCAAATCAAACAGCTCATCAAACACATACTCTACCGCTTTGGTCTGTGCTGCGGTCCAAACCCAGCTGTGAGCCACGTTGACTATTCTTTTGCCCTCCATGGCTACCGCTTCAAATGTATTTCATGGAAACAACACTTTTTTCAATGTTATAGAAATTCCTGCTTCAGGTAACTGTTTGTTTCTGTCAGTCGGGTTTTTTTGGAGAAATGTCATTGACGAAACTGTTGCTCATAGCAAACTGTTTTACACGCTACATACAGCAATTCGCATCCGCGACAAACATGCGTCTCTTATGCTCCTGCACTTTGTACACACACCCCCCCCGTGGTCGGGTGTCTTGGTGGATTATATATAGAAAGGCAGCCAAAACCGCTCAGTGTAATGAAAAGTATTCGTGAAGTCACAGGTAGGGTTACCAATTTTAATACAAACAAATAAGGGACGCATACTGCAGCGGGGGCCACATCCCTTGGGGGCCAAGACCACGGAACGCGCAATTTCATTCTCAAATACGGGACGATTCCGTATTTTAAACGACGGGTGGCAACCCTAGCCTCACAGGTGCATCTGCACTGTACAAAGACGACAACGTCTCGAGTGACGAGTTGGAGGTGGGCACTTGAGCAGGCGGTGTATACTGAACGAGAAATCAGCAGACTAGCATGACGGAGGGAGCGGAGTGGATGTCGTCGTCGTCCTCCTCTCCTCCCTTTCCACCCTGTGCGCCGCACAGACGATTGTGTGTTGGTTTGTTCCGTGCATTGATTAAAACCCAATGAAGAAAGCAGTCTTTAAAAACCAATAAGCCCTGTGCCTCTGTTTCATTACTGTCTCACCTGATTCACCAATGCAGGCCCCGCAACAGGCGATCCGGCGGCGTCATTCCCATGACCGCCGGGCAGCCAACCGGGTAACCAAAGTCTTTGGGTTCGGCGGGGGAGTATGGTTACAAAGCTGAAACTTAAAGGAATTGACGGAAGGGCACCACCAGATGTGGAGCCTTTCGCTTCATTTGACTCAACACAGGAAACCTCACCCGGCCCGGACAAGGAGTGGATTGATAGCTCTTTCTCGATTCTGTGGGTGGTTGGTGCATGGCAGTTCTTACTTAGTGGAGCGATTTGGATGCTTATATCCGAAAACGAACGAGACTCCCGCCTGCTAAATAGTTACACGACCCAACAGAGGTCGGTGTCCAAATTCTTAGAGGGACAAGTGGCTTTCAGCCACGTGAGATTGAGCATTAACAGGTCTGTGATGCACTTGTATGTCCGGTACTGCACGCGCTACACTGAATGGATCAACGTGTGTCTACCCGGCGGGGTAAGCCGTTGAACCCCATTCGTGATGCAGACCGTGGCTTTCAATTGTTCCCCACGAACGAGAAATTCCCAGTACGTGCGGGTCATACGCTCGCACTGATTACGTTCCTGCCCTTTGTAAATCCCCCCCGGTCGGGTGACTTGGTGGATTATATATAAAAAAGCACCCAGAACCGCAAAGAACAATGAAAAGTCAACTCGCGGAGTGACCTTGAGTGTATCACTTGGCCTGCCTTTGCTCCAGTTGTACAGTATATATGAAACAGTGGAGAGAGGGGCACAGTGGCTAAACCTTTGGACTTTAAAGCACAAGAGCAAGAGTTCAGTTTCTGCCCCTGACTTGCTAACTAATGCTGTGCAAGTCACTAAACCTACCTCTGCTCATACTGTAAAAAGCAGAAAATGGTACTATATGCTAATCTAACCCTAACCCTAACCCTTGGAGAAAGAAATTTCCTAAAATACAGGGTGCAGCAGAAATAACTCCCACATTTCGAAAAATCACTGTGGGGTCCCCAAAGCAGGTAGAGGGGTGTGGTCTGTTCCGTTAGGTACGGTACATAATAAAGTTTTCAGTCGTCACCATGCCGTGGTCAGGTGAGCATCGAGGCTTTGTAGTGGAGGCTATTTTCAAAAATGGCGAATCTGTAGCTGTGACGCAGAGGATGTTTTGCCCGCAGTTTGGTTTACGTGCTAATGAAAGTGCTTCAGACCGGAAAACGATTTTGCTGTGGGTTCAAAGTGTAATGGCAACAGGAGGTTTTCAAAAATCGTTCTCGGTCCTTGGACCAACTAAAGGAGGCTATTCAAGAAGAAATTGAAGGAATTTCACCCGACATGCTAGTGAGAGTAATGGAAAACTTCCACAAACGGCTCCAAATGTGTATCAGCTGTCAAGGCCACTATTTGGACAATATTATAATTTTTAAAACTTAAAAGTAAAAAAACTTTTTTATATCTACATTTGGGAAATAAAAAGTTTTTGGTGATACCTCGTAGCATTTTTTTTCAATCCCCCTTTGAAATGTGGGAGTTATTTCTGCCGCACCCTGTATACAGTGGTGTGAAAAACTATTTGCCCCCTTCCTGATTTCTTATTCTTTTGCATGTTTGTCACACAAAATGTTTCTGATCATCAAACACATTTAACCATTAGTCAAATATAACACCAGTAAACACAAAATGCAGTTTTTAAATGATGGTTTTTATTATTTAGGGAGAAGAAAAATCCAAACCTACATGGCCCTGTGTGAAAAAGTAATTGCCCCCTTGTTAAAAAATAACCTAACTGTGGTGTATCACACCTGAGTTCAATTTCCGTAGCCACCCCCAGGCCTGATTACTGCCACACCTGTTTCAATCAAGAAATCATTTAAATAGGAGCTGCGTGACACGGAGAAGTAGACCAAAAGCACCTCAAAAGCTAGACATCATGCCAAGATCCAAAGAAATTCAGGAACAAATGAGAACAGAAGTAATTGAGATCTATCAGTCTGGTAAAGGTTATAAAGCCATTTCTAAAGCTTTGGGACTCCAGCGAACCACAGTGAGAGCCATTATCCACAAATGGCAAAAACATGGAACAGTGGTGACCAAAATTACCCCAAGAGCGCAGAGACGACTCATCCGAGAGGTCACAAAAGACCCCAGGACAACGTCTAAAGAACTGCAGGCCTCACTTGCCTCAATTAAGGTCAGTGTTTACGACTCCACCATAAGAAAGAGACTGGGCAAAAACGGCCTGCATGGCAGATTTCCAAGACGCAAACCACTGTTAAGCAAAAAGAACATTAGGGCTTGTCTCAATTTTGCTAAGAAACATCTCAATGATTGCCAAGACTTTTGGGAAAATACCTTGTGGACTGATGAGACAAAAGTTGAACTTTTGGAAGGCAAATGTCCGTTACATCTGGCGTAAAAGGAACACAGCATTTCAGAAAAAGAACATCATACCAACAGTAAAATATGGTGGTGGTACTGTGATGGTCTGGGGTTGTTTTGCTGCTTCAGGACCTGGAAGGCTTGCTGTGATAGATGGAACCATGAATTCTACTGTCTACCAAAAAATCCTGAAGGAGAATGTCCGGCCATCTGTTCGTCAACTCAAGCTGAAGCGATCTTGGGTGCTGCAACAGGACAATGACCCAAAACACACCAGCAAATCCACCTCTGAATGGCTGAAGAAAAACAAAATGAAGACTTTGGAGTGGCCTAGTCAAAGTCCTGACCTGAATCCAATTGAGATGCTATGGCATGACCTTAAAAAGGCGGTTCATGCTAGAAAACCCTCAAATAAAGCTGAATTACAACAATTCTGCAAAGATGAGTGGGCCAAAATTCCTCCAGAGCGCTGTAAAAGACTCATTGCAAGTTATCACAAACGCTTGATTGCAGTTATTGCTGCTAAGGGTGGCCCAACCAGTTATTAGGTTCAGGGGGCAATTACTTTTTCACACAGGGCCATGTAGGTTTGGATTTTTTCTCCCTAAATAATAAAAACCATCATTTAAAAACTGCATTTTGTGTTTACTTGTGTTATATTTGACTAATGGTTAAATGTGTTTGATGATCAGAAACATTTTGTGTGACAAACATGCAAAAGAATAAGAAATCAGGAAGGGGGCAAATAGTTTTTCACACCACTGTAATCATTAGCTTGTACTAATAAATGAAGGTTCTGAAAATATTCAATTGAACAACAAAAAAAGAGTTACCCTTACATACTAAGTAATCAATAAAAGTACAAAATGAGTCCAAATATTCTATTATCACCTAAACATTACCTGGACCAAAAAAAAATCACGATGTTCAGGCCATTTATCATGGAAGATAAAAATAACATGACATTCTCACACCCACTTAATTCAGTTCAGTGCCATTGGGAAACAAGGCAGGGAGATTGGGCTCCAGTCCATCAAAGGGCCCATTCAAGCACACATGTGCCATTTAACCAATGAACTTAACTGGTGCCTGTTTAAAGTTACGAGTTACCCAAACTTTAAAGCTTTAGGTTTGTGGGGGGAGGACTAGAATACCCAGAGGAAGACCCATGGAGACACAGGGAGAGCATTCTGACTCTAAACAGACAACAATACTAGCATGGCATTTCAACAGAAGACGCTGGATCTCTGAGGCTGCAGCACCAACCAGCATGCCACCCATAAAAAAAAAAAAAGGATGGCATGGTTATGTCAGCATTATTGTCCATTCACATATGCGAAAGTTAACACATGTCTTTACATTGGCCCAGTGTGAGTGACAGTGAGTGTGTGTGCAGTTTTTGGTAAAGCGGCAACTTCTGCTCCAGCTTTCCATAAGCCTGAACTGAATGAACAGATGATAGTTCAATACCATAAAGAGCCACAGACACAGGGAATACATTACCAAGTAGTGTGGTGAAGAGTAGGACTTTATTTATCTCATCATGATGTTATGTTGGACAATCTAGGTGAACAGGATGGACAAGCTAGTTTGGCTAGATGACCTGCTCTCGTCACAATTATTCTAATGATCTAATCTTGTAAAGCAGCTACTTTCTACAATGTTCTGTCAATTGTTTTGCAACACTACACAAAGTGTGCTTTAATCGAGTATGATTCTACACAGGTGTTAGGATGAAGGACACCTCCATTCCAAAATTAAACAAATACAAAAGCTGACTTCATTCCCTTTCTATCCTGTATTCTTCTCCCATAGCATCCCATCAAACTATTTAATTTCTAACCTGTTTAGCCAGTTTGGGGTTTTGGGAGCCAATGCCTATCCTGGCAGCCTTAATTACAAGGCAGGGTCCTGTCGTTAGCTGTTAACACTCATTTATATTGGGCCAATCTTTAGTCACCATCTAACCTGCTTGCAAGATTTTTCATATGTGGGAGTATTTTGAGAAAACTCAGTGCTGGAGGAACATGACAACTCCACACAGGCAGCTTCCAGGCCCAGAATCTGAACCCAAAACTCAGGAGCTTTGACTCAGTTGTGCTTGCACTAAGCCACCATGTCACTCATAGGTTTCTGCATAGGAGTTAACACATGTAAACTGTATTCTGTAGTGTTGTACATCTAAACCAAACAAATGTTGGAAAGGTGTCACGTCAAACTTCATCAATAAGGACCTCAGGAAAGAATCTGAAATATCTCTATAATGTGAGAAGGGTCACCAAGAAAACAAATGAACAAATCATTGTTCAGATTAACGCTTTCTCTGAAAAGGTGGATGTAAACCTTACACTGCAATATACTAATGTTTCAGGATTGTAAAACTGCTTTGATAAGCCATTTAACATAATAAACAGTTAAACACAAAGGCAACCCTGCTTACATTTAACAGATTTCTATTGCAAAGCTTTATACAGAACTTTAAATTAACAAAGGAATCAATCCGAAAGTAACTATCCTACACTTTATTGGGTATAAATAACAATGTCAATTAATATTCTTAAATCTCCTTAGTTCAATTCAGCACGGCAGAGGGTTGGCGCCTCTCCTGGCAGCAACATACACCCAACCAACATACCTTTAAGAATGGTGTTATGGTATGAAAGCGTAAAGCCACACACAGACGACCTGTTGTGGGCTTTAAGCCCAGGATGCTGCATGGTGAAGTGGCAGCGCTACCCACTATACTACTGTGGCACATATGTTATCCCACTTACTGAGCTAACTGTAGTACTGCCAGGTACGCAAATAACATTTTTAATAGTCACCTTAACTACCTGTTAAAAACTCATTAAATGATTTTTTTATAAGTTACTTACCCCATTTACTTTGTAGTGGGGGCCAAAACTAATTTTTAACTTCACATTCTCAAGTAGAATGGAGAGAAGAAAAGTCGGACATAACAGAAGCCAATAGTGACCAATATTGTACAATGGCATATGATGATGGTGAAAAACATCCATGGAAAAAAGACCCCTTAAATCATTCATTGGTCAAGAGTCCTGTCTTCAGTTCAAAAAGTCATTCCCATCAAGCGTTAGTTTCCCGTTTATGTTGTGTGCTGATTATTCTAGAAGTATATATTATTTTGGCAAAAAAACACATTTTGCATATTCTGTGCATTCCAGTGGCCAACCGACATGTAGATTGAGCAACACGAGTTACGTGAGATTTTTTTTTTCTTTTTTACATTAATGATTTTCACAATTCCTGCTGTTGTACAGCACTGGTCGTTTTTGGCTTGTGTTATTTCTCTATCCATTTGGCGTAAGGGTGGCGCAGTTTTAGCAATGCCTCTTTGCACTAAGGAGACCAGGATTCACGTCCCAGGTCGGCCCATCATGGAGTCTGCATGGTGTCTGCCTGGGATTCCTCCAGGTCCTCAGGTTTCCTCCCACTGCAGGTTAGGTGAATTGATGACTCTAATTTGGCCTTGTGTGTGTGTGTGTGTGTTCGTCCTAAGATGGACTGGTGCCCTTTCCAGAGTTTCTCCTGCCTTGCACCCTACTCTGCTAGGACAGGCTCCAGCAATCCCTGTGACACAGTCTGGATTAAGTGGTTCAGAGAATGACATGACAATTTGTACGATTTCATTAGATTAAAATATTTTGAATATAGTGAATGGCCACATAATTAAATAAAACTTCTCATAATTAAATTTTAGCAAAACATAATAAAACAGTGTTTATGGATGATATTTAATAAAACAATTCAATTGACTTAAAAGGAATTAATTATCCCAACAGAATTAAAAACCTGAGATTAGCAACCAAAAAGTAGCTGTTACTTTTGGGAAGTGTAAATTAAATTATTTTATTCACATTGTTAGATAACACTTGACTTGGAATTCAAATGCCCTTGTCTGAAGTAAAGTATGAAAAATAAGCACTCAGCAGCTAACTCTACCCACCAAAACTTGGGTTTTACTTTGGCCAGTTTGCTGTATGCTTTTCCTCCCGATTCCAAAGACTTGTTCCATAAAAGCAGGCCCACTGCCAGAAATATTTGGGCCCCAGACAACTGGGTACGTGTGGGCCCCTCTGCCTTCCCCCGGGTCCCCACATGCCAAAAAAAAATCAAGCGTGAAGGGGCCCCCTTCCGTTAGGGCCACAGACCACAGTCCCGTTTGTCCCCCCCTGACGGCAGGCCTGATGAAAGTGTTGGGAAAGGTTGAGGAGGTCTGGTTTCGGATTTGAACTCAAGTCCCTGAAGCTGCTGTAAGGTAGTAGTGTTCACCACTGCTGCCTTCATTTACCTTTAAGGCTTAATTCAGTTGCATGAATGCAAGGAGCCGGAGCCTATCTGGCCAGCACAATGGGTGGGGTGCCAGTCCATATCAGGGCATATACTGTACATATCCACATATGATAAAATACAAAGTAAGAAAAACAATTACTGGATATATACAGGCTCCAAAAGTCAAAAGTATTCAGCGAAAACACAGGGAATACGCACGTGTACACCTGGTGAAGTGAACTGACAAGCCTCTCTGCGTTTTAAAAGCTGACGGCTGCTGACTAAGAATTTAAAATGTTGACGAAAAGCCGGTGTGTGTTTGGTATTAGTCTGGAAGGGCGCGTGTCGCAAACAGTGAAATGAAATTGAAATTCTCAAGAACAGGAGGTCGCAAATGCTAATAAAACAAGAGGATCCTGAAGGTTTGATACACGTGGCCTGTCCATATCGATAAACATCAATTGCGGCTAACTTAGTTGATTCTCTAATCCGTGCCGCTATACTTGTTATAACGTGGTGGATCAATAAAAATGATCGGTGCCGTTAAGAACGAATACCGGTAAACGCGCCGCGCGGGGCGGCTCCCCCTTACCTGCCAGGCGCAGGTGCACCGTGGATGAGCGAGACGAGCTTCTCCAGCCGGCTGGACAGACTGACGTGTCGCCCGCGTTCTACTCCCATTCAGCTGTAGCGACTTTGGTTGCTAAGCACGCCTAACAAAATGGGCGTGGGCTCCCCAGTTCTCCTTTCACTGTAGAAAATTGCAGACGCCTCGCTGCTTGTCAATCTGTTGTGAAAGCCGGGTGTTTGTGGAGCGACATGACGACGGCCTCTCGCCTTGGAGACTACAAATACTAAGGCAGTAAAAGTTCGCACGAAGGAGGCGACACTTTCACGCACCGGAAGGGCACTGATGGCGACTCAGTGTTTTACAGGGGGCACTGTTACCTCAGTTGACAGGTGGGCTTTAAGGACCACTGGGGATCCGCCTATTATGAGAATACGATGGAGTGTCACCAGAGGGGTGGATAGGGCTGCCTCCTTTTCAATAGTACAAAGAGGGGTACTAACGCCCCTTCCACTCCATGATAGTCAATCAAATTTCACCCCACGGTTTCTTCCAGCAGTATTTAATATACAGTAGTATGTTGCTAATTTCAGCACTGGTTAGTTCTTTAAGCAATCAATGTTGTAGCATATTAGTTCATATGTATGAGTTGTCTAAAATCCCAGCTATATACTCGCGGAACAAATTATTTAGAGCTTTACATCTGCTTTTGCATGTACTTATTATCTAATCAGCCAATCATGTGTTGGGCAGCCAACCCTCTTTCTTCTGAAATGAGGACATTTGGGTCGAAAAATGAGGACTTTTGAGGACGCCTTCTCCAATGATGTCATAATACCCCCTTATACTGTCTTATGGTGTTTAAAAATGATATAAACCTTTAGTAACAGTTTATCACTATAATTATGATATGATGGCCACAATCACAGTCACTGGCAAACTAATAACCCATTCTATATTTTGAGTAGAGGGCGGCATGGTGGTGCAGTGGTACCGCTGCTGCCTCGCAGTTAGGAGACCCGGGTTCGCTTCCCAGGTCCTCCCTGCGTGGAGTTTGCATGTTTTCCCCGTGTCTGCGTGGGTTTCCTCCAGGCGCTCCGGTTTCCTCCCAAAGACATGCAGGCTAGGTGGATTGGCGATTCTAAATTGGCCTTGGTGTGTTAGTGTGTGTCCTGCGGTGGGTTGGTTCCTGCCTTGTGCCCTGTGTTGGCTGGGATTGGCTCCAGCAGACCCCCGTGATCCTGTGTTCGGATTCAGCAGGTTGGAAAATGGATGGATGGATGGATATTTTGAGTATGCCAAGCCTCTTAAATTAACAGACTTCATTCCTTCCATTCTTATTTGAATATCTTAACTGTTGAAAACCTGTTGAAAATGATACACAAATGATTCACTTCTAGTAAAATGAAAAAATAATTTTACTGTTTTCAATTTAGTTTATTTCCATTTATCTATATTCTTTCATATTTTTCCACTGAAGTTATTTTTCTCAGTAAATCTGAAATAATCTGATAAAACAAGGGTATTTGTTGTTCAAGTAGTCTGTGAACTTGCACTTTCTTTTCGGTATAATGGGTATTCCTGAATTTATCTCAATGAAAGAATGATGAAAATATTATTAAATTATTTGAAGAAGCGACTTATTACTTGATCAACTGATAACTAAAAAGGTATTGCATTTATATGACAGAATAAACGTGTGATTTTTTTTTTATGTTAACTGAAATTTTAATAGTCGACTCATTAATTTACAATTATAAATCCATTTTGGAAGAATGGGTGGTAATAGCAATATTTTCAATTAAAATATTACAAAGCAGTACATACTGACATTTAAATATGAACAGACTATACCTGGATGTATGAAATTTCTTGTTTAACCAAGCTGCTGAAAGAAGAAAGAAGAAAATTAGATCTTACATAGAAAACATGATATTGCAATTTCGATTTTGAATAAATTCACTGACTTACGGTGAACTAGAATTACAAACAATTAAGGAAAGGAACAACATTTATAATGAACTGTCTACTCACTAAGAAGATAAAGCTAAATTCAAAAGATGAAGTGAAAATGCCAATTTGGACAGACAAAAACTCAGAAGTCGAAAGGCTGTTTCTATCCTTGTCAATACCTGCTTTGTTTACTACTGGAACAGAAATAATAATAATAATAATAATAATAATAATAATAATACATTTTATTTATACAAGGCGCCTTTCTAAGCACTCAAGGACACCGAACAAGCAACAATTAAAAAAGCACATTATAAACTAAACTTAAAACATCAGAAAATATAAAAATTTAAATAAAACAAAAACACTGTAATCATAAAGAAAAGGCATTTTTAACAGATGGGTTTTAAGTTTAAATGTGAAGGTTGAAAATGATTCAATATTTCTAAGCTCAGTAGGTAGTGAGTTCCAGAGCTTGGGAGCAGAACGGCTGAGTGCTTTGCTCCCCATGGTGGTTAGAGGCGAGAGGGACAGTCAGATGGATGGAGGAAGAGGATCTAAGGTTACGAGAGGGAATGGCAACATGAAGAAGGTCAGACAGATATGGAGGGGCGAGGTTATGAATGGCCTTAAATGTTAACAGCAGAATTTTAAAATCAATTAGAAACTTAATTGGGAGCCAAAGAAGCTGCTGCCAGGGCTGTTCTTAGCAGTTTGGGGGCCGTACGCGGTTCAGAAATGTGCAGGCCCTGGATGGGGAGGGGGCCTGGAGCTCCGGAAGGTGTTCTAATAAAACATCCGGAAAAGGCCTTAGATGACCAGTAGGCCTACATAATATAGGGATATTTCATGATTTTATGGGGCTCTCTCTGAATGAATCCGAAACGAATCTGTAAAATTAACGTTTGCTATAGTGCATTTGGCAAAGTTACAATGGCGTGACAATATTATTAGGGTTTTAGGTGAAGATTGCAATTTGAATAATAAATTACCATTGTTAAGACTAAGAGATGCACTAAACTGAATTTCCTGAAGACTTTAATTAACGTAAGAAATCTCCTTTTTTACTTTGATCACTTCCGAATAATCAAGGGTTTGGCCAACATCTTGCTCAACTGATATTAATGCCAAACCATTCAGTCGCTCTTGGGTCATGCGTGACACACGATGTGAGGGACTGGCACAGACGGCTGCAGTTTCTTGTGACGAGACTAGACCTGTTCAGAGAGATAAGACGTGACTTTCTCATAAAGACACTTTCACGTCCCGTGAGACAAGACTTTGTGCCAAGAAGTTTAACCACACCCGGGGCTGGAAAAAGACAGAGTAAATGAAAGAATTCAAAAACGTTGGTGTGATACACATGCAGAGCAGGTTAAGGATAATGGAAGTAGGAATATTCGAAAGTCTCAAAAAAATGATAGTAAAGATCACATTAGCACAAACAAATGGAAATTATTACTCGGTGAAATAACGGAACAGCAAAAAGGGATTGAATATATTGTTTGGATTTAAACTTTAAATCGGAGACTTGTAGATTGTCTAATTTGTGTTGTCAGGAGGGGACAGTTCTGTCTCTCAATTAAAAGAATAGAAAATCTTCCTCTACATAGGGGTGTGCCTCGGGAATGGGACCCCCAACAGGAGCAGAGGATGTCTGGGGGAGAAGAGAGACAAGGCAGTGAGACAAAAGGACAGCTTCTATACGGGCTTTGAAATGTTCGAAGTGCTGTATGAGATGCAGATCACGCAGCATGGCAGCAGCAGCAAGCCAGCAGCTGACTGAGCAAAGAGGAGGTAAATAAAAAAAAAACTTTGTTACCATTGTATTACTGTTTAAGAGGGGATTTCGGAGGAGCAACCACGTCTCCTTATGGTGAGTTCAGCCCCTCTATTCGCAACGTGAGCAGCAGGGATGCGAAGTGGCTGGCCTTTAGCGCAGGCAGTTGGGGGGTTGGCAAGCGAAGCAAGCAGTTGCAAAGCCCCCTAGTATGTCTAAAGAAAATCAGTATTAAAAAATACTCAGCTCTTTTTTATATCCAGCCTAGTCCTACCAGTTAGTAGCCTGCAAAACTGTTTCTAGTTGTTAGTTTCACCATCACTAGCTTACATGCTCAGTTGCTAGCAGAACTGATTAATAACAGTTGGTAGTCCATGCTAGCCAACAAAATAAGTGAGAACTGGCTGTGAAAATGAATATAATGAATATATTTTGTATTTGAAAGAAAAAGCTGAGGTTTTGCTTAATGTCATTGTTTATAAGATCATTATTGGTACACTGTAAAAAATAATGCGTTAAAATTACTGAAAAAAATAAGGCAACAAATTACAAGCAATATTTTTGAGTAGATTTAATATACTGCACTATTGAGTAAACTTAATTTATTAATTTATTTAAATTTACCTAAAATAAATGAGTTTGATTAAATATAAGTAGTGGCAAAAATGGTTTCATTTTACTCCGATTTTCATTTGAATTACAGTACTCAAAAAAGTGAGTATGCAATGCTGGACAGTAATGACTGTATAACAAATACATGCTAAAAATTCCACATATCTTTATTTATTTGAACATACACAGATAGTCACAACAACGGAGTTATATTTTCAAAGGAAAATTAAATCAAATGTCTGAGGATAATTTTTACTGAGTTACTGATATTCTTTTTTTAAACTTTCTTCAAAAAGTATATCTCAATCAAATGACGTCCCAGGAATGAATGGTAAATGGGAAGGAAACAAAGAGTGAAAGAGTGAAATCCTGCCCAGGTGCCGCTCTTCAAACACTTCCTGCATATCCTCTTTAAATGAATGGCCTCCTTTTCACTACTTTTCAGTATGCGATAGCGAAAATCCTGAAATAAAATAGGACGTAGGAAATCAAACATTGCTAAATAAATCACAGTGTTGAAAACTGACCAGAAAATACATGGCCTCTGTAGAACACTAATTAAATAAGAGGTCAAACAATACTGTGACGGTTAGGCAAACAGCTTTTTATGTTGTTTACAGGACGTAGTTTAGGACAAACGCCATATCGTTCTCAAACTTATCTCAAAGAGTCATTTTCTTTTTCTGTGTAAAATAAAAGTTTTAAAAGATAAAAAAAAAAACATATCCGCATACGTAACTATCCGAGAAATGTGCTTGCTTTTTAAAGCAAACCCACGAGGTAAGTTGTTAGAAAGACGCTACCTTGCCCGCCATGTTTCCCACATGAAGGGAAAGGTTTCGTGAAAACAACAAATGCTTACGTCTGTAACTATTTGAAATGAAATATTAGTTATTATTCATTAGGGAATTAATATGCTTTATACTTACCATTCGTAGTAAAATGGCTCTTATTATGGATAAGCATTACAGCTGAATGCGTTATTGTAAAGACCAAGAAATCGATGTGAGAGGAAGTGCCCTGTCATTAAATTTAACTTAATTTAAATGTGTTCAATTCACAGTATAGTTTTTTTACTTAGAATAAGTTATAAAAAATGTTTACATTTTAAGTAAAATAATAAGTTAACATTATTCTTAATTTTTTTTATTGAATTAGAATTGAATAATCAATAAAAAGGGTAAAACCCATTTTTATTAATTAAGGTAATGATTATTTTTCACACATGCAAGATTTATTTTTTACAGTGTAGTTGTAGGTATAAAAAATATCTGGTAATCTGGTAAGGAACCCAAAGTGAGGCTAAAGGCTAAAACAAGCAGATATCATTGTTTTCTGTGAGCCTAATTGTTTTTAATGCACACAGGTTCAGTTTACATCCAAAATGACACATTAACATAATAAATAAAGATTGACTAATTTAATTACATAGGTAGTAAACAGGAGATTGTAAGTATGAAGGACTTTAAAAAGGCTAATAAAAGGTTTCACTAAACGGTGCAGAGTAAAAGTGTGTTTTAAATGTTAATTGGAGTTAATGGATGGTCAATAGATGGCTAAAGGGGATGTACTGTATGTTGTGAAAGCTGTAAATAGTTAATGAGAGCTACCAAGCACAGTGATGTAAAGCTGTATTCTTATTTAACTGTTTCATTTCGAAACAGAAAAGGTATAACGTGGCATTATATATTCAATTTCCCGGAAGCTTTACCAATGGGCAGATTGAAGACGCCACCTGCTACTGCTCTGGTTTACAATGAATTCTTGCTTATTTAATCTTATTGTTTTTTTAAATATAATTTTGTGCATTATAGTATTAATTCTGTTTTTGTTCTTTCTGTGTTTTAATAATTTAATGTTATGTTGTTTATGTATTCCTCATTTTTGAATTATTATAAGTTTATCTGCCCCGTCTCCTTTATGTTGAGCCACAGACTAGGCCCACCTGATTAGGCAGCTGGAGTATTGCCTGAGCTCATATTTAAAGGGGTACCTCTCTCAAAAATGCATCTGTTGCTTACTAAATTCAGTTTGTATCGATGCAGAGCACTAGTAGAACATAACCCAATGGATACCAGCATTGGTCAATAGCAAACAATGTGAAAAACATTCATAGAAAAAAATGTAAAAATGCCATGTAACTCGTATTACATAATACTCATGTCCTTTGTATGCTCAGAATATGCAAAATGCATGCTGTTTGTGCTTAAACACGAAAACTTCTAAATATTTAGCATAAAATTTAAACAGGGAAGGCATTCCCCTAATAAAGCACTTTTGAACTGAAGATATTATTCTTGACCAATTAATGATGGGGAAGAGGTGGATCATATTATGGAAATGCACCTTTCCTGTTTATATTGTACACCAACCTTTTCAGAAGTAAGTATTTAAGCACCCTTCTGGATAATAGGCATGTGAATTATATGTCACAAGTTATATGAGGATTTTTTCTTTCTTCAATTAGAATTTTTCTCTGTTTTCCGGAGTTGGTCACTGTTGGATCCCATTCAAATTGAATCTTCAGTATGTCCTTTTCCATGAAAACATAAAGTTACTTTTTTTTCTTGGCCACCACTACAAAATACATTGCATAAGTAACAGAGACAAATACAATTTTTGGATGAAATATTTCCTTGAGGGGAAACTGTAATTAGCTTTGGCCTTGTGCTTCCCAGTTTGTATCCCTTTGCCTTTGGATTTTCTTGTTTTTGGCCCCTTTTTGGCTTAAAGTAATGTTAATGGTTTGAATTGTATGGATTAATTTGCTTTAGGTTTTGCATTTTCCTTCTTCCATTCTTCCTTTTTGAATCTTTGTAATTAATAATTCTTTAAATATAAAGGAACTTTATTTCTGTTTTCTTTTGAACCAGAGGTTCACAGTATCCCTCCTCCTTCTTTATGGACATTTTGAAATTGTTTGATATTAAAAAGCCTGAGTGCAATTTTTGGAGCTGTGTAGGTGGATTTGGAGCTAGGCTGCCAGGGTGAGACCTATCCCATTGGCTCAGGCCTATAAAGAGGACAGGTCTAGCTTTTTATGTGCTTTGCTGTAAGCCTGTTGCCCTTTATGTGCTTTGATTTGGACAGGATCAATGACAGTTGGCCATGCCTACGGAAGTGCCTGTGACTTCTCTGTCAATAGACCCCACTAAAATTTTGAAACATTTTGAATAGTGATTCTATTATTCTATATGCTTCCTCAGTTGTTTGTTTTTAAGAGTAAATGTGGCATTTAAATTAAGTTAAATACATCCTTTCTTTTATGCCATCATTTTCTTATTTTAAAATATCTGCCATGGTTAAAGGTTAGGGTTATATTGATTCAAGTATGACTCCAATTTTTAAAACAACACGTTCCCAAGAAGCTTGCATCACCCGCCGGATACAGTCATACTACACTAGTATCAATTTGGCAGTGGTGATGCAATCCTCTTCATCAGTGTCTTTCTAAGCATGAATTTGGATAGACATTGACCATCTTGTTCATAAGGCAAGTCCAGTTTACTCCATTCCTAAGTATGATGGGCTCTTACAGTAAGAATAATGTTGCGTTTAATAGAGAGGGAAAAGTAACATCTTGTAGCATCTTGCAGCTCTTGAGATACAAGAGAATTTGGGGATTATTGAGTGAATAAAAAGATCTGGAGATAAAAAAAACGCAGGACAAAAATCATCAATTATTATCAGGTAAGGTCAAAACTGGAGAATCAAAATCTAATACGAGTAAATAAAGCACAGGGGAGAATGAAATCTCAAGAGTCAAAACCCAAAAAAAGATATCGGAACTGAAAGAAAATCTAGTGCTAGACCTACTTAAAACAAAGCTTACTGTCTCTAAAGTTTTTTTTGTAATTCCACAGAAAGAATTCAACCAGCATCAGCGTCATGTTTATATACCAGAAGTCTAGCAACTTCACACACATGACACATCTACTGCGTCACATAAACAAAGCAAAAAGATTACAAATAATAAATAAAAACACATATTTAATGAATATTATAACACGATTTTTGGTAGCGTATGTCTGGAATTCTTCATGTTCTAGGAGTTCCTCTTAAAATAAGGTGGAGTGGTGACTCTGAGGCTAGGGATCTACACTGGTAATTGGAACCTGGGGCTTGGTGGCAGAATTGGCACTCCAGCCACCATAAAAACCTCACATTGTTCCATTCCATCTGAACTTGTGTGGTGCTGAGGTGTCACCCATCGCATGGCTACACTCGGGTCCCAATCTAGGATCCTGAGTTGGTTCGTCATGTGGTGGGTGTAGCAATGCGCTAACAGAAATGAGCAGCAGCATTCATTTTTCAGGACTTCAGCTATTTTTATATAACTGGATATTTCATTGAAATGGCTAAATTGTTAAGTGTTGATAGGCTCCCAAGTGACATAGTTTACCTAAAACAGCCAGTGGGAGAGAAGTAAGAAGAGTGTGAGAAAGCTGCAACTATAAAACATACCAGCATTTTATGTTTTTTTTTTTAATACTTCAGGAGAATGGGACAAAACCAGACACCCAGACACAGAGGCTAAAATCCAGACTGTCCAATTGAAAACCAGAGCAGGAGTAGGAGGATTTAATAGTCACTCATACAAAGTAAAAGATGTGATGGACCAGTCCATTAGTTCAATGCTGTTTCATTCCTTGCACCCAGAGCTTCCAGAGTTGGCTTCAGCCCCCCACAATCTTGAGTCGGATTAGGCGGTTTTGAGAATGTTACTTAATACTGTACTATGTTAGCATTCCAATCCATAGAAAATGAATGCTCGAGGAACTGAACTGTACTAAGCCTGGTGATGCAGAACTTGGCTTCAAGTGGGAGTTTAGACAAGATGGATGAGGGTACCAATGAATGATTATCAGCATGATATGATAGTAATTATAAATGGGGTTTAGCTTTCTAGGGCACCATGATGAGGCAGTATTGTTATCATAGGAATAAAGGTGAAATTCAAGTCCAGGATCAAAAATTCTATTCTTTTTTCAGTCACATCCAAAATTCTATGAAGAAGCAACAAAGGCACATGCTTAGTGAGGGACATACGATATTATTTGTCTTGATTTTCAGAAGGCATTTGATAAGATCTCACATAAGACGTTTGGGTATAAAAATTAAAATAAGTGGGAATTCAGGGCATAGTGTGTAGATATGCATAAATCTGGCTAAACCACAGGAAGCAGAGGGTTATGGTGCAAGGAACCTCATCAGGATTGAGTGATGTTAAGAGTGGTCCCCTCAGGGATCAGTGCTAGGGCCTGTGCTCCTTTTAATATACAGTATATAAACAATCTGGACAAGAACATAATCAATAAGATAAGCTAAGTTAAGTTAAGTTTTCAGATGGTACCAAACTAGGTGGAAGGGCAGATAAAGAAGAATCAGGTAAACTGGTAAAGAGGGAGTCTTGGGCAGATTTGTGGCAGATGAAATTCAATGTAAGTAAATATAAAAATGTTAGAATTAAATACACAATGGGAGGTTTCAAAGTAACCCTTATGAGAAGGACCTAGCAGTCATAGTGGATTTGTCACTATCTACATGCAGACAGTTTACAGAAGCGATCAGGAAAGCTAATATAATGTTAGCTTATATAGCATGATGAGTGGAGTACAAATCAAGGGAGGTCACATAACACACTAGTGAAGCCTCACTTGGAGGACTGTGTTCAGTTTTGGTCTTCATATTTCAAAGACATAGCAGAGCTACAAAAAGTCTAGAGGAGAACAACTAGACTTATTCCTGCACTAAGAGGTAAGAGCTATGAGATGAGACAGAAGAAGTTGAAACTTTAAGCAAACAGGGATTGTGACACGCATGCACATGGGAGGCAGCTACAGTTGTGCTTAAAAGCTTGTGAACCCTTTAGAATTTTCTATATTTCTGCATAAATATGACCTAAAACATCATCAGATTTTCACTCAAGTCCTAAAAGTAGATAAAGAGAAACCAGTTAAACAAATGAGACAAAAATATTATACTTGGTTATTTATTTATTAAGGAAAATGATCAAATATTACATATTTGTGAGTGGCAAAAGTATGTGAACCTTTGCTTTCAGTATCTGGTGTGACCCCCTTTTGCAGCAATAACTGCAAATAAACATTTCGATTGGATTAAGGTCAGGACTTTGACTTGGCCATTCCAAAACATTGACTTTATTCTTCTTTAACCATTCTTTGGTAGAACGACTTGTGTGCTTAGGGTCGTTGTCTTGCTGCATGACCCACCTTCTCTTGAGATTCAGTTCATGGACAGATGTCCTGACATTTTCCTTTAGAATTCTCTGATATAATTCAGAATTCATTGTTGCATCAATTAAGGCAAGCCGTCCTGGCCCAGAGGCAGCAGAACAGGCCCAAACCATGATACTACCACCACCATGTTTCACAGATGGGATAAGATTCTTATGCTGGAATGCAGCGTTTTCCTTTCTCCAAACATAACACTTTTCATTTAAACCAAAAAGTTCTACTTCGGTCTCATCCGTCCACAAAACATTCCTCCAATAGTCTTCTGGTTTGTCCACATGATCTTTAGCAAACTGCTGATGAGCAGCAATGCTTTTTTTGAAGAGCAGTGGCTTTCTCCTTGCAACCCTGCCATGCACACCATTGTTGTTCAGTGTTCTCCTGATGGTGGACTCATGAACATGAACATTAGCCAATGTGAGAGAGGCCTTCAGTTGCTTAGAAGTTACCCCGGGGTCCTTTGTGACCTCACCGACTATTACACGCCATGTTCTTGGAGTGATCTTTGTTGGTCGACCACTCCTGGGGAGAGTAACAATGGTCTTGAATTTCCTCCATTTGTACACAGTCTGTCTGACTGTGGATTGGTGGAGTCCAAACTCTTTAGAGATGGTTTTGTAACCTTTTCCAGCCTGATGAGCATCAACAACTCTTTTTCTGAGGTCCTCAGAAATCTCCTTTGTTCGTGCCATGATACACTTCCACAAACATGTATTGTGAAGAGCAGACTTTGATAGATTCCTGTTCTTTAAAAAACACAGAGTGCCCACTCACACCTGATTGTCATCCCATTGATTGAAAACACCTGACTCTAATTTCACCTTCAAACTAACTGCTAATCCTAGAGGTTCACATACTTTTGCCACTCACAAATATGTAATATTTAATCATTTTTCTCAATGAATAAATGACTAAGTATAATATTTTTGTGTCATTTGTTTAACTGGTTTCTCTTTATCTACTTTTAGGACTTGAGTTATTTATGCAGAAAATTCTAAAGGGTTCACAAACTTTCAAGAACAACTGTAAAGGGCTAAAATGAAGGTAATTCCACACCAGACTAGTGGGTGGTGGAGTGTGCAATCCTTTCTCTCTTTCCACTGCAGACCAGTTACAGCAAATCCTGCCTGGCCCCTCCGACATTACTTCCAGCCCCGACAACGTCAATTCTTCAGCCTTCCTTTAAAACTGCCAACTTTGCCTAAGCCAAATCATTTCTGTTTTGGACTCCAATCTGTACACTGTTGTGCAATCGATTTATCATTTTTGCAACCAGGTTCAAGTATACAGGAGGCTGACCCAAACCTTTCTTTTGGCTCTTTGTCTATTCTTTGACAAGATTAAAAGGGGACGTGACTGAAGTGTTTAAATTATGAAAGGAATTAGCACAGTGGATCTTACATGTTACTTAAAAATAACTCTACAACAAGAACACGGGAATACAGTTGGAAATGTGTTAAGGACAGAGTTCACACAAATGCTAGAAAGTTGTTTTTTTTCACACATATAACCATAGACACAAGGAATAAATTACCAAGTAGAGTGGTGGAGAGGAGGACTTTATTGACCTTCAGATTTCAACTTGGTGTTATTTTGCATAATCTAAGTGAATATAATGGACTAGCTGTGTATGCCTGTGCGGGTCCTACAAACTATTGAAATCATCAGAAAAAAAGATTGAAATGTAGAGATGTCGGGTAATTGAAAGGAACTACTCTGGGCATCTCACTCCTCGGAGGTTTCGTTTTGCTGACGTGCTTGCATCATTTGTGCAATAGTGGCTAAGTGACTGTCTTGGGAGGTTTCGTGATGCAGATGTGTTTGCCACGCTTGTCTGCCAGCAGTGGGAGGAAAAGTAAAATGGATACCATTTTGCTGATGAGCTCGCCTCGCTTCTGTATTAGTGGCTAAGCGAGTGACTCTTTCTTCGGAGGTTTCGTTTTGCCGATGTGCTCGCCTCAATTGCATATCCTTGGAGGTGGAGCCCTTACCCCAACTCCACTTCTTACTTCTGGGACAGACATAAACACTTCCACATGTAGACATTTATATATACAGTAAGATAAGCTTGTTGAGCTGAATGGCCTGTTTATTCAAAAAAAATAAAAAATTGAAAAATAAGTTCTAATATTGGAGGGTTCACAAATCCTCCCAAAATTTTAGATTTTTATTTAATAAAATAAGTTAGAGAAATTAAAAATTCTTAAGTGCAGTACACAGTGGCATTTCACCAGTATCCAAGTGGACTGCCCTTTCGTTTTTAACACATTTGGACATGTTTATAGTCAGGCACACACAATGGCAAATAGATTTACACATCCACACGTGCCTATCTGCCTATAATCACGCTTTTGTGTTTGAGAAAGTAAACCAAAAATAAGACAGCCACACATTTTCTTAAACAAAGAAGAAAAGGAAACAGAATTCAGAACATTTCATTTCATTACCTTGTTGACTTTTCCCTCACAAGGAATAACAGACTGAGCAGATCAGTCCAGACCTAACCTGAATAACAGTGTCCTTCTGGAAAATTCTCAAACTCTCTCAAGCTAACAGAGATGTCATCCCTCTAGCATGACCTGGATACTCCCTGGGTCTCCTCCCAGCAGGCCAACTCTGATAAACTCCTAAGAGAGGTGCCAAGGGAACATCCTCCCTATAGGCCCAAAGGCTCCTTGCAATACAGAGAAGGACTGGTTCTCCTTGTAGGTCCTGCCAAATTGCCAAACTCCTCAGAAAGTGTGGGTGGAAATCTGTGCAACCTGCAACCACAGCTTAATTCTTCCTTTAACTTCTTAGGGTTTGTCTTCATAGGAGAAGAGTAGCAAAAAGACGGATCAATAAATTGAAGGATTTTTTACAGTCAATAAATAATTTTTCAGCGCTAATCTTGGAAAATTAAAGAGAGGAATAAGACCAGTAAATGAAAGAGACAAGAACAAATCTAATGCCTGAATTCTAAAGCCATTGCACCAAAACACAGCTATTACAAACTGAACACTTCTGTCCTGACAAGGGAGCCAAGCACTAAGCTACTTGGACTCCTCCACTTGGAGCATCTGCTGTCCTCTCACCCGTACATTGTAAGATAGTTCTTCAGAGCAAAGACCATAGCCTCACATTTGTAGGTCTTGACATTCCACTCTCAGTGCTCCAGTAAGATGGAGATGAAAGTCCAATGAGGATAAGACGATACAATCATTTGCAATAAGCAGAGTTGCAATCCTGTGCTCCGTATCCAAAAAAAAAAGCATAGGCAACATGATGAGATGAGACAAGAAGAGACAAGACACGCCAATGGCAGAGTCACATGCAAACTTGAAAATCACAGTCTAAACACAAGGCCTGCCTGGCCGGCAATGGTGGCCCAAGTCCCCAAAACATTTAGATGGAATTAAAAACTCTCACAACCCCTAAAGATATCTGTGCATGAGCAATATGTACAGGGAGGAATGTACATTGCTCCTTCTGGATCTGAGGTTCAACTAAAGCTGGAGTCTCCTTCCCAGCATTGCATCACTGGCTTTCCAAGGAGACTAACTGAGGAGAGTGACTCCCTGGCGATTGGGGTTAGCTCTCCTGCTCTATTTTGAGATCAGATTGTAAACACTGTGATGGATGGCCTGGTCCATTACCCGAGGGAGAGAGCACATTTGGGGCATAATCTTCCCAGGGATGCTAGAGGGCAGCCCCCCAGGGTTGCTACAGCACCACAGATCCTCACAGGGCACACCCAGAGTTGGAGTTTGGAGGAGCCTTGTTGGGTTCCATGGGCGCAGCCAGGGGGTGCCGCAGGTACGACTGAGCCCTTTGTGGCACCGCCTCCATCACACCCGGAAAAAGGTCAAGAAACACCTGGAGAACTTCCAGGTGCACTATAAAAGGAGCCACCACACTCCAGCCAAGGATCCTGAGTCGGGAGGAGTTGGACAAAGCTTGATGGAAGCGGAGTAGAGACAGAGACAGAGAGAGGAAGGAGCCAGAAGAAAAGAAGGTGCTGTGTTATTTGGTGCTTGTACTGTGCAGTGTTGGAGGGAGCAAAAGAAAAACAGTTCCCCGCTTAAATAAAGGTGTGCTGCGTGATAAGACTGGGATCTGCGTCTGTCTGTGTTGGGGTTGGGGAGCTGTACGTCCCTTGGTGGTCCATAACACATAGTTTCAAACAGCTATCAGCCCATGGTGGACATGAGGATGTACAGACGGTCTCATTTGTCAGCAGACTTGTTCACAACAACAGCAACAACAACATTTATTTATATAGCACATTTTCATACAAATAATGCAGCTCAAAGTGCAACACCTCACTAGCTCCTTCTTCTCTGTTCACCTTGTCAACCCTTGTTTAATAACCCATTACTCAACTGCTGAGTAAATAGAAAAATTGAAATTTTTTGGCTCAGTCTGAAGCCTCTTTGCTTCCTGCCTTACTCCTGATGCTGCTGTGGCATCACGTGACCCTAAAATGAATTAAGCTGGTACAAAAATGGAATGGTTGCATTTAATTACGCAGGCTAAGGATTACCTAAAAGTTTTCACACTAATTCCATTCTGCACTGCATTTTATTAAAAGAAACTATCTGGAATTTCTTATCATCTGGAAACCCTTACAGGTTAAAAAAATTCCCCCCAGTTTCTCTTACTATTGACTTACTGTATTCAAGGGTAATTCACATCCTTAATTGTCCAAGTCAAAAGAAATGTATGATGACTTTAAGGAAAACCTGTGTGCAGATTTGCTCCATCCTTGCTAAATATGACATGACTGTTATAAACAAAGATAAAAAATGGACAACACAGCAGATGTCATCACTGCACGTGGAGTGCAGTTGATTACAAAGAGCAATGAACAATCACAAAGGAATAATTGAGGTGCACAGATTGGGGTTTTCACTGACTAATATTTCATTGTTAGTGAAGTCCTCCTCTGGTTTCTGTGTTCACAGCTCATTTGTCTTAATCTTCTCCATTCTCGTCATTTTCTAATTCTTCAACATCAGTAAGCCTAAGCCAAGAACTGCATTCACCCACCTTCTGAATTCACAGCCTGTCTCATTTGTATTGCAGTCTAGACAAGACTCGTTGTTATTTGCATTTGCTTCCAGTATACCGGGTGGCTAACCCAAACCTTTATCTGTCTCTTTGCTATGTTTTTACTATATGTATATATTATACTTTACTATATATATTTATGTGTATCTGTGTGTGTGTGTTTTATAACAGAGTTAATGAGACTTACCACATTTGTCATGAAATAGCCTACTCTCTTAACACATTCTCCTACCACCCGTTTAATCACCGATTATGAGTGATGGCTGCCCTTACCTATCGCTCCTCAGTGGTCCATACAGGGACACACTAGCTTTGGCTTGAGCAGAACAGACAGGTGTCCCGTAAACACTGGAGACTAACACACCTTACCTGTGGCCACTTACTAAGACATGTTACTCCTCCCTGTACTGGTTACTATTGAAGGGGTCCCTTTTCAGCCGCTAATCCTGTGGAAAAGGAGAACCTACCAACATCAATGTTTATTTTATTACCTCAATTACTCAAGATGAACAGACAAAGTATAGTAGCTGTAAAGCAAAGCAGTATTTACTAAGATGTATGAAAAATAGTAAAAATCAATTAACAATAAAGAAATATAAATACATAATAGTAAATGGGTAGCACAATCTGGATATAAAGCCTCTATTAGCATCCAAACGTTTTGCACTGGGAAAACAAAAAGGAAGATACTATTAGTAAGGACATGAAAACTGAAGAACTGCACTAGGCATAGCATCTGTACAATAAAGTGTGCTTGAAGATGGTTTGTTGAAAATCAGAAGTCAAGCTGATGCATGGACGGTGTCTCTTGGGTCCATCTGAATTGAGTCTCCACTCATGTGGCATTTTGGGCTCCATGACATTCTTCAGTGATAATGATTGATAACTTTTTTCTTACATTAGTCACAAAATCTGTTTATCCTTTCAGGTAAATCCTCTCCCTTCCATAATTATAGACAAAACTGGTTAGTTTGACACAGAATTCTTAAGACACATTAACATGCATAAATCTACACAGATGCTATACTGTGCTTAATGAGTACAGCATTCTGTGAGAATGAAAAGTAAAGTAAAAGTTCAAGTTCATATAAAGTTCATTGCAGCACGTCTGAACACCCAGTAGACAGGGCAGAGTGCATCTTGATTTTAAATATATTACCTGCAGTCCGAAATATGATGATTATATGCTCCATAATAATATGTATATGTATAAATGAATACATACACACTGTATTCATGTATAGATATTAGTGTTTCTTTTATTTCATGGGCTGGATAACCCATTTATCATGATAGTATAGCAGCGAAATGTAAAGAATACCAATGATGTATTTGTGATTGTTTTAAAGACCCAGCTAAATAATTGCTGAGGAGCAAGTGAAACATTTAAATTAATAATAAAAAATGCAGGCTAGAAAGAGCAACAGTTCTAGTTTCTTAAGGGCCATTGATCATGTAATTAGTTTAAATTACATAATCCAAAATGCAGCAATGGAAAGTTGAAAAGAAATCAAAAATTTTATTGGGCTTCTAGACAATAAAGTAATATAAATAAGAAATAGAGAGCAGTACAGATTGAAAAGTGTGAATATCTGACATTTTTAGATCAACATGGGACAATACTTTTCCTATGGTAAGAGATTATTTTATAGTTATAAAATAAACAATGCCTTTTTGATTTTTGATACCAGTTACAGAGTATAGAATATACAATAAGTATTCTTTGGCATATATTTTTGTATACAAAATAGGAGATTAAGATGGGTTTCAACTATGATGATGCTAACTTACATTTGGACATGCTAATATCTGTTCTGTTCTACAGTCAATATCATGACTATTTTTCCTCCATTTGTTCAAAGTTTCGTTAAAATTTTGTTCAGATTTCATTTTTCCATGAGTTTGATTAATTACGGAAAACAGTTTTCCTTTGGTTGTCTGCAAACAACCAAGCACTTTTTGTCAGTCAGTGAGCCAATCAGGGATATTTACTTATATAGAGAGGTATTGACTGATCATCCACAACCTTAAAACCACCTGCCTAATATTGTGTAGGATCCCCCAGCGCCACCAAGACTTTTTGAGACATGGACTCCACAAGACCTCTGAAGATGTCCTTTGGTGTATGGAAAAAAGATGTTAGCAGCAGGTCTGTAAGTTGAGAGGTGGGGCTACCATGGATCAGACTTGTTTTTCTAGCACATCCTAAAGGTGTTCGATCGGATTGAGACCTGGAGAATTTTGCGCCTAGGTCAACATCTTGATCTCATTGCCGTGTTCCTCAAAACATTCCTGAACAATTTTTGAAGTGGGGCAGTGCGTATTATTCTTCTGGAAGAGGCCACTGCCATCAGGAAATAACGTTGCTATGAAGGGGTGTACGTGGTCTGCAACAATCTTTAAGTATGTGGTTTGTGTCAAAATAACAGCCATATGAATGTCAGAACCCAAGGTTTCCCAGCAGAATATTCCCCAGAGCATCAAACTGCCTCAGCCAGCTTGTCTTCTTCCCATAGTGCAATCCACTGCTATCTGACACACACTCAACCACCCATCCATATGATCTAAAAGAAAACGTGATTCATCAGACCAGGCTACATTCTACCATTGCTCTATGGTCTAGTTCTGATGTTCACATGCCCATTGTAAACACTTTCAGTGGTGGACAGGGGTCAGCATGTGCACTCTGACTGGTCTGCAGCTATGCTGCCCCATACACAGCAAGCTGCATTTCACTGTGTGCTCTGATACATTTCTTTCAAAGGCAGCATTAAATGTTTCAGCAATTTGTGCTATAGTAGCAGTTCTGTGGGATCAGACCAGACAGGCTAGCCTTCACTCATCACATGCATCAATGAGCACTGGCTGCCCAAGACCCAGTCACCAGTTCACTAGTTGTCCTTCCTTGACCCAGTGGTCTAGCAATCACAATCTGGCCCTTGACAAAGTCACTCAGATCCTTACACTTGCCTATTTTTTCTTTCTTTTTTAATTTATTGAAATCACACAACATTCCATAAAAATAGATCAATTTTACAAGAATAGGACTGAAAACAAATCAACCCCCACCCCTGAGAAAGACAACATGGGCAGCAGAATAAAATTTAAACCTTGTGAAAATAAGTAAATACTGTAGATAAATTAATAAGTGAATATAGATAAATAGAGAAGAAAAAAAATGGGGAGAGAATCAGCTTCCTCAGCGTATTTTAGAATGTTATTGAGTAGATTCTGCCAGGTTTTGAAACATTTCTGCACAGATCCTCTAAGTGAGAATTTTATTTTTTTCAATTTCAAATAATATATAAGATCAGTTACCCACTGACTTAAAAAAGGACAGTTAAGATTCTTCCAGTTTAGCAGGATAAGTCTGCGTGCCAATAGTGTAGTAAAGGCAATCACAGTTTGTTTGTCCTTCTCCACTTTAAGCCAATCTGGGAGTACACCAAACACAGCTGTTAATGGGTTAGATGGGATTGAGACACCAAGGTTGTCTGAAAGGCATTTAAAGATTTTGGTTCAGATTTAGTGCAGACCCAAAACATGTGGCCCAGTGAGGCCAGTTCACAGGTTGGATCTTGCCCTAGAAACATTTTGGACAATTTTAAGGGCGACAGATGTGCTTGATACATAATTTTGAGTTGAATAATTGTATGCTTTGCATAGCTTGAGTGAATTCTCTGCATTGCTACCTTCCATTCCTTTTCTGAGATGTTGAGTGAGAGATCCTTTTCCCATTGTCCTCTTGGATCTTTGAAAGGGAGGGACTGTAAAATGATTTTATATATTGCATAGATGTTGTCCAAGTCCTTGAAACTGGTCAATATTTTTTCCAGCATAAAGGGAGGTGGGAGATGAGGAAAATTGGGCATGTTCTGTTTAACAAAGTTTCTAATTTCAAGATAGTGAAAGAAATGTGTTGCTGGAAAGTTAAATTTAGAATGTAATTGTTCATAGGATGCAAAGACGTTGTCTATGTACAGATCTCTAAGTGATTTAATCCCAAATGTTTTCCAGACATTAAAAACTGTATATGTTTGCAAGGGTTGAAAAAGGTGGTTCTCGTCCAGTGGTGCCACTGATAAAAGATTCTCCATCTTAAAATGCTTCCTACATCGGTTCCATATTCTGAGTGAGCGAAGCACTATTGGGTTATTAGTATATTGGTGATAATTTGCATTTATAGGGGCACAGAGAAGGGAATATAAAGAAGTACTGCAGGATTTTATTTCTATTGAAGACCAAGCCTGTATATATTCATCTATTTGTGTCAATGTCCAGGTTTTAATTTGTTGTATGTTTGCTGCCCAGTAGTAAAACTGAAAGTTAGGTAGAGCCATGCCATCTTCGGCCTTTGTAGGGTCGCTCTTTGGCTACGTGGATGTCTTGAATTCCAAATAAATGTGGTTATGGCTGAATCTAATTTCTTAAAAAATGATTTATTGATGTATATTGGGATATTTTGGAATAAAATGAGAAGCTTAGGGAGGATATTCATTTTAATAATGTTAATTCTTCCAGCAAAAGTTTTTTCCTGCATCCAAAACATCACCTTCAAGAACTGACTATTAACTTGATGCCTAACATATCCCACCCCTTGACAGGTGCCATTGTAACAAGATAATCAATGATATTCACTTTACCTGTCAGTGATTTGAAAATGAAAATGATAAATAAAAAATAAATGAATGTATAAACAATGAATATTATTTTTACACAATTATGTTTGCAATGTGCATATTTTCCCTTAATGTTCTAACCAGAAATAGACAAATGTTAAATACTTAACATCACAAACTTTTATTCATCATATACTGTAGTGTGTAAAATACACAAATAAAAAAGATTGACACTGAATTTCTTCAATGATCTCTATTTATTGCTTTAAATATTACACCATGTGATATTTACATAGAGAAAGTACATGATTACCTCTCCTACATAAATATCAGTACAAAGATGTTACAATGTTAGATACTTACAGACAGACACACTCTACACACATTATTTATTGAAATAACAGAACACACAGTACACACTGCTGAAAATAAAAAGTAAATGTACTGTTGGGTAGATCTGAAGAAATAATCAAGGCTTTTTGTACCAAAATAATCACCACTGGTTTTAAGTTTTGAAAAATCAATGATAAAATGTTTTCATATTCTAAATAAGTATTGTTCTGTAAATGCATGGAGGCAAAAGTTATCAACTGTTAAACAAATATAAAGAGCGCATATACATATTAAATGTTGTCTCCATGCTAATCTGACGATGTAATATGTGTCCAGACCCTATGTGCTTTTGGATTACATGTAGAGTATGAAGGATACAGGACATCATCAAGAACATATTTGAAAAACTTCGCTTTTAAGTGGAGTTAAGCTTATCCATATTTAATAGTAAAATATAAGGAGAAAACTCATGTGAATCTGCCAAAAATGTAACATATAGCATAATATATGGCTAATAACTCAAAGGCAGTACTTACATTGTAAATGCCATAAGGCAGTGGTTCCCAATCTCAGTCATGGGGATCCCCTGTGGCTGCAGGTTTTGTACCAACCGATTTCTGATTTTAATTGGACTCCTAGCCTAATTACGTAAGCAATTATTGCCCAGTTTCTATGTTTTGGGATGAACATAAAAATTTGTGTACCAAGAATTTATGTATGTTACGTAATCTAGTGTTTTGTTTTGTTTTTTTTTTTAAAGTTGGTTTTTAATACTTTGATCCTCATGATGATTTTCATTTTGCTTTACCAGGCATTCTGATTATTTAACCCAAAATAAACCAATGAATGCAGTAGAGGACCTGATGCAGAAGTAGTTGTAGTCTGTTGGCAAACAGTGCTGTTTGCCCAGATGTCCTCCTTTTTCGTTATTGTCATTTTAAGGATATAATTAACGCAGCAAACTTCAGAGATAAAGGGCAAATTAGATCGGAAAGCGGCAATAGACTGTTAAGCATTTAAAGCTACAGCAAAAATATGAATATTTCTGAATGTCTTATAAATGTAAAAATCACACTGCTATGCTTTTCTGAATACAGAGTAAGAGAAGAGAAAAACAAAACACAAACAAACCAGGTAATTAAATGAGAGGTAAAAATTACCCACTAATTGCGAAACTGGGTGGAATAAAAATCTGAAGCCACTGTGGATCCCCAGGATTGAGTTTGGGAACCTCTGCCCTAATGATGAACTGGCACCCTGACTGGAATGAAGGGAAATCCCATACCCAGCTGGGTACGGAAGCACGGAAGGAGCGGCAACCTGGCTATGATGGCTAGAAAGCCTTATCCCAGTCAGGGTAAAAAGCTAGTGGATGGACTGGGCAAATAAACCCCAAACAATGGGTGGCAGTGTCCCTCCATGCTGGTCCCTGTTAGGACTCCCACAGGTTTGCATGGGAATTGGAGTTTAGAAGAACAGCCCTGCCAGGGTCCATGGGTGCTACAAGAGGGTGCTGTCAAGGAAGACTGCCCTGGTTTCTGTATGACTCAGAAGTGCTCCGGATGACCACTGCTGTGAAACCAGAAACCTTCCAGAATTGTGTTTAAAAGAATCCCGCCGTATCTCCTCAGTGACAGGAAGAAGAAGTTGCTAAGTACCAAGCTTATCTATTTAAGTGGACCTGATGAGAGATGAGATCAAATTGATTTGTGGGGTCACAGTGACATAGGTGAATGTCAAAGGGTTTCAAACACCACAGTTTCAAAAAAACAATACTTGCTTGTTGTGTTATTTTGTTCACCTACTCTACTGCTGTACAAATGGAAACTGAGAAAACTACATTTGTATTGCAATGAACAATTCAAACACACTTTTAGTATTTGGCTGCTGATCTTTATTATCATCTTTGGCTCACCTAATGGCCATTACTGCTATCTTTCTTCCATTCTTTCTCTCTTGCTTAGTGTTGGAAGGTGCTTCAAATGTTGGGTGGGGCATTTTTATTAAATGTTTATGGTTTATTGAATGCCAAAGGTTCATCAGAATCCTACCCTCTTTAACTGTCACTGTCTTATAACAAGCAAACCTAAAGTATCCACTTAGGTCTTCTTACTGCAGCAACAAAATTGAGCAAAATGTTTATCTTAAGAATAAATCATAAACACCACTGAAACGTCACCTATGATTTAAGACTCGCCTCTCATCTACTGTAGTCTCCTGTAACCCATAACTAGATTAAGCAGATGTAAACAAGAACGGATGAATCTCTGTAAGAAGTATGACTGGAAAGGAAAAATGTTAAAAGTTGGGAATGCCAAAGAAAAAATTCAGGGGCCATCTATCTTTCATCCATCTTGTTTAAATGCTAATTTTCACTGTTGATCAAGTGCACAACTGAATAATGGAAAGCAGCTGGAACGAAAAACAAAATTCCAGTGACTTATTTAGGTCTGAAAAGTAAAGGTGTGCCTTCTTAATACACATAGCATTGCATATAGCACAAAATGAAATGTGGCAAACATCTTATGCAGTACCAATATGTTTTTTAAAAATAAACTCCGACTGATTCTCACCAATTATTACCACCGAGCAGTAGCAGTCAGGTGAGAAAGTAATTGAGCGTCAGTTACAAAAAAAAAGAAAAACAAAACAGAGGCTGACTTTAAAAAGGCCACGTGGAGCTTAAACCGCATGGGGCTGTGTCTATTACTTGTTAATAACTAATTGGCTCAGTTGGGAGCTCCGCTGAAACAGAAGCTTACAAAAAGTATCTTTAATGCCGGCTTGAATAAACACCACGTTTAAAATGACGTTTACTGATATTCACAAAATCACATTTAGTATTCTGCAGGTTCATACAAGCACTACAGGCTATTGGTAGGATACTGTATGAAACCACAACTTACATAAACATGGCATAATTCACCAAGTAGTGTAGTGGACAATAGAACTTTAGGGTCCGTCAAATCTCAACTCAGTGTCATTTTCTGGAATCCAGGTTAATAGGATTTATCAAGCTTTGTTTGGATGATCTCCTGTTATCATGAAGAATATCAATATAACTCTAAATTTATCTGGTGTGAGGGATAGCAGGTGTGTGCATGAATGTGAGCTCTGTCTAGTACCGGCTCCTACCTTGCAGCTTCTGCTGAAATGGATTAAAAGCAGGCTTAATGGAAGGACTTTTTGTACAGCAAATTATGAAGAGTACTGCAGCTGGCTGAATAATTAATTTACTGTTTGCCAAAGGGTCTCATAAAACATGCAAAAAGAGTTTTCTAAACATTAATGTATGCTTGAAGGTTTTCTAACATATTAGCATACTGTACATTATATTCTAGACTAGCTATGTGTGATCTTTGGGACAAAAAACAACCCAAACACTCTCTAGCAGTTTTACTATAACTAGGAGAAGTGTTAGCTAACTCTTAAGAATTACCCCGTGCAGAGCACGTGGACCCACTTTTGTAAGAAGACACTAGCGATACCATATCATGGCCGTATCACTGGCATACGCGTCCTGTAAAATTTTGTCTTGAGAAAATAACTTTCAGATAGATAATGTTTTTAGTGAAAACTTCAAGCCTTGCCCTCTATTGCTGAGGTGTTTAACTTGCATGTTGTTGAGCTGCAGCGATTGCTTCATTTTGATGTTGTGTCTCTTCATCTGTGTCATTAGCACAATGTCGTTGTTGCGCAGTGGCGTTTGTGCACACAGGTCTTTCGTAGTGAGAAGCGAGTTACATGCATGTGCTGAAAAAATGTATTTAAAGTATATGCATGAGCCATCTACTAACTGTGGTTAAGCGTGAGCAAAGCGGACTGCTCCACACACACACACACACACACACACACACACACACACACAGAGGTCTTTTGCTTATATATGTCTAATGGTTTCTATGGCATTGGTTTACTGGATCTCTGAGAATTTGCTATCCATTTTCATAGCTGCATTTTCCTGTTCATTGCAGTCTTTTGTCAAGCTGGCAGCACTAGATGCAAGGCACATTCCACTGAATCACAAACTGACTTGAACTGATATCTGTGAGAGTGTACTCAAGGAAAATATGCAAATAAATTCTGAGGGTGCTGGCAATTCATCTGCTATCTCCGACTTGCTTCGTCAAGATACCTACAGTATCTGTCAGTTGCAAAAACATATGCAGAAACAACTATATTGCAGTTCAACACTAGTCAAGTTTTACTATATGAAGGCATTGTATACAATAAAGCTGATTGCAACTGTTATTAAAGCTGATGTCACATTACACGATTTATAGTTAAAGGGGATGTCAAACTTGATGGCTACGGTTGCTGACCCGTCACAGTGCATGTCAAATCAGATGACTTTCCAAGTCAATTTCACATCTCCAAAGTATGGCAAGCTTTGCCCTTTTGCTGAATGTGCTGTCTAAGGAGCTGGTATCTGTGTGAAGGCTTTACAGGTATGGCGAGTTCAGCTGCAATTCCTTTTTTCTAGTCTTTTGTGGTATGTAAAGCATGAGACATCAGAAAGATGTTTGCAAGGACCAAAACACCTGTGTTCCTTATTCATCGTAGCTGCTGTTGGACAAACTGATATTAACCATTTTGCTATGCTTTGGGACACAAGTCCTTGTCTTAAAAATTATCTGCCAGACTCTCTCAATATCTGCTATATGTCTCAGTACTCTTAACAGGGCCCCATTGGAATGTAGCCACTTATACAATAAAATGATCAATCATCAAGTGGCACCAGTTAAAATATGATGTGAAATGTATATCTGACCTGATCTACAGGAAAGCTCCATGAACAAAAGAAAGAAAAAGTCAATTCTCTTTAAAATATAAAATTAAGGGGCCACAAACCATTACAGGATATTTTCCAGTGGTTAATTAAAACTGAACTTAGCAATATTTGAGAACATAATAGTGTATGAAAATGTAATTATTTATTGTGAAAATAATATGTTAAAGGTATACTTGTAACTTACGGCAACAAAGTAGTCACCAGGAATTATTAATGCTGATATGTAAATAAGCAATTAATAGATTTAAATTCTAATCTCAATAATTGGTTCACAGCCCAACTACAAACAAAAGGACTCACCTTGTGAAGTATCAGTTGGAGCTGTTCAGTGTATCCAGGTGGGTTTTACACACCACAACTGAATATTCCCTGTTTTGCTGTGGAAATCCCACAAGGCAGCAGCTTTTTAGGTAGGTAGTAATACTCACTGATCATGGCACAACACTAATAACCTATAAACCCTAAAATACATGAAATCCATGTCAACATTAAAAAAAGATTTAAGTGGGAGGAACTAAGTCAAAGGATTTACTTATTAAGTGTACGACAAGTAGACTGACATATTTTTGACAATTCGGATATAATTACAACTTTAACAAAGAAAGAGAAAATAATACATTGTAATACATTATATTATAGAATATAATATTTATTATATGTAATATCTATTATAACTTATAATGTATTTAGATCATGTTTACTGTTTACAGTGCCTTGAAAAGGTTAATATTTTAGACAGAGCTATATGAAATAACTGGCGACTTCATTTACAGACTGAAATACTTAAACCAAATAACAAAAAATGTTAAATATACATTATCACTTAGTATTAGGCATCTTGGATTCATGTGATTTCAAACTAAAGTTGCAAGTCTTTGAGTCATGCCATACATTAGTAGAAGGAAAGAGTGCTAGTCTTAGTGATTTCAGTGAAAAATGTCTTTTTTTGTTCTTGGCTTGGTACATAACAGCAGGACTGCTTTAAGGCAAACCTGCATGCTGAGATTCAAACCATGAATGCCAGAAGGCCACATTATCAGCCTTTTTTCTCCTCTGCTGTGTTATCAGTATAATTGCACAGAGCAACTCTCCAGGAATTGCAGCTGCTATTTTTCAGTAGCTGAAAAAGAAGATATCCTGCTTGTCTTGACAGGAAAAATGGATGCAGCCTTAGTAAGCCTCCCACTTGATTGTTAAATAATATTCATTTCATATGTAAAGAAAAATAGGTTTTACAGTTTAAAAATAGACCTGGTAAAAACTTCTTTATTTACTGGATGCTACAAAACATTATATTTGATTATGATAAACATGTTTTGAAGATGGATGGATTGTATTATTTATGTTGCAAGAATTTAATGAGTTCTTTGTCTTATCTAACTTTACACATACACAGCATTTTCGTCTTTATGTTTTACACTGAATATACCTAGCCTTGTTAGACATGGGGCTCTAAAAAATGTTAGATAAAACTTCAAAAACATAAGTGAGAACTCTAATCTTGAAAGTTGTGAACTGCTATTGTCCCAGTGGACTAACAACTGTACAACTGAAACCAGGGATGATACTTTGATCTTAAATGTTGAGGGGATGTTGGCATAGAGTTTTCGGGGGTCTGCATGCCATTTGTAATGCTTGAAGTATGACTCATGTGGCTGCTACTACCCCATTAGGAAATTTCAGAATGATAACTTGATGTTAATTACTACTGGCAACATAGTGATTTTGCAAAAGTGCTAAGGATACATTACAAAATGGTGGGGAATTATCCCAAGCTTACATTATGCTTGTTTTTGAAATCATGAAAATGATGGCCAAGCTGTACACTAATGTGCCTTCAGAATGTACTTAACCAGATAAAGATGTTATACACATGTAAATTAAAACTAAAATACACATCAGTAATCAATGTGGTTATGAACCATTTATCACTGCTGCTTCAAAGCTCAAGGGACCCACATTCAGTATACATTATCATAACATGTGTCTGCATGAAATTATTTTGGGCTCTCAAGCATCTTCTTCTATTTCATCACAAGCAGATCCATATCTTGTCAATTGTTAATTTGAAATTGGGCCGTGGCATGTGTGTGAACTTTAGTGCAACCTGTGTTGGTTTGGAAAGAAAGAAAGAAAGAAAGAAAGATGCAGAGGATCAAAACTAAATTACAGTGGCCCAGAAACTGAACCTTTAAATATACATACCTATAAATAAAACAGCAAATCTCTTTGAGAAAACCTTTGTAAGTTCTGACCGAAGTCCTAGCCAAGATTCTGTGGCACAACTTGGAATTCAAAGTGAAGGACAAGAAATTGAGAGCTAGAGAAAAGGTGCCAAGAAGAAGAGACCAAAGTCACCTCAAACAGGGGGCAAAGACTAGATACTGTATGTGCCAAAGATATTTACAGTAAAGCTGTCACTGAAGTTACTGGTGCCTTCACTAAGTGGTCTGCATATTTATGTAAGTAGAACATTTATTATTCTTTAATTTATTTTCCGACATAAAACATATTTTATTCCTGTATGCGTAGAGTGGATGTATGCGTCAGTGTGCCATACAATAGATTGGCAGTCTATTCAAGTTTGGTTCTTGACTTGTATTGAATGCTGCCAGTAAAGGCCCTGGCTTCTTGATTTCTGGATTAAATGGGTTTAAAATAGATAGCTGGATGAGAAAAAGAGTTAAATTCATGCCTGAAAAAACATTAGTGTAACTTAGAAAGATTTTAACATTCACCATTAAGCTGAGTAAAGTACTACTGGAATTATATTATTTTAAAGTCAAAATTTCTTTCCACCACTAAATACCAGATTTGTATGTACTCTTTGGTAGTTCACAGCTCCATTCCCTACACAGGTATGGAATGAATGGCTCATTTAATCAAAAGCTAATTCCTTTTTTGCTTTGCACCCTATCCCACCATAATCTTCTCCTCGTCAATTGCTATCGTAATGACCTATTTTATGACCTAACAGATCAGCATCAGAGCAGCAAATAATTACGTATGTTATGGAATAGTTCACATAACGTGGTTCCTATGGTGTAAAGCCAACTGATGATCACCTTCTCTCATGTACCTTCTTTGCAACCCAAACAAAATATTAATTTAGGCTTCCTTGATTTAATGAACAGATATGCTAAGTGCTTTTCACATGTAATCAGATATATCTGTAAGATATTATATTAAAGTTTTTGTGCGGTACTGAAATAGCATGTGATGTCATTGGCACTGCATGGAGAAAAATGTTTTAAGTAGTTAAAGAAAATGTAAAATTAGTATAGAATAGCACAGTGCAATATTTTGCAAATTGAAAAGAATGATTAAATAGACAAGCACAATTGATCCTCAAAAAGAAATTCATTACAATATATAAATAAAGCTAGCAATATTTTAACATTAGTAGAAACAGTATAACAGATAAAGGAAACAGTGTAAAAAGTAAAACAAATGAAAAGGAAAAAAGAACACCCATGAAAACTCAGCAAATCATGAGTTTGATACAAAAAGCCTCAATCTACCCATCCACACAGACTTGACTTTTTATAAGATTATCAGCAATGTTATATTAATTAGACATGAAACACACTATTGGCACATCAAACAAACTCTAGAACACATCCTCAGTATCAAAACAATCCACAATTTCATATAAGGAAGTCAGAACCACCAGTCTTTTTTGACGTGTTAGTCCTCAGAATGCATAAGATCCCCATTGGAGAAGAGGGGACACGACTGTGCAGATTCTGATATCTTGCAGCAACAGATTTTTTGTGAGATATTGGGGAAAACCTGACAGGAAATTTGAAAAGGATAAGTTCTGAAAGAAAATGGTGTGACATGACACAACATGTGAAGAAACAGGGACACAATATTGTGACAACACATCAGAAGCTCTTACATATATTTCAGGATTACAAAGACAGAAAATCCATCTTTTTTGAATGTTCTTAATACAGCAAGAACACATCAACCATTACATCACGACACTGTCGATGACGTACAGAAGTGACCACCCAGTAAGCTATTTCACTAATAAAACTGCACATTTCTCCTCTGGATTTTGTGTTCTGTGCAGTGATTTATGCAAACATCATAAAATTGAAAGCTAGACATTCATACTCTATTTTGTTATTTACACAACACTGTTATGGATCAACTGATCCATAGATTCTTAACAGTAAAATGTACAAATGCATATCTGTTTTTATCAGTGGGCTGTGTGGATGGTTTCTGCTCAGCATACTTTACCTTTTGCCATATAAAGGTAATCTCATTTTTAACTCCATAACTTTCAAATATCACGTCATTTATTAGAATTACAAATGCTGATGACAGACAGGATGATGTTTACACTTAAATGACCTTTCTTACAGGCTCTCCATTCCAGTCAGACATTCTTGTTCCTTGAAAGTGGTCTGTCAGCTGAATTCTTGAACGGGTGGTGAAATTTCTTTTGAGGAGTGCACAGATTTTGAAGTCATACTGATATTTTGAAGATTGTCTTTCTCACTTGTATACATTACAGCGAAAAAATACTTGAAGCACACAACTGACTATTAAAAATGAAAACATTTTGATTAATTCAGTCCATGAAAACTGAAATCAGATATTTTAAGACTCATCCAGACATAGCTTTATATGATGTTAAAGTCTTACTGATATTCTTTAGCATTTATATAAGAGCCAGCTACAGCAATCCACAAATTCCAAGATGATATGCACTTTCCAAATAAAAAATATATTCCTACAAAAGCACAGTTGTACAATTTAAAGCCATAAAATTAGCTTCAAATTTGTGTATACACTTTAAAGAACTGAATAAAAAGTTTACTGGCTATTGTTTATAGTTTACAGATTGCAGTCACATTTCCCTAAGCTTTTCTAACCCTCACTGCTGCCAGACTAAATAAACTGCCACCCAGGCGACTGCAAAAAAAATACTCTGTCAAGTGATGATATATGGTATAATCCGTTTATAAAATGTGTAGCTTCTGAATCTCTTCTGACATTTTACAAGTATACTGAGTGAGGGGCAGACTCTCTCATTCCTCTGGAATCCTTCCTGATCAGAGCTACAGCAATAAAATGCAAAGGTGGAGTTGCTAATTCCACTCTGTTGGAGATGAGCTTTTGACATTTACAGTTCTTGCTTATCTGCTACCGTTGCTAGAATACATACAAAGTGTACACAAACATTTTCTTAGTATCAAATTATACAAGATTCATTTTAAAACTAAATCTGAGTGCTTAAAATGGAAAAAGGTAAAACAACTGTGCTTCACAATTATTAAAAAGATTTGGGAGTGTGCTTTTTAAAGTCCTAGTTTCCTCCTGGCAGGCAGATTTATATGGCAAAATGGATGCCTTGCTCAATACTATCCTTGTTGGGAAAGAAAGATCAAAATGTTTGAAGCACAGTTAATGGCAACCTACTGCATAGAGATCTACAGTAATTCTGATATACACAACGCAACTTGATTCTACCTCAGAAAAATGATGAAGGCTTCTCCTGTAATGGCTTGTATCTCTAGAAGTATTTACAGTATAGAACATACGGCGTAGCTCAAGCCATGCTTGTTCATGGTAGGCCTCATTGAGTGCATAAAAATATATACAAATATTTAGAAAAAATAAACTGTGGCAATAAATTTAATCTCATAAAACACAAACAATTTTCTGGGGAATCGCTAAAAAGAAAACTATATAATACACACAGTGACAGAGTGTTTAGAAAAGAGCTACAGAAGAACAAAACTTAAGTTTAATATGGCATTCCAGATTCAGCAGAAAACAACAGGCAAGAGGACAGCATCTGAGGTCTTTGGCTGTGACTCTTCTTTTGTTGCCATTATCTGCTCCAAAATAAAATTCATAAGGTGTCAACTGACCCCTTCCATTCAGTCATTGAGGTGAAAAACCTGAACAGATTCACCTCTTCACAGAACATACCAAAAGATTGTATAAGATTTGAACTTTTTAGTTTACGATAAAGAAATTGCTGTTTTTTAATGTACTATATTAGCAGTATGTTTAAAAAATATATATGTTTATCTTGAGTCCTGCAGTAAGTTTACTGTATGTACAGGACTGGGTCTTGCCTTGCACCTGATGCTACCAGGATTGACTCCAGTGAACTAAGTAGATATGAGAAATGGATGGATGACTGTGGCATATGATTGTGAGATGTTGCCCTGTGCTTTTATGTGAATTTGCGCTGGTGTAACATTTGTGTTACATATATTTGTGCAGTTTTTATTATAAGAGTCACAAAAGTAAATTCCAGTGATTTAATGCTATAACAATAATGTATTGTGCTGAAATTAAACAAACTAATCAGCCAACCTGTCCAGGATTGGTTCCTGCTTGCCACCTGAGTCTGCTGGAATAGGCTTTGGCCCCCATAAGTAGAGCTAAAAAATGGATAGATAAAAGGATTAATTTTCCTTATTTAGGGCAAACTGAGATCCTACCTCATTCAAGTTTATAGATGGTACCAGTGATAACAAACAAAAAAAAAATGTTTTGAAAATAAGTAAGAACTGTACTTTTTTGTTATTCCAACATGATCAATTGTTTTTTGAGCAATCTAGTATATGGACTCATTCTCTCATTTCTAGAAAACATGCTAAAAAAGAAACACTCGAGAGCTCAGTTGAACTGAATTCTGCATAAACACATTTAAATATCTGGCGACTTCTATGAAACTAACAAAAGCATGCAGTAAGTTAAGTGTGTTATATGGGCTGAGTCTGAATAGGCAGGAGCTTCTAATTAAATGCAACTTACTCTTATGTTTTACATTTTTTAGCAATTCTATTAGGATATTATAAAATCTTGTACTTTTACTGCAATTTTTTTTTTTTGTACATGTAACTCTTTACCGAAGACGTTCTCAGAGTGCTGCTTACATGTGCTTTGAATATAAAACAGAATGGGAAAGTACAAAACCACTGAACCCTTACAGTGCACCTTGAAAAGTACTCAGCCCCCAACACTTTTTTCATAAAAATGATTGTCACACTGTGGAATTTTGATCAATTTGACTGGGAATGGCCAGTATTTTTCACAGTAGTGACAAAAAAAATATATAAATCACAAGAAAAATATAATTGCAAAAACTGGAGTGTCAACAATTTTGTAATTATTTAAATCTCCATCTAAGGTTCAGTGCTTAGTTGAAAAACTTCCTGCAGCTATTATAGCAAGTAGTCTTTTCGGATAGGTCTCTTTTAATTTTACACAATACGATGGACCAAGGTTCATCTGTTCCTCCTTGCAAAATTGTGTTGGCTGTTCCATGTCAGTTGGGAAGTGGCGGATGACAATAATTTCTAGGCCTCACCATAGATATTTAATGGGCCTAAGGTCATAACTTTGACTGGCCACTCAAGGACATCATTTTTTTTCATTTTAAGCCACTCCATTGTTGGACTACCAGTATACTTTGGGTGTTTGTTCTGTTGAAAAACAAACTTCCTACAATATTAACATTTCTGGCAGAAGGAAGCAGGTTCTCTTCCAGAAACCATCAATCCTGTCCAGATTGCCATTTTCAGCTGCTGAAACATATCTCCATAATATGATGCTGCCACTGCCACATTTTACAGTGCGGATAGTGTTACCTGGCTGATGTTCATCATTATATTTTCACCACAAATAGCACTTAGTGTTCAAGCCCAAAAGTTCTACTTTAGTCTCATTTGACCTCAAGAACTTCTACCAAATTCTTACTGTATTTTCAAAGTGACATTTTGCAAATTCTTAACAGGCAAGGACATGTTATTATTTTTTTTGTTCATCCAGGGCATCAACTTTGGTAGTTTTCCATAAAGGCCATTGAAGGCTGTTGAGTCCTGACATCTTCTTCAATCACAGTAAAAGTAAAAATGACAAACAGTATCACAGTAATCCTTCTAACTTTGAGATGGTCTTGAACTCTTCGGCAGATCTGTTCATCTCTATAATTACATCTCTGACTTACTTTGAATTCTCTTTGCTTGCCTTCATTTTGGTTTGCTTTGAGCAAAATCTCTACTATATTGTTAGACTGTAGTGATGGAGGGCTTACTTATTCTCAAAAATTAATTAAGAAAATCTGATCTACCTACTATCATCCCCACCAAGGTTGGTAATGTAATACACTACACAAAGTTAGCCTTTTATTTACAAAGGACATTGTTATAATTGTGTATCCTTATTAAATTTTCCTGAGTGTAATACATTTTTTGTATATGCGTGCCATAGATGTATTCTATATTTTGAAACACGAAGTATATCCAAAAGTATGCATACATCTCCAAATTATTGAGTTTAGGTGTTTCAGTCGCACCCATTGTTAAGAGGTGCGTAAAATAAAGCACATAGACATGCAGCCTCCATTGACAAACATTGACAGTTGAGTAGGCCATACTGAAGAGCTCAGTGACTTTAAACATGGCAAAGTCATAGAATGCCAAATTTGACACGAGTCAGTACATGATATTTCTGGTCTTCCAGATTCACCCCAGTCAACTGTAAGTGCTACTGTTGTGAAGTGGAAAGATCTTGGAACAACAACAGCTGAGCCACAAAGTGCTAAACCACGCAAACTCTCAAAAATGGGCCATCCAAATACCGAAGCACATATCACAAAAAAATTGCCTATCCTCTGTTTTATCACCCACAACGGAAATCCAAACTGTCTCTAGAAACTGCATCAGCACAAGAACTATGCATCGGGAGCTTCATGAAATGAGTTTCCATAGCCGAGCAGCTGTACACATGGCTAAGATCACTATGCTAGATGTCAAGCATCGGCTATTATGATATAAAGCTTACCACTATGAGACTCTGGATCAGTGAGGACATGTTCTCAGGAGTGATAAATCACACTTCACTGTCTGATCACTTTGGCAGATACCAGGGGAACACTACTTTCTGGACTACACAGTGCCTAATGCAAAGTTTGGTGGAGGAGGGATAATGGTGTTGGGCTATTTTTTGGGGTTTGGGCTAGGCCCCTTGTTTTTCAGGGAAGGCTACTGCTAATGTTATTGCATACAAAGGAATTTTACACAACTGTGCACTTCCAATTTTATGGTAACAGTCTAGGGCAGACCCTTTTCTGTTCTAGGTTGACTGTGCCCCTTAAAGACAAGGAGGAATTCGAATGTCCTGCACTGAACCCTTATCTCAACTTCATTGAACACCAATAACTGAACTGGAACACCAATTGTGAGTCAAGTCTTCCCATTCAACAACTGTATTTTGCAAATCCTATTTTGGCTGAATGCACACCAAAATCTTGCAGAAAGCCTTACCAGAAGAATGGAGGCTGTTATATCTGCACAGGGAGGGGCAAATCCACATTAATGTTTTCCATTTTAGAATTGGGTGTCCAACAAGCTCAAATAGGGGTGATGTTTAGGTGATTACTGTTATATTTCAACCAGGGTTCCTCCACTGGCTGGGATTCAAGGACTTGTTTTATGTCTTTTTGTTCCACTTTGAGTAATTGAGGTAAGTTAATGTTATTCTTGTTTTTTGTCTGTTTTGTTTTCCATGCCTTTGCTATGTGCCATGTGTTTTGTGTGGGTCCCCACAAGAAGCACTGGCAACCTGCTCATCACTGCTAAGATCTGCTCTCTACCCTATAAATCCAAAGGTTTTTCCATAGTTCCTGGATGTTCATTTCAAATATGCTGAGAAATGAATTATTGTGTTTTTTGTGAAATTCTGTGTGCTTAGTGATCTATTGGATTTTTGACCTTGCTCTGTATTTTGACTATTCTTGGAATTTTGTATTAGGACTTTTGTTTGACTGTTATGCTGATTGTGCACTTCAGAGCTTCATTGTGTGACAGACCATTTTTTTATGAAAATACACTTTGTATTTATTAAGATCCTGTGTTTGCCCTCATTACTAGCTGGGGTTTGATGGCAAATCCCCTTATAATGGGCATTTTTGGAAGTGTTTTTGAGACTTACATGCTTTAGGACTCCTAGCCATTCACAAACCATTGGACATTCAGTGTATTATTGTTTTTAATAAACCTCTTTTTATTAGACTTTATTACATTGACTGTTTTAATATAATTATTCTTCTGCAACACCTATTTGTTTAATAGGCGCCACCATTTTGGTTGACCTTTACTGTGACATGAGGAGGTAATCCCTGAAAGTCGTGATATTTTGCATCAGTATTTAAACCAGTGTCACTCTATTTATTATCTGAGTTTATGGGTAAAATCAAAAAGACTAGTAGTTTGTTTCTCTTTAATTTTTTTTTGTACCTAGACTTTGCCATTACTTCTGATTTTGATTTGGCCAATTCTCCTTGAATTTCCTGGTCCATTATCAAACCTTTTCGTCTATGAAGAAACTGGCATGTGTACTTTTAATGTTTGCTTTTTCTTTTTTAGGAAATTAAGATTTTCAATTTGTTTCTTTTGATTTGGCAAGATGTACACCATTTTGTAGATCAGCTTGAAAAATGTGAAAATATCTTTAGGGCTGATTACTTTTTCAACAAACTGTACATGCATAAGCAAACAATGACCTTTTAAATGAATCCAAAATAATGAACATGGTGACAACATAAACTCTGCTTAGGGAATCACGAGAACATGGCTCTGCTTCATGTGCTTTTTATAGGATATCTCTTTGGAATACATAACATCTTAATCATGTGATCTGTTACAGATGAACACATTTCCAAACTCACTCAGTGCACTAAAAATCAGTTTTTAAAAAATGACACATTTTCTTGAGAAGCTTAGAAATTTCCATGAATTAAATTATTAATAAAATTACTTTTTTTTTTTTTTTTTTACTTTTATTTCTTGTTTTGTTTTTGAAAAACGCCCCCCAAAACAGCTATCTAGTATCATGTCAAAATTACTTAGTGAATGAATTTAGGAAGTTTGATTTTTGTATTTTACTGGCAGTTTTCATATAAAATGTCTGTTCAAGTGGCAACTAAGTACATTTTTTTGCATTGACTCGACCAGCACAAAGTTTTACAACACAGAAATTGGACATTAAAAAATATGCACCCACTTCACGTTTTTACTTTATCTCCCAACTGCTGATGCTGTCTTTAGACAGTGCTACTGTACCTGCAGATCTAAGCTCAGTTTTAAAATAGTCAATTTTAAACATAAGCTAAGTGGCATAAATTAAAAATTGAGTATTTGTGCTATACTTCTTATACAAAGAAAGTCTCTTGTGTGGCTTGGCTTGAACTTCATCTTTTTCAGCATTATAATATGTTTACTTTATAATTTGCTTTTATTGCCTAGGTCATAATTTCAATGCTTATCTACCATGTACTATGTTACCAGCAAATGTTTAATTACTTGAAAATGGGGGTTTATGCAGCATACCCCAATTATCAGTATCCCCTAATCTGAACTTCTAGGCAGTGAATAACTGATTACATTTACTTTCCCCAAATTAGATTTTTCTAAAAATCAATGTACTGATACCAAAGTCAAGAGTTTCCCCTTTAGTCAACACTTTTATCATCTGATGAAGCATGTTTCCATGTTAACATCACAAAACATCAATAAAGCAGGCAACTTTCATCACTGAAACCCATATCAAATATCTTAACAATCAGGTCTCTATCAAAGAGACTAAGACCTCATCTTTAAACCACTGTAGCAACCATAATTAGCAACTTCTTCTGCCTAGCATTTTTAAATGTGATATTAAACATTAGAACAGGTTAATTGCCTAATTATGTCAATGTCTGCACTTGTGATCATCATGCAGTGAGTGGCAATTTTATTGCATACACATTTCCAGTAACAGGTTGTGCTCATGTTTCAAGAACAGCCTTAATTAACTGGGGCAAGAATACAGCCACATGCTGGGAACAATGCTAACAGAATTTGGTCCATGCATTACCAAACTTTTTCAGCCACACTTTCATGCTGTAAATCTCAAGTGTCACGTTTCCAAAAGGTCCTCTACTGAATTTAAACTGAAAACTGTACACACCATTGTAGTTAAACTGTACTGCCTTGTATCATGTGAAAAAGAATGAACAGAATAAGGAACCAGACAATGAAATTTAGTCGGAAGCCTAACAAAGTTTGAAATCAGAGAAACAGCTGAGGTTTACAAGCTCTATCTGCAATCTCAGATAACCAGGAATTGCACAGCGCTGACCTTTATGTAGTCATATTAATGATGTTAGGTGTCATGCACTCCCAGCATCCTTGTAAAGTCACACCATTAACAAATATAAAAGTTAAATTTAGGTTCTGCAATGTTATAAACCATAAACAGACCCCGACCTCACCAAAAAGGTGCATAGTCATGAAAAAATTAAAAATAAACCAAATCATAACAAAAATGAAGTTAGTGTAATGTTCATAGAACCAGCTTCAGATGATGCATGCTTTGTGTCATGGTGTGTTATTCTTGCTGAAAGCATTCATGTGAAAATAGGTATACCATGGACATAAAGGGACATGCATTCAACAACAGTAGTTTGGGTTTGTCCCTAACTGACCTGGAGTGGAACCTGTTGTGATCAACTGCTGCTGTAGTCAGTTTGGCAAGAAGCATTTGATGGAAAGAGGGAAGGACAGTAAGCATCAGTTATGTTGATTGATGTGATGGGTTACATTTTAAAGATAAAAATGGCAAAATATTATTTGTTATTTCGATATAATGAATTAATTTATTGATCATTAAAATTGTTAAAATTGATGTCTCATTTACAGAAGTTTACAATTCAATGGTGTAACCAAAATTATAAGAAATAAGCCAAGCTGCTACAACACTTTTACACTTTTTTCTCCTCAGATATTTTTCTAGTGTGAATTTTGTGTGAAATTCAATAGATAAAACAGCAACATATGTGCATATGAAGCCAAAAAGAAATTGGGTACGAGAATTTCTTTTTTTTCATTTTAACATCCATTTTTCCTGCATCACAGGGGCAGCAGTATTTAATGTCTATTATGTATTTTCATAACTTGCTGTTGATTTGATAACTTCTCATTAATGCACTCAAGTTTTATTGAAAATAATTAACAGATAACAGGTTAACAGTAGTAAACTGGAATTTTTATACATGTAAAATAAAAAAAAATGCAGAATGAAGTAAATGAACCTGACATTGAATATGGTGTGATATGAGTGAGACCAATTTAAATTACAATAAACATTCCATTTTCATTTCAATTCTACCTTATTAGGTAGTTACAGTGATGATAACAGTAAAACACATTTTTGGTGTTGGAAGCTTAAACAAGATGGCTTTTAATACTTTTGTCTAAATATACTAAGGTATAGGGGACCATATGTATTGTATGTAGTTTTTAAAGATCATACGTGTTATACCAGAAGTTTACAATTTCTATGTACAGTGGAACCTCGGTTCACAAAAAGTCTCAGAGCACGTACAAATCGGGTTACGACCAAAAAGTTTGCCAAACTTTTGCATCTGTTCATGACCACACACTCGGTTGACGAACAGCTGAGAGCGAGAGAGAGAGTGCAGGCTCGCGTGCAACTGAGAGCGAGACAGAGAGAGTGCAGGCTCGCATGCAGCTGAGCAGGGAGGCTGGGTGTTTGTTTCAGAAAGAGAGAGAGCAAGAGAGAGAGCGCGCAGGCTCGCGTGTAGCTGAGTGCGAGCGAGAGAGAGAGAGAGAGAGAGAGAGCGCAGGCTCGCGTGATGTTGAGCAGGGAGCCTGCGTGTTTGTTTCAGAGAGAGCGCGCAGACTTGCGTGTAGCTGAGAGCGAGAGAGAGAGAGCGTGCAGACTTGCGTGTAGCTGAGAGCGAGAGAGAGAGAGAGCGCAGGCTCGCATGCAGCTGAGAGCGAGAGAGAGAGCGCATGCTCACGTGCAGCTGAGAGAGAGCAAGCAGCTGAGCAGGGAGCCTGAGTGTTTGTTTCAGAGAGAAAAAGAGAGACAGAGAGAGAGCGCAGGCTCGCGTGCAGCTGAGAGTGAGAGAGAGAGCGCAGGCTCGCGTGCAGCTGAGGAGTGAGTGAGAGAGAGAGAGAGAGAGTGCAGGCTCACGTGCAGCTGAGCAGGGAGCCTGGGTGTTTGTTTCAGAGAGAGGGAGACAGCGAGAGAGAGAGCACAGTGCAGCTGAGAGCGAGAGAGAGAGCGCAGGCTCGCATGCAACTGAGTAGCGAGAGAAAGAGAGAGCACAGGCTCGCGTGCAGCTGAGTAGCGAGACAGAGAGAGCGCAGGCTCGCGTGCAGCTGAGCAGGGAGCCTGAGTGTTTGTGTCAGAGAGAAAGAGAGAAAGAGAGAGAGAGAGCGCAGGCTCGCGTGCAGCTTAGAGTGAGAGAGAGAGTGCAGGCTCGCGTGCAGCTGAGAGTGAGAGACAGAGAGGGCAGGCTCACGTGCAGCTGAGCAGGGAGCCTGCGTGTTTGTTTCAGAGAGAGGGAGACAGCGAGAGAGAGAGCACAGTGCAGCTGAGAGTGAGAGAGAGAGCGCAGGCTCGCGTGCAGCTGAGAGCAAAAGAGACAGAGTGCAGGCTCGCGTGCAGCTGAGCAGGGAGCCTGGGTGTTTGTTTCAGTGTTATTCAATGTTTTTACATTTAGTTTACTATTACACTGTGCATTCTATGGTATAATTAACCATTTTTGTGCTTAAAAATCTTTAAAGAAAAAATATATATATACAGTTCGTACGGTCTGGAACGGATTAATTGTATTTACATACAATCCTATGGGGGAAATTACTGGTTATGACCAGAGTTTTGGAACGAGTTATGGTCGTGACCCGAGGTTCCACTATATTTGTTTATTATGTTTATTAACTAAATACAATGTAATTATATACATGTTACCTGACATTATTTAACAAAGACAGAAACAAATCTAACTATTCTAATGTATAAGAATCAAATGTGATGGGAGCACAACTCTCAGATGTCTCTCCAAATAGAGACTATGGCCAAAAAGAGCTTAAATGTATCAAAATACTTGAATTATTCCAAACCAAAACACAAGGAAAACAAGGGGAAGAACATAAAATATAAAGACAAAATAAGCAAATCCTGTTGAAGGGTCTCTTCTCATTTGTAAAATTTACTTTGTTATATAGATGTCTTTTGCCCTGTGCTTCTTCCCTACTTTGTTATCACCAAATACCAGCACATTAGATTTTCACTTGCCTTCTCATTCTTTTCTCACTTCCTCCCTGACAATGGGGCTTTTCCTGAATTCAGTCTCACTTATTCTCCCACAGTTAAGTGGTATTTAAACTCCACCAGGGGTTTACATAATTCCAGCGTACAGGGTAGGTCTATGAAATATCATAATGACCAGGTCACAATATCTTCTTGAAATCACTGTATATATAATGAAAATATAATAAAAAAACAGGCTATATAAGTTAGCTTCCAGTCTGCCCTTTACTCTCAGTCCTGGCTAGCATATTCAAGGCATCTCTGTTTCATTCTTTTGTAATCAAATAATTCACCTGGAATAAGAATGGTAGAGATAGAGCTTTCTACTTCTCACATAACCTGCTTTCCCACACTAGCATTTTGTGAGCCTTATGATTGTCTAAGTGCCCTTCTCTCTGGTCCCTGTCTAAATACTGCTATATTCTCTGCCACCCAGGTACAACTTCTACCAGAGAAAACATCAAGATAAACATGCCCTTATAGCAGATTAAAAATATATCTTTGAAAATACACAGGCCCGCGTTTATCCTTTGCTTGTGTTATCGTAGGAATAAATAAACAAACTGAATAACAACCACCTAGAATGCCAAGGAGATGCCTGATTCACTATTTAGTCATTTTCATTTAAATATTATTGAAAGCCACAAATACTGAAGCAAGCTTGAAACAATGGCTATAAATTACTACAGAAAATCCATGCAAATGCTCCAGGATGCAGTGATATAACAGCTTGGCTGTATGACAATGACTCAGATAAGCTCTATGCCCTAGGCAGAACATTATTCTTTCACTGAGAATACCCTGATACACAAAGAGGAAAATTAATAAAAGAAAAATGGTGTAATATAATAGGTCTTTTGGCTGATTAAAGTGAATTAGTAAAAATAGCTTTTGTAAAATAATTTAGATTTAATACATAGAGCACTCCTCTCGAGCCACTTGTTCCACATTGTGCATTCATAATTTTTTGTGAGAATGTAGGATTAATACTTTTTGAAAAGCAGAGTTAAGTTTAAATAATAAGCTGATAACATCATTTTAACTTATTTTCTACACAGTTATTAATGCTTCTGACACTTGCCACTTTTAATTTAACTGTAAAATGTCTATTCTTTGGATTTTTTTCTAACAATTTTTATATCCTTCTAACCCAATACTGCATACAATATTTAAGATGCATTCATTACAATAGTTTTATATAGTTCCTTAAATATAGCTTTGCTCCTTAACAAGTGACTCAATGAGGGAGCTGCACGGGTACAAGGGGTCAATAAAAAGCTTAAACTAAAATAACCAAAAAGGCTCATTATGTAAGACTACTTCAACTGGGCTGAGGCATAGAATGTTTTTTTAATGTTTCAAGAACTGACTATTTTTTTAAATATCCACTATGTTTTTTACAGTTCTTAAATGAGCATAGAATATCTAGAATTTACCTTCATACAATTAAAAATATAATATATATTTAAATATAAATAGAACAACACGTCTTCAGACTGCAGAAAAATAAAAAACGATAAATTCTATCAGACAACTCCCTATTAGACATCGAGAGTATATTTAAACACACACAAAGGCAACAGTGGAGAACTTCATATAAAGGTCCAGGCAAAGTAAGCTATATTTATATTAATATGGAGCTTACTCCAAAAAATATACAAATTATTGAATAGTCAACCTATTTTTGGCCTGCTAATAATGCCTTTTATGTTTTGAAGTGCCATGCTTTAAGAGGGTAGACTGAAAATGGGGAGAGAAGAGTAAATGGTCGACTTGAAGAATCATATTGATGGTCATTTGACCAAATCTTAGTAATTTGTTTTCGTGTCTGTCACTGTTATACCTTTTTACTTCAACGCTGCTGCTTAATAGATTCTGAAAAGTCTAAAAGTCTTAGAGAATAGTCTTAGTGTCTTCCAGTCATTTGGATGAAGCCCAGTTTAAAATAAGGTGATCAAGTGTTATAAATAAAGTCCATTAATAAAACAGCAATATATAATTGGCTTTACATGTAAAAACCGCTGGTTATTAGTTAATTTTTGTATGTTTTTTCATTTTTTACAAAGGTAGTATATATTAAAAAAATAAGTATGAAGTTGCCAGTTCTGAATAGTTTAATGAAACATATATTTTTTAATTCCTCTGCAGTTCCTGATGAACAATCACTAGTAATACTGCCAAAATTGTCCTATAAACAGCAAAACAATAATGAGCTTTGTATTTACACATTCCCATTTTACTAAATGCAAATGCACTTTGTATCATTTAAATTACAACCTGAAATTATTTATTTATTTTTTTGCTTAGTCCAGGTTTCTTCCCGAGAATGTTCGTCAGTAGTTTAAGATATGGACTCCCAAACACTCTCTGGGGCCTACCTGTAGCAGCTTGAAATTTCCTAACCAGGGGTTAATTCCTTGCTTTAAATGGGCTTGTCTTTGCCCATTGTATGTATGTTCTCAAGTATTCGTTTCAAAAGGTAGGTGTGACTTCTTATAAATCTATTAGAACACAAGAATTTAATCACTTTTCATGTCCATTTTAATAAATAACATTTTTGTCTTTTGCTACAACTGTTTAAATGTAATTAATATGTAATTGGGGGCGGCATGATGGCGCAGTGGGTAGCGCTGCTGTCTCGCAGTAAGGAGATCTGGGTTCACTTCCCGGGTCCTCCCTGCGTGCAGTTTGCATGTTCTACCCGTGTCTGCGTGGGTTTCCTCCGGGTGCTCCTGTTTCCTCCCACAGTCCAAAGACATGCAAGTTAGGTGCATTGGTGATTCTAAATTGTCCCTAGTGTGTGCTTGGTGTTTGTGTGCGCGTCCTGCGGTGGGCTGGCACCCTGCCCGGGGTTTGTTTCCTGCCTTAAGCCCTTTGTTGGCTGGGATTGGCTCCAGCAGACCCCCGTGACCCTGTAATTCGGATACAGCGGGTTGAATGATGGATGTAATAGTTGTCATATAGTTTTCTCTATCAGCAATAATTATAGACTATTAATAACTGTTGCAAATAACAAGCTATAATAAACAGAATATATAAGTGATGTCTCCTAAATGTTTCTGCTGTGAGAAAAAAGAATGATTGGATGAAAAAGATGGACAAATTGATGAACTTTAGTAATCATATATGAACAGCAATAGCTCATTCAGTTTAAGTTTTCCGCTGTTCAAAAGTGCACTGCAAGCAGTCCATTTAAAAATGCAAACCGTGAAAGAAAATATGGAAGATGACAGATTCTAATATTGTAATCTTAGCAAAACTAATCCACCAATTCAATTTTTATATATGAATCACAAATGTATTTCCTTACAGAGGTCTAAAACTAGGAAACAAGAAAATGCTTCTATCTATCTGTTACCTTGGGCTGTGTTAAAATAATTTACATAGTAAAAAAAGTAAAATTTATAATCTTCCTTCCAGCGGACCCCTGTGACCCTGTATTCGGATTCAGCGGGTTGGAAAATGGATGGATGGATGGATCTTCCTGCAAACCTGCAGTGGAAATTGAAGGCTCAGAAAGTGGATGAATGGATTTATGAAAGCAGGAATTGACCAGTGATTAAAAAATTAGTAGCCACACTAAAAAAATAATAAACAAAGCTTGCCCCAAGCGCATGTTTTGAGTGGATTGTTCTAAACCATACTGCATTAGACGATGAATTTGTAAAACAAGTGCTAATTGGTTTAAATTGTCATAAATGACTTTAGATTGTAAAATATGAGGTTGTTGATTCAATTCTGTGTGATACTGAGTCTCACACTGCAGGTATACTGAAACTACTAGATTATGAAATTGTGTGTCTAAGTTGCTTCAGAGAGAAGCATCAGCTAATTAGTAAAATAATTTTAGATAAAATATATATATATACATATTCTCAATATATTAAATACATTTTTTTTTTTTTTTTGCAAACAAAGTTAAATAGATCCCCAGAGCACTGCTTGTGGAAACATAATATACTGTATTTCTGAAATTGTTAACTTAAAAAACTTCACAAGAAAACATTTAAATGTGATTTAAAAAAAAGACAAAAAATTAACATCACCTGCAGACTCCAGTATGGACCTGCAATATCCCCCTGCTGTGCAGGTGCAGGAAGTTAAAAATCTCATTGGGCATAGCATGAAAGCCAGGCCGAGGCTTGACATTGTCATAGTAATGGTGCGTGATGAAGATTCCTGAGGGGTTCATAGGGAAAGCCCAGAAGCCATAGAGATGCACTTCTTCACAGAGCTCCATAGCTGCAGTGACCAGCATCAGTCCACTGCTTAGTCGCTTGGCTCTCACACCTTGCATCATCCAGAAACGCTGCACGTTAAGCAGGTACTGTGGATGGAAGTAAAATACAGACTGTGGAGAATCAAAGTCATCCAGCACATACTTAACCCTGAATGAAACCTCTGTGTTGCGTGTATTGTAGAAGGCAGGAAGAACCACAGACGCATTTTCATATGTCTGAAGGACTTCATAAAAAGGCTTCCTCCATTTTTCTAGCTTTTGGAACCTGAAGAAAAAAAAAACAGTAACCACATTACAGGCATGTATTATCACAAAACAAGTGAAGGAAAACCGGTAAAAAAGAAGCCACCTTAATATTAGGCTATAAATAGCCATAAAAGAAACAACAGCTTACTATACTCAATTTAATTAACTGATCTTTATATTGTTTACTATAAAATGTCTAATGATGCTGACTAGAAAACGTGATTTACTGGCAGTTAATTAAAATTAATATGACTATCTGAGGTGACGTTTTTATTAGCTTCACTAAACACTACATTGCATTAACAATAAAAAGAGATTTCACCTCATGTTAGTATATTTAGTACAAAACATTTAAGTCCTGCTTTCATTTATTACTGCACTGCCATGTAAATAAAACTCCTTGAGCACCTTAATTGTTTATGTGTGCTGAGGAATATAAGAATGGAAACTACAAACTAAACTGCTGTGAGATCTCAACTGCAAAATAAAATCACCACTTAATTTGGGAATAAAATCAATAGCCATATCATCTTATATTCGTGCTTATATCCTTTTTTTCTTTAAATGAAAATAATGTTTGCAATAATAGAAATAAGTTTGCAATTTGGAATAAAATATTGTTTAAAATCAATAGTCATTTCTGTATATACAGTATCTGTTTTTTACATAAGGTACCTTGCTATACACAGCCAACAACAAGGCAAAATTACAGCAGCCCAAGACATTAAGGTAGATTTCAAGATACTTCAAACAGAATAATGAGGCACTCAGAAGAGCCTGCAGTGCCCAAACATCAAATCAGAGCATGAAACCAAGTACTGGATGTACTGAAGAGATAAGGGGAAAAGATGGAAAAGTGTTATTTTCAACCCTGACAAATTAAGTCAGAGGTACAACATTGCAGCTGTCCTCATCAGGTATGTGTCTAGAAAAGAATAGCTGGTGAAGAAGGGTATGAAAGGGGGAACAAAGATATGGAACATGAAAGGAATAACGGAGTGGGTGTAAAAGGCAACCATTACAGAGAAGATAGAGAGACTAAAAGTTCAGTCCATTATTTACAATTTCGGTAAAGTTTAAAAATTAGATTAGCTTTTTCTGTGTTTCTTTGAAGGTTGTCTTTGAAACCTATAATATCCACAAGAGCTTAATTTGCACAATAATTTTCAGATTATGAAACCATTTTATACTACTAATTGCTACACATTATCAGGAAGGATGCCCAGCATCCTATCAATTCAGAATACATTGTGATATCAGAGACATCCATTAGCCAGAGCACCTAGTAGATAGCCAAGAGGGTTGTCATAATGTCTATTTTCTGTAAGGGCCTTGTCACATTGCATGGCTTTTCAAGCAATTCTGAGTCTTCATTTAAATATTTGTAGTGCGTTGATAGCAGTCTCAGCACACTCCCATGACTTCCAATGACACAGGCCATCTAGTCTGCTACTTGTCCTGAAAAAAATCAAACAGGTCTGATTTTGCTTTAAGTCGCAGGGGTGGGCTTGCTGTTTGTGTGTGTGCTGACAACCAACGAGTACCCATGCAGTGATTAGAAATAAGAAATGCATTTTGGATCTGCCAAACATATCATTGGGTGGCACGGTGGTGCAGTGGTTAGTGCTGCTGCTTCGCAGTTAGGAGAACCGGGTTCGCTTCCTGGGTCCTCCCTGCGTGGAGGTTGCATGTTCTCCCCGTGTCTGCGTGGTTTTCCTCTGGGTGCTTCGGTTTCCTCCCACAGTCCACAGGTTAGGTACATTGGTGATCCTAAATTGTCCTTAGTATGTGCTTGGAGTGTGTGTGTGCCCTGTGGTGGGCTGGTGCCCTGCCCGGGGTTTGTTTCCTGCCTTGTGCCCTATGTTGGCTGGGATTGGCTCCAGCAGACCCCCGTGACCCTGTAGTTAGGATATAGTAGGTTGGATAATGGATGGATGGAAACAGATCATAGACTTGTTTTATGTACCAAGACAGAATAGAAAAAAAAAGAAAAATGAAGAACAGAGATTGCAGCTGAATTCTTTGCACCTATACAGCCTGTGCATGGTCAGCACATTATTGTCTGTCATGTCACGGTACTTTAAAAATGTGAAACTATGCTTGCAAGTATGATTTCTAGTTGTGTAATATGATATGTTGAGGTGAGAAGATCAGTAACTACAGTCGCTATCCTTTCCATGTAGAAGTCATGTAATGTGACAGCGGCTTAACTCCTAAGCATACAGTATACAGGAATTTCAATATTACAATACTTAACATTCACATGGCCACACAGACTTCCAACAGTTGTAACAGGTGCTTTGTTTTAAACACACATGGATTCAGAGACATAAAGTTTTTCTATTGTCACCATATAATGTTTGCTTATTTTAAATAAAGACTGAGCAAGACAAATAGCTAAAGGAAATACATGAATATGCAAAGAGGTATTAGCTAGCGTAGGACAATGACTGAAAAATGGAAAACTATAAAAGGGAACTCTAATGGCAATAAATAAATGTTTAAACAACATAATTTGCATTCTTCATATAAATAAACACATACTATATGCATTTTCTGAATGTGACTGCAAACTAGAGCTTTTCTAGCCACCTTTCACAAAAGGTCCCAGTGTAGATACTTGTCTTCATCAAAACAAATTCCAAAAACATAAGGCGAGTTTACACTATGGTTGGATGCCAGATCATAAAAGTTGTGTTTACACTATAGTATAACCTGATGTATATAGAGTCTGGGTAAGAGTGTTGGTATAATATGCCTAGCATAGAGTTGCTGGTTCATTAAATGTGCTGCATGCTAAAAGAAGCATCTGTGCTGATAATGTATTTGTACCAGATGGTATAGACTTCGTGCAGCGATGATCCTCTAGCTTGGAACTCATTTATGAGTTACTCATATTTTCAGTCAGCTTCTAAATTGTACAACCCCTGGGATTTTAAAACAAGTAGGTAAGTTACATTAGAAGAAAAAAATCAGAATAAAGCTTATTTCTAAATTTTTGATTTCTTAGATTATGAGCCTACACCTCAACTGGTAACTTTGAAGGCACACCAGTTCTTTCCATGGATCATCATGATGCAGTTATTTTACACTTTTACTTTTGGTAAGGCTGACAAATTAGTTATATTATTATACATTATATAATTAATCTTAGATTATGGGATTTACGGGAGCAACTGAGCTAAGATGTTTTTTGATAATATCCTCTAAAACTAAATCACCAAGCTCAGGGACCTGTGTCTAAGCACTCTATTGTGCAGGTGGATTTTTAACTTCCTGACAGGTACTCTAGGCGGTTTGAATGATAGATGACATTTCATTATTGCTCACCCTAAACATTGGTGCTCCATAAGGCTGGATACCAAGTCCACTGCTCTACTCCTTCTGCACATATGACTGCACAGCTGCACATGACTCTAGCATCAATTTATGACACAGCTATGCTAGGTTTGATATTTAACAACAATGAGCAGGCTTACCTGGATGTAGTGCCGAGTCTGTCACACTGGTGTCAGGACAACAGTCTACTCCTGAATGTCAGGAAGACAAAGGAGCAGATTGTGGACTTTAGGAGAAAACAGCAGAGGCACTGCCACCCCCCTCAGTACTAATAACTCCCAGTTAGTGAGGGCAGACATTTTCAGATATCTACAGTAGCTATCCACATCAAAGTAGACCTGACATGGTCCAAACATGACACCTTGGTAAAGAAGGCACATAAACATCTCAAGGATTTCAAGCTTCCCTCCCAATTACTACAGAACGTCTATAAATTCACCATTGAAAGTATCCTTACATGAAGTGCTATTTCCTGGTTTTTGAACAACACACAGCAGGACACAAAGCTCTGCAGTGAGTGATGCAGTCAGCTGAATGCATCACTTGGTGTGAACACTTTAGCTTAAAGGACATCTACACCAAGTGATGTCAGGCCAGGACAAAGAAAATTATATGCAACATCAGCTATTCCAACAACGGCCTCTTTTCTGTGTTGTGGTCAGCTAAGCGCAACCGTGGCCTTAAGGCCATTTCAGAGAGACTGAGGAGGAGCTTCTGACAGCAATCCAACCACATCTTGAATAAAAAACTGTCTAGGAATGCATGATGACCTATTGTTAGCTCCTTTACATTAAGTTATTAAGTTATTCATTTAGCTATTATTTATTATTTATCTCATATTTATAATTCTATTTATTCATTATAAAGTCACATACAATTGTATTATTGCTGTCCTTTTACATCCTTTTTAAAAAACACAGTCATTGAAGCTGAGCAACTAAGCATTTCACTACATATTGTACTGTAAGTAAAATTGTATGTGACAAATAAAATTTGACTTGATTTGATTTCAATAAACACTGTAATAAACTTTATTTAAAACTATAAGGAATATGGAAGAAATATATCTACATATTTTATCATATTAGACATATCAGACATTTGTTGCAAAACTTTTTTTTAAATAGTGAATTTTAATTCTGCAAACTATATGAATGACACAAAGGAAAACAGTACTACAATAAAAGATTCTACTGTAAAAGCATCTAAAATCAATAACCAGTACTTACAATTCACAAGGGCTAACACAGCAAATTACTTACATATGTAATTTAACAAATCATATCTTACTTTTTTTATACACCCACAAAGTGTGCTACAGTACATCCTTAGTGTCACCAATCCATTGTTAGAGTGCTTATATTAGTGTTCACTTGACTTTCTATAATGTTATTTAAAAGAATCTACTACATTTTTTGGTCTCTATGCACTTCACATTTAAAAAAAAATGTGGGAACACAGTATTGTAGTAGGTAAAACCTCACAGATCCAGTGTCCCAGGTTTGAAATCCATGGGTTGCTGCTATCTTTATGTCTTTCAGTACTGTGGTTTTACTCCCATATCCCAAAGATGTCCATCTTATGTTAACCAGAGATTTGATATTGTCAATGTGCGAGTGTGAAGCTATGTGTGTGTTTATGTTAGAAGGTAATATGAGGGACTGACACCCTGACCAGGCTCTGGCCATGACCGTTAAATGGATTAAATAGGGTTGAAAATGTTATACTGCTTCAGAAACTGTTTCTATAAAAAGCTTTTGTGTGGGAGGAGAAGAAACCTGAAGTAAGACACCTTAGGTGTTACCAGTTTTATTTATAACAGTTTTTATGTTATCTTTACACTCTTGCACTACATTTTGTCTTTATTATCTGGAAGCATCAATGTATTCCTGATACAACTATACCAAGATCCTCAAATACCACCTAATTCCTGTGTGGCGATTAGACTGAACTCTTTTTATTCTTCCATTAACTGGCTTTCAGGGCTCCCAAAAATTCAGAGTGATTTTGAACTCAAAGGTTTGTCCAGGCACATCCAACACAGTGGTAGGAGCTGTAAGGATGATCACATTAACCTCATACTGTGGCAAAATAAACTATTTTCTTGTAACAGCTGAAGCATGCAGACCGACCATCTGGCATCATGCACTGACGCATACAAGGCTGTCAATTTTGGTTTGTCTACTACCAGGAGACCGCATGCTCAAAGAAGCCTACTTCAACTATCCCACAGGCAGTTGGGAAACTCTGATTAGACAACTTACTGATTTAGAGTGTCCTGAACATTCTTTACCCTTTCATACTAATTTTGCTTGATCAGTATTGCTTGGTTTTCTTTTTAAATTATTTATTTTTAGTAGTCCAAAATGGGCACCTATTAGTTCTACAAATGTACTTTACTATACCGATGTCTAAAAGGGAACATTCAGCATATATGATTCAGTTTTATTATCATTTTATATTGTCCATTTTATGTTTATTTACACCTTCTTAATATACAGTATAATGGTTCTTAAACAAGAGTATTTTCACTGGAGTCATAAAAACTATAGTCTTTGCTTTAAGATAAAGAGAAAAAGTGACAGGATTGCCACATTTCTTAACATAAGCTCTTCTTGTACTTTTTGCCTTTTTTATCACACAAGTCTATAGTTTTTGCAAACACAGTTCACTGCTCATTTGTTTTTCTTTAAATATAATTTACCCTTTTAGTTCCAGATACATTCCATTAGAGTATAGACACTAATGCATGATGTTTCAAAAATGTATACTAATAAATGGGAAAGCCCTCACTCACTCACTCATCACTAATTCTCCAACTTCCCGTGTAGGTAGAAGGCTGAAATTTGGCAGGCTTATTCCTTACAGCTTACTTACAAAAGTTAAGCAGGTGTCATTTCGAAATTCTACACGTAGCGGTCATAACGGTCAACAACGTCCGCCATATTGAACTTTCTTATTTATGGCCCCATCTTCACGAAATTTGGTAGGCGGCTTCCCTGCACTAACCGAAACCGATGTACGTACTTATTTCGGTAGTATGACGCCACTGTCGGCCGCCATATTGAACTTTACAACGTCACTAATTCTCCAACTTCCCGTGTAGGTAGAAGGCTGACCCCATCTTCTTATAATTTGGTAGGCGGCTTCTCTGCACTAACCGAAACTGATGTACATACTTATTTCGGTGTTATGACGCCACTGTCGGCCGCCAAATTGAACTTTCCAACGTCACTAATTCTCCAACTTCCCGTTTAGGTAGAAGGCTGAAATTTGGCAGGCTCATTCCTTACAGCTTACTTAGAAAAGTTAAGCAGGTTTCATTTCGAAATTCTACATGTAACGGTCATAACAGTCAACAACGTCCACCATATTGAACTTTCTTATTTATGGCCCCATCTTCACGTAATTTGGTAGGCGGCTTCCCTGCACTAACCGAAACCGATGTACATACTTATTTCGGTGGTATGACGCCACTGTCGGCCGCCATATTGAACTTTCCAACGTCACTAATTCTCCAACTTCGTAGGTAGAAGGCCTACCCCATCTTCACGAAATTTGGTAGACGGCTTCCCTGCACTACGCGAAACCAATGTACTTACTTATTTAGGTGGTATGACGCCACTTTCGGCCGCCATATTGAACTTTCCAACATCACTAATTCTCCAACTTCCCATGTAGGTAGAAGGCTGAAATTTGGCAGGCTCATTCCTTACAGCTTACTTACAAAAGTTAAGCAGGTTTCATTTCGAAATTCTACACGTAACGGTCATAACTGTCAACAACGTCCGCCATATTGAAGTTTCTTATTTATGGCTTCATCTTCACGAAATTTGGTAGACGGCTTCCCTGCACTAACCAAAACCAATGTACATACTTATTTCGGTGGTGTGATGCCACTGTCGGTCGCCATATTGAACTTTCCAATGGTCTTTGTTACTTATGGGCCCATCTTCAAGAAATTTGGTACGTGGGTTCCCAACGCTAACTGAATTCTACTTACGTAAATATACACGTCCATAGCCTACAGCTCGGTCACCGTGTGAGGCAGCGTTGAGTCCCCCATCCCAGCGCCTCCCATGTTGTTGGCTGCCTGCCTATATAAGGCCGTCCGTCGCTCTGGTCTCTTCATTCCCTTCCTTGCTTCGCCACGGGATTCACGTCCCCCTGCTGATAACTGCAGCCATTTCATTTAATCCACGGCTTCTCCGCTGTTTTATTGTTCATTTATGACGATTATAGTTATTGTGTAGGTATTTTAGACTTACTTTACATTGTTCAGGTACCCATTTCCTTTATCGTTCCAACCGTACCCCCATTAACATGGCTATCGAGGTGATCACCATCGATCAAATAACTGTCACTTACCGAGTGGTTTCCATGCCCGGAGATGGCACGTGCCTTTTCCATTCTCTGTGTTACATATTGCACTGACATATCAGGCTCAATCTTGATATCCGGAGGAACATTGTGTCTTATGTATTGAATGACTGGGACAGGTTCAAGGTGTGGACTGATGACGGTACAGGAGATAATTATACTACACACAAGCACTAGAAGAGTGAAATGCTTAAGCCCTTCACCTATGGTTCTGCATATGAGTTAATGGCTGCCGCTGAATTGTTCGGTTGTCGCTTTCAGGTGTACCAAAATGGCCAAATATTTTACACCTTTCGACAACCACCAATGCCTCTTAAACATCTTATGTTCACAGGTGACGATTTCAGTAGTGGACACTTTGATGTTTATGAATGCTTAAACTCTCAAAAGCTGGATGTGAAGTTATCGATGAAACCGGTTGTATGCTTATGCGAATGTCACTTCAACACAAGTCCTGCAAATACTGCCATAATTGAAACAAACCATGAGACTCAAACCGATTATGACAGCAGCAATCCAAGCTGTGAGATTTTGGACAAGATTACTTTTCACATGGCCAACTGTACATTGCATGCTCAAGAGTAAGCTCAGCGCACAGCTTGGTCATATTACAACCGGAGGGTTGAACTGACAATGTGGTATACAAAGAGATCCTTAACAAATAATTATTGGTATATTTTCCCTCAGTTTAAAAAGGTTTAATTTTCTTCTTAATAAAAATTTTAAGGAAGTACTGCGCTGCTGCGAAGCGCGGGTATTTTGCTAGTATATATATAAATAAAAAACACAAACGTTGAGACAGAGCTAAATGTTCCCAAATACTTTAATTTGAATGAGAAGAAATTTCAAAATTATAAAAGTAGCCATGAAGAACATGTCTAGTTCAGCTCCTGTCTGGAACTTCTGGTATAGGCTCCACATTCCTAGGATATTAACTTAAGAGTGTTACAGTATTAATACTATTAATAATAACTATAATATTATTAAAAGTGGGTGATTGATTATGCATTGTGATTACTTGAGGAACAAAACATGGAATATTAGTGCAGTGTTTCCAGGAGAGTAGTTTTGACTGTCTGGTTGCTGGATTTCTCTTCACTGACTGTCACGGTTTAGCAGGACCTCTACCCTGGACCTAAACTTCTCATTTTGTAAGTTTTTCATTTCTTTTAATTGTGAATTACTTTACTTTTTTCACTCTAAGAATTGAGCCCAAGGCTTCACAACTTCTAACTATGACCATTTAACAGGGTGTTCTAATGAATATGACAGCCACCTGAGGCCTAATAAAAGAACCAGCACTGGCATTACATGCTTTCTCATTGAAGGGGGTGTCAGACTTAACAACTGTAGTTGCTGGATCACATTGCCTTGAGGATACCAGATTACACAACCCTGAATCACAGGGGATGGCAAATTACACAACTCCATGCAGACATTTCATCACTTTACCAAAGTATCGCAATCTTGCCATATTCTGATAGCAAAAAACATGATGCTATTATGAAGTTTTTCCAGCTATGGTGAATTCAGTCACAATGTCTGCCCTTCTCTTTTTTTTCAATTCTATTATGGCATGACAACCATGAGCACCACAGAGAATTGCCCTATTTCTGTTTACGAAGTGTAAAACACCCTTGTTTTCTTTTTAGTTAGGGCTGCGTTGTATGCATTGTACTTTCGGGTAAGACCACATTGGTTGTGTTGTTGTGTGTTGTTCCACTATTATGAGCCGTCCCCTATGACTTAAGACTAAATCAAATGAGGGTGTGCCGTAGACAGATTTGACTGAGTCACTGGGGACACCAAACTACAAAACCAGCTGTTAAATTTGTGAATTTCCCCTTGGGATTAATAAAGTATCTATCTATCTATCTATCTATCTATCTATCTATCTATCTATCTATCTATCTATCTATCTATCTATCTATCTATCTATCTATCTATCTATCTATCTATCTATCTATCTATCTATCTATCTATCTAAAGGCACACACAGACTCCAACAGCTAGCTTTATCTAAATAAAGTCTGTTATTGACAGAAAACTCATTTAGTGTGGAGGGATCTTTAAATTTCCCCCTTGCCAGTTGTCCTCTTTTCAAGCACAGTACAAATTTGCTATTCCTTTTCTTTTGTGATTAGCTCCTCTGGTTCTTAAGTTTTGTATTGTATCAATTATAACTTATGTTTGGGACTACTTGATTAATTCTATAATATTTTCAACTTTTTTTGTTATTATTGTGTATTTTAATTTAATTTATTGTGACACAATTTTGTGTTTGCTTCTTTTGTGACACTACTGAAGATAGAAGCGTGCTACTTTTCATGTCTAAGCTTTGGATAAAGCCAACAAATCCAAGATCACTTACTATTAGGATCTCCTTATGTGTTCTGGTTCATTTTTTGCATTGTTGCTTGTTTATTTTACATGTTATTCCGATGATTACTGACTCCTGTTAATGTCCACAGACTACTGCTCTGTTCTGTCCTAAGGGCTTTTAATTTCCTGAGTTTTTGACCAACTTTAAGTCATTAAGATCAACGATATCATCTGAAGTTAGATTCTAATTTATATTAGCTATAGTGTCTAGAGTTCATATTTAAAATACTACTTTTAGCCCTGGAGTTATATTTAATAGTTAAGTGTTTTATTTTTCCTTTTTTAGTGTATTATTTTTTTAATATTAATTTAAATTTATTTCATCTTATGATTAAATGATTAAGTACTGTGTTCACATGCTCTTCAACTATTTGGAGCTACCAGCTGTGATGTTTCACCTTCCCAGTTCAATACATTCATGTGGGCTTGTGGTTGGACTATTTGGAGAAATATGAGGTCAGTGTTGATTTATTATTTGGTCTGCAAAAAAGCAGTTATTGATAAACTGTATTTTTCATGGAAATAAAAATCAAAACATTGTTTTTTTTTCTCTTGCAATTCAATCAGATTAATGACATTAAGTTGGGTAGCTTTATTTTCTCCAAATTACCTGGGATTTGTAGCTTTGAGTTCATAAGGCATTCACATGCAATTTCTGACTTAGAAATGTGTTTATACCATCTGCCCAATAGCATGTGAATGCAGCATCATTTTCTGGCTTAATGATTTTCCATACTTTTATAAAATTTTCCACTTCACAGATGTTTAGTTCATTTTATTAACAATATCAACAGTTATTTCAGTATCTCCAGAAGTTGTAATATCTCTTACTACGGAAACAGACTGGAATGGCAAATGCAAAATTGTGCTTGCTGGTAGTTTGGAGGTGAGCAAGCAGGTAAACCACTGCATCAGAAAGGTGGGGCTTAAAACCTGTGGAGATAGGCCCACATTTGTTTTGTTTTGTTTCCTGTTTAATTTGTAATTAGTGTTCTCCTTTTTGTATAATCCTTCTTGTGTAGATTATTTTTCATAAACACACCTTTTTTACAACCTTGCTAATATTCTACTTATAGTAACTTAATACATGATGTGTTCTCCCTTTCTGTCTTTATATAATATTTGTATACATAATATTGGTAACCTGTGTAAATTTGAAAATATGTACAGGATCCTATGCTTGCCCAGTATGAAAATATATAAATCTATGCATTTAATTAAATTAAGTGTAAAAATACACCAGATTTAATCTAATGTATAGATAGGTCAAACTAAGAGATACTCTATGTAACTCACTATTATGTCTGATACAGCATCAAAACATGTACAAAACATCTTCTTACAGTACCTTTCAGTGATTATACTTGGATTGATTGTCACTATATCAGTTTTGTATCCAACATCTACTGCATACTTGTCAGAGATAGGAGGTAAGTTGCACCTGTAAGAGAATGAAAGAAAGTTATTTACTGTTAGGCACGAATACTATGAGGTGCTTGAAGTAAGGCACAAAAAACTTTCATCAAATTTCAACCATGGAAAATCCAGTCAATTAACAGTTCACTGCAACCAAATCTGGTTAGCAAAAAAGATTTTAAATCGAACCTTGTTAAGAAGTAGTAGTAAGGATAATTTCTGCACATAGCCGATGTCATGCTATTAGTGTAGACTCATTTTTTTATTCCATATTTGCTCAGTGTTGATGTTTATGTGTTCACTATTGTAGTAGGTTGTTGGGCAGCAAAAGCACCAGTCAGAATTAAATAGAATAAATTATATTTTCCGCTGTACATTTCCCTAGAGATGATGCTCATGCCATGTGTTTTACTGTACAACCAGCACTGGCCATCAGAGAGTTGTAAAAGATGTGAAGAATATTACTACCCACGTTAAATAAACACAGTCTAAGAACAAAGTTCCTGCTCTGCCCTTTAGACTATAGTTCCTCTGTGTTATAAAACCAGTACAACCTGTCATTGATATGGACCTCCAAGTACTTGTAAGAGTGCAGCATTTCTATACCCACTCCCTGAAGTGTGACTGGACATAGAGGCTTTTTGACACAGCAAAAGTCAACAGGAGAAAATAAACGAGATTGCCCAATAAATTCCTGGCCAAACATTAGTTTTCATTTCATTAAGCAAAAAGTTAAGAAAACTTAAATGAAAGGCTAAGGTTTGACACTTACTAATCCTGTTTTAAATTCATTAGCAAGAAACAAGGCACTTACCTAAAGACGAAATTAGCTGAATCAATCTCCTTCCCACATTTGCTGTTCTTCAAGATTCCACCATTTCCAATTACTGCACATTTCCTGAACTGGGATCGGGAAAATGGCATATCCTTAAAATTGTCAGAAAAGAAAACATTTAACATCCAGCTACACCTTGCTTCAAACAAGAACACCTAACCTATTAACTTCAATGCCATCGATGCCATGTACAATGATTCTGGGGCTTTGTCCAACAGACCAATATTCTTCATTCTCCTACAACCATTTTTAGATTCATCTTGAAAGAAATGTCTAACCTCAATGACCATTATAATGTCCATGTATCCATCTATCAATTTACAAAACCACTTTCCAGTTCAGAGTCCCTAGGAGCTTATTCAATTCAAGGTACAAGGCAGGAAGCAAAATGTACAAGGCACCAATCCACTGCAATGGACACTGGCATTTCCACACATAATCTCTCACAATTATCCTAAAATGCACATCTTTGGCAAACAGCAAGGTAAAGCGAAGGACACAAGAAAACTGAACATAAACAAATGTACAAAATCCATACACACAGTGACCAATTCATACATGAGACTTCAAAAATCACTGATAATGACCGTGTCAATATGTCAGTTTTACTCAGCTACAATAACCCTGTGCCACCCTCTGTTTTGCAATGCTTGGGGATGTAACATATTTTGAAAAACTGGGAAAAAATAAAATTACTCAGACCAGCTAATAATATCCAAACAGGAACCTGCAAAACAGCCACACAAGAAGTATTAAGTGTAATTCGATTCAGTAAAAGAATTTTAATATAAAGCTTGGTTTTAATCAAAACCAACAGATACAGTTTCTCTACAGGTATGCAGCTTGAAACATCTACAGCACTACTTGCCACCTATTAGCAACATCTGATCTGTGCAGAAGGACAGAATGCCCATCACATTTAGGAAATGACTATTACCATTTATAACTAAAGGAATATACTGAAAGTATTTCATATTGACTGTCTTCAAATAAACTATGTCAAGGTTTCAGTCAGCTTGTTTAGGATCTGATAATTTAGGGTGTGGACAAGTCACTTCACAATTAAATAACATGCTTAGAAGATCTTCTCAGAGCTAACAACAAGAAAAATAATGCATATGGAAATAACAATTTGCTACATTCCATAACACATGTGTACATACATCTGGGAACATTTTGAAAATCTCAGCACTGATGTGAAGAATACCACTGCTGTCCACTTCATATCTTAGCTTTGTTCCTGCAGGTGTATTTTTCTTGGTAGTAAAAAGAAAGGTAGGGGCATTGCAACATCGTGAGAGAGAAGTTCTGAAAGAAAAAAACAGAAGACAGAATAGTACACAATGTAACACAATACATTAACATTTTGAAAAATGTATCCATTTAATTATAACTGTAGAAATAATCTAAGACATGTGCACTGGCATTTTTTCAACATTCACAATTTATCAGTGCTCACAAATTGAGTCAGTGCAGACTTTCCACCCAGATTTCTAAAGATGTATTTGTTACTTTAACTAGTGATTCTCAACAGGCCATGTGTAATTGTATGTGTGTGGGTATGCATGAATAGCCCCACACTGGACTGGCAACCACTGCTAGGCTGGTCCATGCCTTTTTACCCAATACTGCTGAGATAACGTCAGACATTCTGCAGGTTAAACAGCTGGAAATCTCAAACAAGTAATGGTATTATTATTTGAAATTTTTAATTCACAATTGTTGCATCATCAATTTAATTTTATCTTTAATTTTAAAATTATTAACATTAATAATTAAAAGCTACCCAAGGGGAGAAGGATTTCATAACCAAAAATGTGAATATTACTTTAACTGGAAAAGTATGAGTTAGGGGAAAACTGATTTTTACCATTAAATAAAAGCTTTACAACTCATAGCGTGATACAGCGAGTTCAGTTATTGTGACATTTTGAGTACTGTGGAAATCTGACTTAAACCTCTTATTTCAGATGCTATTTTAATGCTGGACAGGTATCATCAAACACAGTGGGAAAAGCAAGGGGGACTGGGGATTTATGTGAATAAGTGGTGACAAAAAAGAGAGTACAATATAACTAAAACGTTACTGCCCAGGGGGATACAGTAAAGGCTGATTTATGGCTCTGTGTCGAACCTACACCATAGCTATGCATGCAGGCTACACCACTGAAAGCAGTTGGACTTATGTGTCGCACCACACTGTAGGCACATGTCTGATCATTAGTTGGCGGTGTTTGTGCCATGCAAAAAAAGCTATTGCTACATATTTTCTTCTATAAGCAAACATACTTGTCCCTCATATTTTTCCACTTTTTCATACATTCACCGACTTTTAAATTAGAAGACAAACAGTGTTTAGTGCTTAGTGGTCTGCATTGGGTTCATGTGGATGTGACTTGCAGTCACATTTTTGAGAAGTCGCCATCAGGCTATGCAATAAATATGTTGCAGGTGACGTGGACTACGGCGTACCTATGCCATTGGTTCAATGCCAACTATAATCAGAATTATAATCAGCCTTAAGTTACATCATCCTGGCTAACTTACCAATGTCTTAATGACGAATCATTCTGAATACTGCTGACCAGACAGAAAATCAAACAACAGAAGCGTGTCAGAAAATGTTGCTGGGGCTCTTTTGCCAACAGCAATATGCCAGCATAATGCCTCACTGTAAAGTTTTTAGCTATTCTGGTGTGTGTTCAGACTACAGTGTGCATTTACTTATTTTTTGTTTGTTTATTTGTTTGTAAAGCTTCTGTAAAATGCCAAATTTCCCCAGCTGCTGTACAGGCTTTGAAATGATCGACGCAAAGTGCGACAAGCAGTAAACGCAGCTCGCCAGCAGCCACAAGCCAGCAGATGATCCGACTGCAACTCCTTAGCATGCATTCAGCCCCCCCCTTCACAATGCGAGCGGCAAAGACACGAAGTGGCAAAAGGACAGCTGCTGTACAAGCTTTTAAATGATCGACGTTCAGCGCGACAAAAAGAATAGCAGCAGAAAGCCAGCAGATGATCTGACAGCATCTCCTTAGTGTGTGTTCAGCCGCCCCCCCTTCACAACATTAGCAGAGTTATACGTCCTGCAAGAAAGATTTAACCACGCCTGGGGCCGGAAATAAAGGACAAGTATTGTTTTTACAAAAGCTTTAAAGTAAAAGTGAAAATAATGCATACGTAACAATTCCCATGAAAATAACAATTTCTTTAAATTGTATATCCAGTAAACCAAACCTGAGGGTGGGTGAGCGAAGCGAGCAGGGGGCAGAGCCCCCTAGCCTTTAAAAAGACTACCTCAGACCAAAGGTACATATGCTTCATATGATTAAACATTTGCTCATAATGCAGGAAACAAAACTTGGCCAATCACTACTTGTATTTACCTGTCAGCACATGGCCTTTGTGGAACTGGGATAAGTAGGGAGAACACAGTAAAATAGTTACGTAGACTGTTTTATATACAAGAGACAAAACATGGCCATAAAGCTTCAGCACTTTTAAGCTGTCCATCTTTTTCTCTCCCTCACATGTGTACATATATGTAAGAAACATATGCTGCTGAAAAAATTCAGATTTCATAATATAGGCTGTGTCTTCTTTGTACAGCATTTAGTGGAACCATATCATGGTCTGTATGGCTGTATTGATTTTATCAGAACTTACTAATTTTCAGTCACATAAAAGTAGAAAAAAATAAGATTTGTGGTGGCAACATTCCAAAATAGATAGAGAAGGCCACCTGATTCCTAGCATTTTTTTCCACGTCCTCTTGGGGAATTACTAGACATCCCCAGATCAGAGATATAATGCCTCCAAAATGTTCTGGGTCTTTCCCTAGTAGGCTTTATTTTGTACAATACAAGTGAGAGGCATTCTAACTACATGCCCAAAACACCTCCTGTTGAAATGCAGAAGCTGTGGTTCTACTCCAAGGTCTTCCTGTATCACACTGACTTCCTCGCCCTGTCAGGCAGAATGAGACCCACCAGCACTATGCAGGAAAAACATTTCGTCTGCTCCTCAGTTTCTTTTCCAATTTCCAACTGTGTTATCTTTACTAAGTCCTTTATATTGTCAGGTTTCCAATTGTAGAAATATAGACAGATTCATACTGTTTTCTTTTGATTTTTTAAGAATTTTGAGAGAACATGTCAGCTAAGTAAACAAATATAAATAAAATACACAAAAAATAAAAACTTAACAGCCCTCTATTAATAAATATACAGTAATATACTGGAAGAAGTAAGCAGGACTTTTGTGACTTACGTTATTGAAAATGCTGTTGCATATAACATCCAAACTTTAAATGCACTGAATAGTTGAATGTTTATTTCCCTGTTATCCTTTTACATGTTTTATGAGCTATGTTGAGCAATACTAAACAGAAACCACCATATTTAATTTACACTTAATTTTGTTTAAACTACCAAATGACCCGCTATCCTTACTTGAAAGCATTTGCTTCCACTTTGTTCATTTCCCATTTGCAGACTTGTAGACTCTTCCATCTGTCGAAAAGCTCTGATTGTTTCACCCTGATCAACAATGAACAAAACATTGGTTATTAAAATAAAAATATAGGAAAATGTATACTTTTTTGATAAAGAAGGACCTTTAGCATACAGTAATATATAAAAAAAAATCAGGGCCAGCTGTGAAAAAGAAGCAAGTCCTTCATAGGGTTGGCACAAATGGGCCTGTATCTTAGTGTAATATAACATTCTCTAACCTGCTTAATTTATTTTGACTTCTAATCGTGAACAGGGCACCATCCCATCAAAGGGTAAACTCATGTACGCATCTACTCAGGCCAAAATGCCAGGATAAAAAAAACAAATGACATGACATGGGAAAAATGTGCCCTGGCCAGAATTCAAACTCTGCACTTTGGAGCTGCGAGGCTGCAGCACTAGCCACTGCCCCATTTTAATGCCCAGTATTACTTTTACTGTTTCATCTAGAGATGAGAGACATAAAAACATTGTACATAAAGACCAGAGACAAGATGAGAAACAGAAAATATTTTTTTTTCCAATTTAGTGTCAGTATTGTCTTGTGCCTCCATATTACAAGTTGCTACAAAGATGCCATCACTAGGAAAACAGAAACAGTACTGCTCTTCTGTTAATAGTACTGGCTAGTATAGCCTAATGGCTAAAGTATTGGACAAATAATTATAATCATACAGGTTTAATCATCAACAATGAATCAATTGCTGCATGCCCCTTAAGTACAATACATTTAATCTAATTATACAAATACAATGTCATTAAAACATATTTATTAACAAATGATATCTATGTGAGTTATGATGCAGCTATTAAAATGTAATCAGCCAGATAGTGTTCCATACATTTAACTGAAGTGACTGTATCACAAACTTACTGTTTTACTTACTCACCTCTCCTTTATTATAAATAACTGCAGTGATGTAACATTCTATGTAATGAGTATTTCTTTAATCCTTATTAAAATGTCATCATTTCATGGAATAACTTATTTTAGGAAGATACTATATTATTGTTACTGATATTTCTAAAAAAGGCTACTTTTTTTCCTATATATGCATTTTATGAAAACCATGATATACATCATGCAAAACTGATTGACTCAAAAGGCATAATACTATACTGTAAATATGACTTGTTGCTAATCAATGTTTTGATAAATAAGGTCAGCAAGTAATGCGTTGTGAAGTGTTCCATGTTTTAAGAGATACAAGTCAAAAGGAAAATGTGAAATACATATATTCTTAACTTGAATGCTTCAGTTTTCACTGCTTAAAACCCACTGTTCAAACACATACTTAAATTGACCTGATGGGCAAAGCAGTGTACAGTGTGACTGACTAGCAAAAAATATGACATGGGGTTCAGCAAAGTCTGTACTCCTAGCATGGTTAGACTCTTGCACGATACTGACAAATATAAAATAGACTAGCAGGAGTACTCAGTGTTGCCCGGGAATCTATAACCGGTGAATTTCCCAAATGAAAGAAACAAAACACAGAAATGAAATAAACCGTTTTCTGATTCACATTTTATTGTAAGTTCCTCCACTCTGGATTCTGTCTGCTGTGACGTTTCAGACACCTTTGAAATAGACTTTCTTGTGGCATCTGAAGTGGACATTCCAATTCTACGTCTTTTTTTTGGTGGCATGGGTATATTAGCGAAAAGCAGGACAATTATAATGTGTTACATGGTATTACGTACAGATTAAGCACCACAGTGAGATGAATTTACGTTATTTACAATACATCGGAAAGCAAACAAATAGCACCAGTTAGTCAGAAAGAGCAACAGTGAAATCATACTGTGAGTCGGAAAGCGAGCAAATAGCACCACAAATACGGAAAGCCAGTGAGAAAGAGTAGCACTGAAACCGTACTGGGAAAAATAGCTGGGAGGAGTGCTGTGTTTCTAAGGAGCGTCTGTGTTGAACCGTGATGCCATCTAACGGATGTTAGCGATGGTAACTACAGAGAGAAGTGGCATACAACCATTGCTGCATTTGGGGAAAATGGTGGGGGAAGGATGCTGTCTTTTTAAGGCGAGTCTCTGTTCAAATGTGCTTGCATATAACAGACGTTGGCGAATGAAATACAGCACTATCAGTGCGTGTGGGAGTGTGATGTGCGGAAACGCGGGTGTGTCAGTCGGTCACGCGCACTGGGTCATTCACATTTTACATCCAAATGGCAGTTCTCCTTCACCCGATCAAAGCAGTTGGCCTTCTCATACTTGGACACTTCCGCCATCTCTTGGCAATTTAAAGAAACACGGGTAAAGAGCGACGCACAGAGACCAAAGCTGCCGCTAGATGGCGCCGCGCTGAACGTCTGTTTCAACGTGTGGCCATCTTGTCGATGATAAGTACGGGGACGTGTGCTGAACGTTGTGTCATTGAAAAGGTGCCTTGCGGTTCAACACGAACATTTTTCCCAACCAAACATACCCCACGACCTTCTCCTGGTCACAAAGGAGCCCCATCCCCAGTTTGGTGCCGAGCAGACGCCCGGTGCAGATTTGTATGGCGGACAAACAAACATACATACACACATAGACTCTGCTTTATATATTAGATTAAATGATGTTTTGGGTATATATATATATATATATATATATATATATATATATATATATATATATATATATATATATATATATATATATATATACACCATGATGAACAATCTCTTTAAACATGACATTTACTTTTTTTAAAAATGACACACTCTCTACTCTTTACATCAGGACCAATAGCCATATTTACAGTATCAATCATGTACAGATTTATTCAGAAACCACTCTGAAAAACTACTGCAACCTACTGGCTTACAGACAAAGCCTTTCTGAAAAAGGCGCTAGCAGAGGACAATGCTGTGTCTAAACATTACCTGTGTAAAGAAAATTTCCTGTCAACATTAAAAGAAGATGTAGAGACTTTACTGACAGAAACAGTGCATGGCATAAAGAAGCATAGGTTTATAACATGTTATAATGCATTACTGTATGACACAGGAAATAAAACAAAGCTGAAAGAAATAAATTGGCCAGTGCAACTAGAAAGACTACAATAACACAGACATGTAACATAATTAAAATTTTGTAAAAAGGATATGTGATTAAGTGAACAAAGTGCAGATGAATGCCATTCAAGCTAGAATACTATCCAAAATAACACCTTCATTTAAAAAGTGATTTGAACTTCATGCACACTGTTAATATATTCACCTATTCACATTTTCAAAATGTTGCTTTTTCCAATACAGGGCTGTAAAAATTGGGAGCTTATCCTGGAATCCCTGGACCCAATGCAGAACCAGTCCTGGATGTCACACATCATAGCGCGTTTCCACACATTAAGAACCACTCTGACCCTAGGCAGTTTAGACTTGTCAGCAAATGTGGCATTCATGGATGTGGAAAGAATGTGCATCAATCCAGGGGGAATGTGCAGACTGCACACAGATAGTATTTGGACTCAAATTTTAACCCAGGACTCTGGGGTTGCAAGGTATACACACTAACCACTGCACCACCATGCCAAACACTAATGTAACAAATAAGATAGATAAATAAATAAATAAATAAGTGTAAATATAGAATTAATAAAAAAAGGAAAATTGAATTGTTTAGTAAGTGATTGAACTCTGTCAAAATTAATCTTTTTATCTCCTAAATGTCTTGGTCTTGATCAGAGTAATGATGAATGTTTTGAGAGCTTCTTATACAATGTGTATGCATGCAGATGCCATGGTCTAACAGACAGATTCATAAAAAATAATCATTAAACCCTTGTCATTTTTTTTGAGGTAGAAATACATATTTGAATCAGTATATCTAATCACAACTCTGCAAGCAAGCAGAGGATGCCTTCCAGGAACAGTAAATAATCAAAATCCTGAAATCAAAAGGAAATACCAAAGTCAATGTCCATAACAATACTGTTTCTTACCAAAAAGATTTTTCACTTACTAAATTTGTAGTTTTTCACTTTTCAGTTGTATAAAGAAAATGTAGACAAAAGATTCACCTAGCATCTCTACCTTCATACAAAATGGCTGCTGTCATGTCAGTCACAAACATGCAAAGCAAGAGTAAGGCAACAGCATAAACAGCCTAACAAAATGCAAACTTTCTTAGGATGTTACATAAGTTCCCATTAACATCAACAGTGTGTGTTATCACATTTGTGCAAAATGTAAACAAAGCCGTACAATGGTCAATATATATATATATATATACACTGTTCAACATGCATACACAAAGAAAATAACACAAAATAGTATTTAAATCTTGTTAATGGGCATATTAAAGTCTGACATTTACCTTAATTTAACCTTCTAAAGGTTCTTGCTATTGTAGAGGCAACTGTTGGAGACCTAATGTATGATTAAAATAATAACAATCAGTATGGTGTAAGTACATGACCTGGTTTTGCTGACCGTAGGTAAATGTGTTTTGATAACCACTAGATTCTAAACCACTGTAATTCAATTTGTAGCATTTTTGTGTAGTAGATTTTCTAGGAGCAGGGATAACATAAAACACCTAAGCAGTGGTACACTACTCCTAAATAATGGCTGCACTGCCATTACTACAGGGACTACACAATTTGCTATTATTTTGCAAGTGTTTTCAAGTAGGCCTACTGTACTATTACAGCACAGAAACGGACTGAAAAGTGCCACAGAAGCTCACAGGGGCATCTAAGCATTAAATTAACAGAAATGTTAACCCCAAATGAACACTTTTATACAAGATCCATTACTAGATGAAATGTCACTTCACTGAGGGATACATTCAAACACACATCCACGTGTGGCTGGGAGCTTTCATAAATGTGTGCCAATTTTTTCTTGGTCTAATTTGTGCTGATAATAAGCAGTTTATTCATCTCTTTAATTTCTACTCAGACCTATTTTTTCACTTAATTAAAACAGGTGGTAATATTAAAACTATTTTTGAAACATTTCTTTTTTAAATGCCAATTGATGACATTCAGGGTAATTACACAGGCCTTAAAATTACCTTTGGATGCATTCGCTATCAGCTTTTTGAAGACAAGAAGCAGAAGGGCCAGTCCCAGTTTGATTTGCAAATTAATGCAGTTAATTGGGATTCAAAATGCAGTATTAATTGTACTTTGTAGAGATGGTAACAAGTCTAGCCATGAAATATGACCCACATACTGTGTAAGCTCGACATGATCTTTATTTTGTTGAACAATTAAACATTTATGAGTATTTTTGAAATCTAAAAACAAAATATATAATTTTTACTTCAAAAACTTACATAAAAAGTTCACATTGTCATGATGTTTGACAGTTTTTGTGATACAAAATAAGAAGTGGATAAGAAGAAGATATTTCCATCATATTAATGAGTCAACACTATTCTAGGAGGCTCCCAGCAGACAAGCAATCTTCTGTATTCAGATTTTGTCACAAACTTTCCAGCCTGGCCTTCCTGAACTTTTCTCCTTTCTCCCAAATGTGAAAATTCCAATAAAAGGATGTCATATTGCATCAATAGCTCCACACATTTTCAGAGAACAACTTCTCTTTGTAAACTTTGAAGCAAAGCTTCAAACATGTAACATGTACAAAAAAGTTACTTGTTAAGGAATGTGCAAAAACAATAGGCATATTATTTTTATTTCCGATTATGTGAGAGTATATATGAGGTATATTAGTTTTAATATATTGCTTATGCCAAACTATAGGATTCATGTTGCTTCAGTGCTAGTGTAGCATGGTGAAAAAAATGTTTTTGTTATTGTATGATTAGTGTAGTACTTATAGTATTTATGTTTTTCTGCAAGTACTGTATTCTAATCTCCTAAAATAATCTCAAGAATATGTATGCTACATTAACTCATACACTGGCATTAGTTCCTTATGAGTAAGTGTGCCCTGTGAAGGACTGACATTCTATCCACATTTAGCTCCTTCCTTGTTCCTGACACTGCAGTGGTTGGCTCCAGCTCTGCTACCCCATCCTTAAATCCAAAAAGAAGGTTCCAAAAATCAACTGCTTAATAACACCTGTAAATCTATTAAGTCATTCTTAAGTAAACAAGCACAATGCTACAGTAGGTGATTTTTTAATACCTATTTCTAAGAACATCATTAGGTAATACACCTATTGTAAGGTTATGAAAAAGAGGGTTGTAGACAAGCACTAAATAAACCCTGTTGCTATTTTCCTTGTGAATCTACTTTCTTTTGACATGGGGCAGAACAGCTTCCTCATAAACATGTTTGCTTTTTGAATGTTGAAGATCAACACTGCTTTATGAAACAGATTCACATGTCTACTTTTAACTCATCATTGAAATCTGCAAAATAATAATTTTTTACAGTTTTGAATTCATGATTTCAAATTCATGCAGTTTTTTTTTGTTTCTCTTATATACCGGTATGTATTGACAATTTCACGATTTACAGTACTTCACTTTTTTAGCAATGAGCTTCTGTATAAGGAATCTATCAACTAATCGAGAAATGTTACACAATAAATGAGTGTTCTTGGTTCAAATCTTTTGCCTAGTCACCGTCTGTGTGGAGTGTACATATTCTGCTCATGTCTATAAGGGATTTTCACCCTCATTTTCTTCCAAACTTCCACATGCAATTTTGGCCGATTGAGAACTCTAAATTAGTCCTGGTGTGTCCTATATAGAGGACTGGGACCCTACCCACAGGCTCTGCCAAGTGGTGGAGCAACAAGGTCCTGCCTCATGCATCATCTCCATTTGATCAGGTAAGTTTGAGAATGTACGCAGGAAGTAATGACATTTTTCTGACTGTGACATTTTGATGAATATAAAGTAATTTTACCTTTTAATTAAACAGTTACCGTATATACTGTAATCAGTACTTACATGGAAAGGACCTTCACATCCATAATCTCCTGTCTTAGGTCTTTGCATATTGTTGAGTTGAAGTTATAGGGACCTTCATAGAACTCAAAGTACCTAAAAAACAGCAAAAACCCAGAGTGAGAGCAGTCTTTTAGCATAAAAGAATAACCCCAATCCCAAAATCTATATACTACTTACAAGTATAATATTCAGTCCACAAATTAATTTAGAAGGTAATAAAACAGTGTAGTATCACTTCAAATAATAAAAACACCCAATAATTCATCCTCAGACTCATTTAATCCAATACAGGACCATGGAACACAAAAACCTATCTTGCCAGCTTGGTGAGAAAAAAGGAACAGTCCACTGCAGGACCCACTCATGCATAAATACCACTTACTTAAATATATTTGGCAAATTTAGAGTTACTAGTAAACTTAACATGCATATTATTTTAATGAGAGAAAAGAAGAAGACCCACTGATACAAAATAAAAAGCAGACAGTTTGAAAATGTAAACCCCACAATAAAGTAACTGTGACAAGATGAAGCCTCTACACCTAGGAGACATGTCATCCATAAAAAGTATGTTTTAAGAGAAGTTATTTCTTTAGGATATACTGTATATGACTTCTTGGCAGGGTTTTTTCCAGTAAGTTTTAAATTGTTATGTTTTAGTCAGAGTCTCTATCCAGGCTCAAATAAGTTCCTGTCGTTTTTAAAATACAAATTTTCATGTTATGTTATGAATTCTGCTTTTAATTCTCACTGATATATTTATGTACTAATTATTTTGTAATATAAAGCATGCAGAAATTATAAATGCGATTTGCCCTGCCTCCTTTATCTGGAGCCTACAGAGGCAGGATCACCCAATAATGCAGTTGTAATGGCTCCAGCTTGTATTTACAGTGAAATGGTAGTTCTTATGCTGCGTCAGGACTGTCTGAGCTAGTGCTTCCCTTGATTTCAGTTGCTGATTCTCTTTTGTGTAGATTTAAGCCGTACTGTTTTCTGGTTAATGTTTTCCAGGATTTGCTTGTTTTAGTTTAGTTTAGATTTCTTGCCCTACCTTTTGTGATCCTTTCTTGGAATTTGTTAATGAATTTTTTAAACATTAATTAACTTTGTTTTTGTTGTTCAGGGATCAAAGGTTTTTATATGGCTGCCTAGAGTGAGACCTTTTCAGTGCATCCAGATTTGTAAAGAAGTAGTTCTGTTTTTTGTTAATTTTGAGGTCTGAGCTCCATTTTGAATTTTGTTGTGGTAAGAATCAAAACACAGGTAACAGAAAGATAGAAAGTAAACTTCTTTTGTATTTTTCATTAATTAAAATGAAGTTCTTGTCTTATTTTTCTTAACCTGAAGGATAGCTGTTTACTGCATGTTGGTTGAACATGCAAGTAAGAATTTCACTGTATTTTATACAAGTGACAATACTGCTACCACAACAATTACATATTGAAAAAAGGAAAAGCTGAAGTTGAGATAAGAGTGGGCTTAATTCAAACAGTCACTTATCATGAATGATACCGTTATGAACTTGAGTTCAAAGCTCTAAATAGTTCCAAAAACACTTCCAAAAATGTCCACTGCTAACCCTGGCTAGATATAGGCCAAAAGCAGGATCTTTATAAAATAAAAAAGTTTATTTTCACAAAATGCTGTTACAGTATAATGCTCCAAACAGCACAAAAGGCAAAAAGGAGTTGCCAACATGCATAATTCAAGGTGGACAATGTCACAATATATTAATCTTAGGTCAAAAAACAGAGCAGAAGGTCACAAATCCAGAAAATCGTAACTAGCATAAACTCGCCAAAACACACAAGTCAACTCATCAGTCCCTAGTGCAGTCCACCTACAAAACACAAGTCACATAACAATGCAGCTTATACACAAATAAATCAAACAATACCCTAAACTAATAAATTACATAAATAATATCAACATTCTAATATAATTCACAATATTAACATAAGCAAAAGAATCAAACATGAACAAATAAGATATAAAATAAACATCTGAACACAAGTCAGGGAAGGACCCCAGGCTAAACTATAACAGGTACATTGACCACATCAGGACAAGTCCTTAAAATATGGCTCTATAAAACTCTTAATAAAATTATCAGCTAATTACTGGTTCAGTACATTCTTTTCTTCATGTTTAATAATACTACAGTAAAGCAACCAAAACAAAAAATAATAAATAATGAATTTACTAACTGTACCAAGCTCAATGATTGGCCTGACATCATGGATTAAAACAAGTGTACAGCTTGAAAATACAGCATAACGGTTAACGCATATCCATTTTCTAAACCTCTTTGCTCATTACAGGATTGGAGGTACTGTAACCTAGTAGCTTAAGGTTCAAGGCAAGGAGCAACCATTGACAGGACTGCAGGCTACTCCTTCCATCAATGATACATTTTCTGTCACTTATCCAGGTCCAGGTTGCAGGTGTAGCAGTCTATGCAATGATGCTCAGAGATCCCTTTCCCCCCATCCCATTCTGAAGGATACCAGGCCAGCAAGCTGAGTTAGAGTTGAGTTGAGTAGAGTTATAATCTTTCAACAGTGTTTTCAGTCTGCCCCAGGTCTCTTCCTAGTTGGACATGGCCGAAACACAGACGTCCAGGCAGCATCCTAATCAGATGCCGAAACCACTTCAACTGACTCTTTTCAATGTGGAGGGGCAGTGGTTCTGTTTTGAGCTACTCCCGAATCTCTAAGGCTGAGTCCAGACACTCTATAAAGATAACTAATTTCTACTGCTTGTATCCGCATTCTAGTTTTTTCTGTCATTCCCCAAAGCTTGTGAACACAGGTGAGGGTAGGAACGTAGATTGACTGGTAAATTAAGAACTCTGCCTTTCAGCTCAGTTCTCTCTTCAATACGACAGACCAGTACAACGTTCGCATAAATGAGGATGCTGCTCCAATCACCCTGTTGATATCCCACTCCCTTCATCCCCTCACCTATGAACAAGATCCTGAAATACTTAAACTCTTCCACTTGAGGAGGCACCCCATCATCAACCTGGAGTAAGCAGTCCAACATTTTCCAGCTGAGGACGATGACCTTGGTCTTCAATCCACCCCAGTGCATGTCTTAGGTCTAAGATCACAGTCTGATGAAGCCAACAGGACCATATCATCCATAAAGCAGAGATGAGATCCTGAGACATCCTCCACTTATCTGTGCCTATAAATTCTGTCCATAAAAATTATGAACAGACTGTAAACTACTGCAAAACACATTCACATGCACATCCACCAACTGTGGCGGTTAACAGTTGGCAAATAACTTAACACACCTCAATGGGTTGATAGAGGAAAGCAAGTAAGAAGTATTAAGTCACAACTAATGCCACCACTGAGGGAATGTGCAAACTTTAAACACAATCACTAAGTCAGAAATGAAACTAATGTCTAGGGCTTGGAGTGACAGTGCAAACTACTGTACCAATGTTCCCTCTTTAAACTATTTTAAGACTTCTGCTAATAAAAAGACTGCTGCACATAACATTTACCATTTAGGCTAAATCTGTGGTTAGTGTGGATTTTCTCTGGCAATTCAAAAGTGCACTCAATCTAAAACTGTGCTTCTAGGTCAATTAAAAACCCCAAATAGCCCAGTGAGAGTGAAGGATTTTTAAAACTTGTCTGTCCAAACATTGCCTTAAATCTTCATTTGAAGACACCAAAGGTAAATGTGAAAAAATAAGGTCAACAAGATGTATTAACACAAGACTATCATCAATATAACCTCTGCCTTACTCAGCCAGTCTCAGTTGTAAATGACGTATTTGCGCAGTGTAGTCAGCTGGACTCTATTCCCCAGTGTATGTCATAACAAGAAGTAATTTAAATGTCTGGTTTTAAACTATGCTAAAACAAACAATAAAATAATATTTTAATTCAATGTTTGAATGAGTAAATACTGTTAACTTTCCATGTATTTATGTCTACATTTCTTGTTGCAATCACAATATAAACAAACTTTGAATTTCCAACTGATAAATAAACAACATAGAAACCATGCTTAAAGATATATGATTATCACCACATTTCATGCAGTCAAGAAACATTTAGACTTCCATGGTCTCAAATTCAAAACATAAAAAATTCTGAAACCACAATTCTTCCATGCAGTGGATGACATGCAAAGGTAAGACAAACAAAGGCAATAAACGCAACATCAAACTGTTTTTTTTTTTAGATATCCTGGATAGGAATAAAAAAAACTGACCCAAAAGCTTATTTGGTATATTTTTAAGGGAATATAGCATATTGATCACTAAAATGAATGCTTTTACTAAATACAAATGGCATGACAGCAATATTACGCACAATGGTAAAATTATACCATACTTCATTGCCAACACACAAGGAGAACACTGCCTGATAAGAAAGAAATTAATAGCATACACAAAACTGCAAATGTCTACCCATTTTTGGAAACAAATGCCATTGCATTTTCATGGAGTCTAGTTCAAAGACAGAAGAAGAATAAAAAAGTCAAACTGAAACATAGTTCAGTGAATGATGTATGAATTACACTTTAATATTTAAAGAACAATGGAATGAATGAGAAATAATGTCATTAATAAAAAGTGAGGTTTACAAACATCAAATAATTGATGGCCAATTTCTGGAATTCATTATATACAACATTTAATTTGAATAAATTAGTATAACTTTTTTAGGACTGAAAAAGGTCACAGTGATTAGCACTGTTGCCTCAGTTTTCCAGCATCTGCGTTAGAAACCAATGCCCCAGTTAGTGTCCTTGTAGAATCTCCACATTCTCCCTATATCTGTGTAGGTTTTTCTCCAGGGATTGTGGCTTTCCTCCTTGGTTCTCAAAGATGTGCAGGTTAGGCTATGTGGTCATTCTAAACCAGCATTTTTTTTGACTAGTGCCCTGTCGTGTTCAGTACTGCCTGCATAAGCCTTGGACCTCTGTGACCCTTAAATGGATTTGGTAGGTCTAAGAATGTCATGTTATACACATTGATATGGACTACAATATATTCTATATTTGGTGTAACTAAACAATGTTTATTTTAATTGATTCTTGTAAAAACAGCACAAAAATACACCTAGCTAAAAATGAAGAAAAAAGGAAGCTGCACTGCAAGATGAAAAATGATCCAATAGATGCTACTGCACACAAGGATTATAAATTTGAATCAGTAATGTGAAATGCTGTGAAACATTTTTAGTTCATCTGCCAAGAAAGAGTACTTCTCAGGAAACATGTGACGTTTCAAGCTGCTAATTTACACCACACGTCTGCTGTAGCTACATGCTGCTCAATATTAAAATAAATGTTTTTCAATTTGTACAGGAGCTTAGCTGAAAAGAATTTTCAAATATAATAAGGCTTGTTGGTACTATGCTAAAAGTATAATAGGTACAACGTAAACTGATGATGCTCTTGTTCCTCAGGTAGAAATGTAGCAGAGGAAAATGAAATAAAGTTTTTAGAAAATGTGGAAGGATGAATGTTAATAGATCAGTACAATTTTGACCATTTTCTAAATATGCTAATTAAGGTCACTTTTATCAAATAATATTTACTAATACAGTATATAATAGCAGTATGTCCTGTGGTTCTGCTAATAAAAAAGCAGGAAAATTAAATTACAAAATTTAATTTAATGAATTACAAAATTAAAATACAATTATAATTTATTTCATAAGAAAATAAAACAGAGATAAATAAATAGAAAACAACAATTAAAAATAAAACACAAAAAAATCTGCCTGCTATAATGGTGTTTGCTATACCATTTGCAAGTCCCTAAATTATACTGTAAGAAAGCTTCTCCTCTAGCCCATCCCCAAAACACAAGCAACATGCTCCATCTTCTATTTTCTTTATTCTTTCCCTGTTTCTCCCTCACTTTCTAGATAGATAGATAGATACTTTATTAATCTCAAGGGGAAATTCACATAATCCAGCAGCAGCATACTGATACAAAAAAAAAAACAATATTAAACTAAAGAGTAATAAAAATACAGGTTAAAACAGACGATAACTTTGAATAATGTTAACGTTTACCCCCCCAGGTGGAACTGAACAGTCGCATAGTGTGGGGGAGGAACGATCTCCTCAGTCTGTCAGTGGAGCAGGACTTTGACAGCAGTCTGTCGCTGAAGCTGCTCCTCTGCCTGGAGATGACACTGTTCAGTTGATGCAGTGGATTCTTCATGATTGACAGAAGCCTGCTCAGCGCCCGTTGCTCTGCCACGGATGTTAAACTGTCCAGCTTCATTCCTACAATAGAGCCTGCCTTCCTCACAAGTTTGTCCAAATGTGAGGCGTCCTTCTTTATGCTGCCTCCCCAGCACACCACCGCGTAGAAGAGGGCACTCGCCACAACTGTCTGGTAGAACATCTGCAGCATCTTATTGCAGATGTTGAAGGACGCCAGCCTTCTAAGGAAATATATTGTCACAATTCCTCCCTAAAAATTGAGCTTTCATCATAATGCATCTTTCAGGGCTGGACTCAATTTGTTAACCGCAGGATCACGGATGTGGCTACAATGCATTGAGCTGATGTCATATCTCGGCCCATTTTTCTTCTCTCCATTCTTTTTTAGCACATAAAAAACAAAACATCACAGAGGAGCTTTTATTTTGTTTTCAAGTTCCAAACCACCCACAATATTTATTTCTTGTCACTTAATTCTATGCATTGTACTTCTGGATAAGCATTCATTGGTTGTCTGCACTTCTACATATACAGCCCCGTCCTCTGACATGGTTTGATTTTATACTAGCCAGTCATAGACTCATTGGTCTATGTAGTTAGGCATGTCACTTTAGGTCATCATCTTCACAGGACTGTGCTGTTGATTGCCTCTGACTAACTAAGATTATACAAATGAAGGCTATGACAGAACATCTGTGAAAAAGTTGCCTAATGTGACCTGGGCTTTGGGGAACCACCACCAGACTAAATGGCCCTATGGTTGCACCCTGAAACCGCTGCACCCCTGGGCTCTTAACGAGATTTAAATCACCATATATCTTAATAGACTTCTAGTCTACCTAACTTTGTTTCTAAGCAGAAGGCAAACTTCATTTACTGCCTGCTGTTGGCTTCCTCTCCGTTGCTCTCAAATTCTCCTTGATTGTGGTACACAGAGAAATATCTCTCTGGTTTTCCTTTTATCAGTCCTCTACCATCCTCATAATTCTTCAACCCTGTCAAACCCTTTAAAGTGTTCAAAGGTAATGTAAAGTTTTAACTCAAAATGCTAGTAAAGAGCTCTGTACTCGAGACACATGTTTCCCAGCACTACTAGCTCTAGGTATCATAACCTCACTGCATTTCCTGCATTTCTTAAGATGAAAACTTATAGTCATAAATTATTTTCAGGCCAAAACAAATATGCTGCCCTTTGGGGGAAAAAAAACTAAATGTATTTGAACCATTAATTTAACAAATCAAATCTGTCACACACTATGAAAGCACTTACAGCTTTACTATTTTCAAGAATAACGGTTTATAAACACAGCAACAATGCAAAAGAATACAACTAAAAAAACCATAAACCCAGGAGAAAGTAGGGTGAAATGACACCTTTTATTGGCTAACACTTGGACAGTGATATCTTCTTACACTTGGCTAACCATAAACCCATAAAGTTTAGAAATTAACTGTACCAAATGGCACAAAAAATTAAAACAAATTAACTGAACTAATAGGGATTTCTGAAAATGTAACAATTTTTCAGGAAGTATTACCCTCCTTGAAGTGCATACTAAGCTTTTTCTACAACCCAATTTGCTCCAGCCTGAAAAACAGTAAGAAACATATTTTCATACCAATGACATATTCAGCAGCCGGCCTATAACCACCTCCTGCACTTTTAGTATTTTCCCTTCACACCTGGTTAATAAAGTGACAAATGGCAACAGTGAGGAACACCAGGGGATACTTGAAGGTGGTGCATATCTTACCTATTTACCAAAGGTAATCATGTATAATGGAAGTTAGTAGTACTACGTGCACCTGTTGTATGTTCATATACACTTAATCTCTAACACTAACAAATAATTGCTAACACTAAAATGCACTCTGACCAAGACAGTGCAGTATGACAATTTTAATACAAAACGGTAAACATGCACAGCTGACAAGTGGTTCTGCAATTTAAGAGCACATGAGTTTTTACATGAGCTAAGAAATATAGAATATACAAATTATGTATAAGAAAAGAAGTACAATATAATAGAAGTTTGTATTCTTCTATTTGTTCTGTATTTTCAAAAAATAATAGTATTTCAAAATAAACCATCTGAATGGGTAAGATGTCATTTTAATAATTTGCCTCGTTTCTCATGTCTATGATAATGTGCCCTAACAATTAAACAACATTCTCAACTGAACTGGACACAGAGACATTTTAGAGGACTGGGCCCCACTTCCCAGCACACACTCATGATATGTGATTTGACTCATCTGCAAGGCTTGTTGTTTTAGAAACCTAATGAAATATTTAGATTTAAAACACTAAAACGAATAATGTTTTTAATGCAACTTCAGTAAAAGTACAGATTCTAATTTTCTAGGGATGTACACATTTAATATGCATGTCTTTTTATCTCAAATATGAACATGACCATGTTTTTGATGTGGGAAGAAAGTAACCCATTTAAAGAAAATCATGGTTACCCACAGAATTACGTATGAAACTGATTTATTTATAGGTTTTGTGGGCCAGCCAGGTGTGTGGGGTAAAACACAATGCAAAATGGTCAAAGGCTAAATAATCTGAAAATCAAAATGTCACATCAATAACGGCTGCCTTCCTGCTTCTTCTGCAATAATTGAAATTAAGATACATACATTTATGCAAGTGCCTGCATTATTCACCTAAACTTAGATACTCATTGTGAAACCACCAATTATAATAAATTTAATAAACATTTATGTACAGATCATACTAGTAGCTGTAATTGATGCTTCAGTAACAAAAACAAATGGATTATAAAGTCTTTGCTTGCTACTTTATTTTCCTATCACAGATAAAGAGTTGTTTAGTCTAAGGACTCCCAGGCCTGCCAATAATGTTTAGCACAATATCTTTCTGATCTACAAATGCTAAAAATAAACTTAACAGACAGTAAGAATCATTTCATTCTCTCTGATACCAGTAACTCAACACCGCTACACAATATGGCTTATGTCTCAAAAGCAGAAACAGGGCTGGCTCTGCCATTTACATAAACCAGACAGTCACCTAGGGAGGCAAAACCAGGGGAGCGTCATTTTTTTGAACAAAGACCCTAACTTACAAACATTTGGACTCAGCACAACTGACCATCAATCCTATTATATCAATTTATATTGTTTTTGCATTACTAGCAACGTTTGCTCTTAACATCTGACGACCTTCACAAGTTCGCCTACAGACATTTCTTATCCAGTCTATCATAGTGTGAGAGGATCTGCCAGGAAAAATGGGATAAACTGCCTAAATTCAGGTGCACAAAGTTTGTAGACACTTAGCCAATAAGACTCGAAGCTGTAATTGCTCTCTACAAAGTACCAAATTAAGGGTCTGAATACTTATATGAATGATTTATTTCAGCTTCTGAATTTGAATACATTTGCAACCTTTTCTGAAAACATGTATTCACTTTGTCATTACAGATTGATGGGCAAAAATGGCAATTTTATCCATTTAATATTAAAGTTACAACACAATAAATTCTGCAGAAAATGAAGGGGTCTGAATACTTTCTGCATCCACTTTATATAGAGCTAGATAGGACTGCATTCATCAAAGTTTTTCTAGCATTTTTAATGTGTATGCCACGTAATAAAGCATTCAAGGTACCAGTATAGCAGCTGTTTTGTTCTGAACAAAATGTTAACAGGTAGCTAAAGGTTACCAAGAAGCAATGGAAATCAGCCTTAGGTGAAATGCTAGTATACATCACAAGGCATACAGTTGCACATGTAGCATTGCCTATCAACCCGAACCAAGGAATGGAAAGTCCTCAGTGGAAACCTCTGTGAATATGCAAATTCCACACAGCAGGCACTCCAGAAAGTGAACTGTAAGTCTTAAGTGCTGTGAAGCAACAACATCACCTGCTGGGCTGAAACTCTGCTGGCAGTGTTACTGTACAATTATGTCTCTGCTGGGAATTTCTGGCAAAATATTGGAGACCAGTAAACTAGATATCAAGGAACTTATTTTAAAACCAGAATATCACTATGTCAGTGATTTATTACTTAGTTCTGGCAGAAACATAAAAACATAAAAAATTCAACTGTAATTTCTGTATCACAAAACTATTTCATGTTTTCACTACTGCCTCAAGGATTCGGCATCTAGGTTCCGATCTCATTCCCAGCCATTGTCTGTGTAGATCTGCACAGCTTGCTTATGCCTGTGTGAATTGTCTTTTGAGTACTCTGCTATTTCTTCCACATCCACAGCTTTGTGTGAATGTCAGTGTAGGTGTATGTGAGACAGATGAATTTCATTTTGAATGTTGTTTTTGAAAATGAGTCTCTGCAACAAAGTATGTCTAGGCAGAAGACAAGTTGCATCAACTATGACACATCAGACTAATGTGACAAAGTTTTTAGTGGTTTACACTGCATTTAATCACCACATTGACAGTTCCTCGCTGAATGTTCAAGACTCTCAATTCAGTGCTATTTTCAAAAACTGGACCATGTCAGTATGAATAAACATACAGTATACTTCACTGTGGCTAGGAAAATATGCACTTGAAAGTCTCCCAATGCAGAACTAAGATATAACAATTTTCTATATGTCAGAGGAAACTTCAGATTACTTCATTCAACGAAAAAATAAGAATTTTGTTTAAGGAAATATTAGGAAATATACAAAGACAAACCACCTTAACATCACTAAAGGGCTATCTATACAAGAAGGGAAAAAAGTGAATCAATGCACTCATTTTTGTCACATATTACTCTGTTTCCATAGCTTTGTCAAACACATTAAGGCAGCAATTAAAGCACATCAGTTTAAAGCATGGCAAAGAATTACAGATTCCCGTTTTTTTAAAAAGGCAGAACTAACTGGTTATTCATAGAAATAATACACAGTCAAAGGCAATGTCCTGAATTTCAGACTGCAGAATATAAGGATGCTTTAATTTAATGACCTGTGACAATCAAAGATGATTCTTTTCTATATTTTTAGGTAATGAATTCTAACTATACCCTTCCCCATCTGATTAAGAAGTCAGCAATTTCTTAATAATCAGCACCCATTTATGGCTGTTTTCATTTATTGGTCATTAATGGGGCACTAAAATCAAAATAAAGGGACTTAATAAAAATACATAAAAGTTCACTGTGATGGGTTGGCATGTTGTCTAGGGCTTCCTCCTGACTTGTACCCTAGGCTAGCTGGGATAGGCACCAGCCCTCCCCCACAACTCTGGTCTTGATTGAGCAGGTTAGAAAAAGGCATGACATAAAAGTACACATTCATTATAAGAACAATTCATTTCAAGGAACTTACTGCTTTTAAGAAGTGAAAATCAGTGGCACAGTGGTTAGTGCCATTGTTCCACTCAACAGGTTTCCCGAGTCTGAAACAAACTAAGTCACCTTCTACGTGAGGAACAAACATTCCTTGAGTATTTGTCTGATTTTCCTCCCCCATCGCCAAGAACGCGTATTAGGCTGACTAATAATTCTAAATGGCTCTAACCTTTCCTGAATTGTTTTAAGCTGGTTTGAGAATGTTGTATCATGTTTAAAAAAGTAAAGAAAGTCAATTTTTATATCTAAATGACATTGTATCAATCGTTAACATAAGAAAGGGATGAAGCTTTTAAAATAAATGCAGGCTGGAAAAATCACTGGGCTGTAACCAATACCCAGCTCATTTTGTAAACAAAAACAACATCAAAATTATCAGCATTAAAGCTACTGACATTTGAGGAGTCTTGACAAATTATATATTGCTAAACATTGTTGCTGGCCTCTAATAAAAACTGTGTATCTCAGATAAATGTTGCTGCAAAAACATTGATTCAAGGTTTTTGTAAATGCACATGTCACCTATTTAGAAAAAGTATTGATTTCTAATATTTCATATGACAGGACCAGATTCATTAAGAGAGAAAACTCATTTTTAATGCAGTATTTTTGTTTTAATATACTGTATACTTCATTTGTGATGATCCACATACGTTTTTTATTACCTCTGGATGCAGAAAATGCATTTGATATGAGTAAAGGAGATTATTTGCCACACTGTGTGAACTCAGGTTTGGCCCAGAATCACAGTTTGGCATATTTGAGTGGCACTCTCATAGTGGGGCAGCATGGTGGCACAGTGGTAGCGCTGCTGCCTCGCAGTAAGGAGACCTGGGTTCGCTTTCCAGGTTCTCCCTGTGAGGAGTTAGCATGTTCTTCCCGTGTCTGCGTGGGTTTCCTCCCACAGTCCAAAGACATGCAGGTTAGGTGCACTTGCGATCCTAAATTGTCCCTAGTGTATGTCCTGAGGTGGGCTGGTGCCCTGCCGGGGATTTGTTCCTGCCTTGTGCCCTGTGCTGGCTGGGATTGGCTCCAGCGGACCCTGTGTTAGGATATAGCGGGTTGGAACATGACTGAGTGAATGACTCTCACAGAGACACTTCACACCCTTGTTTATACCAATGATGCCTGAAAGTATAAAAACTGTGTCCTTACTAACAGCATTAAGCATTATGGGGATATAAACAGCATGGGTTCTTTCAAACATGCACAGGGCCGGATTTAGACTTGATAACTTGAGACATGGGGCCCTTTATAAGTCCAGATATTCTATGTAAGTGCCAAATATGATCCGATATGATTTCCGATACCTAGAGGTTTAAACTGAAATACAATTAAGAAGTATATAGATAGTGAAATAATAAATGCTTAACTTAAAATAATTTTTATTCATAATAAACTTAAAAATGCAAACTCTGGTAAAAAGAAACAAAAGTTCTTTTAAAAGGCACAATGTACAAAGGTTTATTATCTAATATCTTGAAACATGGTATAAGGTTTAAGGAATTATATTAAACTAAAATATTTTCTTTCTTGCCTTTGCCAGAGCAAAGTGACTGATGACATCATCAAATGATAAACTGCGTAGTTTGTCACTTTCTATGCACATGAGACTGAGGGAACATAATTTATCTTGTGTCATTGTTCTAAATTCATTTTTTATTCTCTTCAGCTGAGAAAAAGATCTTTCTCCAGAGCAATTTGCAACCATCATACATAGAGACAATCTCAAAATTGCTTCTACATTAGGGAATGCTGTTTGGACACGATCGTTAAATATTACCCTATACAGATCCTGATGTGTCAGACTATCATGTTCCGCTGAACCATGGGCTAGACTATGTCTAACATATTGGTGAAAATGATTGACTTCTCCTACAAGATTCATGTCCACATCTTCAGGATATGTTTGGCATAAAGCACTAACTCCTTCACGAATCTCTTCTTCTGTAGCTTCTAATTTTGTTAGGAATGAAAAATTTTTGCAGCATCATTGTATATTGAGGCCCTCTGTGCCAGACTTGACTCTAATGCATCCATCACAGGTATAAATGTTTTAAATCTGAACTTGTCTCTTGGCCCAAGGTTCTCTAAAGCATCATCTTCATCATTATTGATATGCCTTCTTCTATAACTGCTTTTCTTGTAATCAACATTAGGCAATTTTTCCTTTGCTTTTTCTTCAAAATGATCGGACATATCCCTAGAACCTTTAACAAAATCCAAAAGTGAAGCATACAATTTCCTACATACATCTAGACTAATTTGGGGGTCTTGCAGTGATTGACTAGTCTTGTGAAATTCATCCATCAAATAACTCCATAAATATAACATAACCATAAAATCTAACTCTTCCATTTTATTCAAAATGTTTATGGCTTGATTTCTTGTTTCGCCTTTCTCTGTAGTATCAATATGCAGCTGATGCAATGCAGAAATTATTCCATCATAGCTATCAAGTATTGCACTTGTGGCCATTGAATGTGCTTCCCATCTAGTCTTTGACAAAGACTTTGGAACTTTTGAATCATCTTTGAAGAATGACAACAGTACTGCCCATCTATGTGTAGATGATGAAAAGAAATTATATATTTATTGAACAATTCCAAAAAAGTTTACTGCATCTAAACAACAGTCAACTGCTGCTCTACCAACAAGATTCAGGGAATGACCAGCACATGGAATATACATAGCATACTTGTTAATCTTCAATATTATTTCTTGCATACCCTTGTATTTGCCAGACATATTGGCAGCATTATCATATGACTGGCCTCGACACTTACTAAAATCTATTTTGCACTCATTTGTAAGGTAGTTGTGCACCATCTTAGCCATACTTTCCCTTGTGTGGCTACCCATCTCTAGGAAAGTTAGAAAACGTTCGATAGGGAGCCCAACATCTGGTGAAACATACCTCACAATAACAGTGAGCTGATTAATATGGGACCGGTCTGGAGTGTAATCGACAGATAAACTGAAATATCCTGCAGTTCTTAAATCATCCAAGATTGAGTCTCTTACTTTATGTGCCATAATTTGGATAAATTCATCACATATTGTTTTAGAAAGATAAGATGTGACACCTGATCCTTTATTCCCAAAGTTTTTTATATGGGTTGCTAGAAAAGGATAAAATTTTGCTATAAGTTTGAGTAATCCAAGGAAATTGCCATTGTGAGGAGAACCAAATGTTTCTTTATGTCCTCTGAAAGGTAAACCACGCTCTGCCATAGTAATTATGACGGCCACAACTCGTTCAAGAACATTTTTCCAGTACTGCCGTTTATTATTTATCTGTTCTGCTAGTTAGCAGTCAATTGTTGAGCCACGTCTTCTTGTAAGATATGTTACCGAAGCTGTTCTATGGTCTACAGAGTTTTCATGACTTTGAACAAAATAGGTGTTACGCCAATCACAAAATCTATCGGATGATAATGGTGTAGAAGAATTGGAAAAGAGTTTACACATGAAACAATATACACGACCAGTTGCTGCCGAATATATTAACCATTCTCTGCAATATTTTTCACCATTAGCCCGTTTGGGATAGAACAAGCCTTTTGAGCAATATCTGTCTTGGTTTGCGAAAAGCTTCTTTGATTTTGTAAATGAGCCATTTGAGTGCTGACATTCTGACAGACCTTTTTCTACCCAGTGTAAAATCTCATCTTTACTTAAATCACCTCATAGCCCAACATCATTCTGTTTGTTTTTTGATACTGAATCTTCTGTGCTTGTACTACTCTCTGGTTTATAAATCTTAATATTTGTTGCTTCATTCGTTGAAGTAGATTCTATACAACTAGATGTACCAGGTTCTGTATCAGGAATAGGATGAATATCCTGTGACTGACTCACTGTGGTAGAGGCTTTTGGTTCATCAGGCCCCTTATCTATCTTTGTTAAGAAACTTTCTAATTTTGGTAACTTGCTACGCTCTTCTTCAGCTCTCTGCTTCTTTTTCCTCTTTTGAGCTCCACTTTTATAACTTCTGGTTGACATCTTGCAAACTGTGGGCAGAATATTTAATATAACTATAAACATACATTTAAAAGTAATATAATGCACAACGTTTTTTTTAATTGAAAATTTCCTGTGATATTACCACTACTTACCAGCAAGCGATATTTTTATAATAAATAATGCATGCAAAGAGAAAATTTACAATATCTTCTCAAGTTTTAATATAAGTTTAATTAATTAAATTAAAGAAGAAAAAACAAAAAACATATACATTAATACTTAATTTAATACAATCAAAACAAAATAATATGTATTTTTAAGTTTTAAGTTTATATATTAAGTTTCTATATTAAACTTACAATTTGATTAAAAAAATATATGCTATAATTACAACTACAGGTGTCCGCATAGAATTGACCTATCTATAAATTTTAAATATCATATCTAATGTTTTATCACCTAAAACCTATTTAGGAAATATGTCATTAATTTCAATATGATTTACCAATTTTTATTTAAAAAAAAATTGTTATCATGCAAAGTCTACTGTTATTTTGACTTTAAAATATAGAAAACATGGTTCTCTATTTTCTGTATTTTTTTTAATTTCAATACGATCGCAGAAAAAATAATTGCATGCAACACCTGTACTAACCATGTTAATTATGCACAACTATCCAACAAGATTTATCAAAATATTGTAAAAAAAATAATTAAATGCGGTAGAAAATATTCTTGCGTTAGTTACGTTATATGCGTACTTGTGTAAAATGTACTTACCTGAAATGTAACTCCAGTAAGGACACAAAAAACTACTTTCCAAAATAATGTCAACAATCAAATTATCAAAGAAACATACACTGCAAAAAAAGGTCAGAATAGTGTATCGTCTGCCGGCTCACTCGAACTACAAAAGATCAGCGCATGCTCGAGTATAGCAGAGGAACACAGGGGAATCCCCGTGTTTATTGTAAAAGAAATTATATACTCTAAAGTTTAGAGTCTAAACGTTCCATTTCTATTGAGAAATAATAGTGAAATAATTTTAAAAATTACTGAAATTACCGGCATTTACTGTCGAAATTTATCAGTAATTTCGGTAGTCATAATTACCGATAATATTGGTTAACCGGTTATCGGTAATGCAAACCCTAGGCACAATAGCGCTCTGTTCTTAGAAAAGACGCGCAAAAAAATTGGGTGAAGAATATTGGACGTCCCGGATGTGCGGCATTGGGACAAATAATGCTGTAGTATATTTAAGTATATACTGTATGACAATTGCTCACTCGGACAATTTGTTTTGGGGGCCCCCAAGAAGGCGGGGGCCCTAAGCTATAGCTTGTGTAGCTTATACGTAAGTCCTGCACTAAACATGCAGGCTATCACTGAAATCATCAGTGAACCTCTGGGTCAAAGTTAGGCATGAAAAAAACCCATTCCAGAATGCAAGAAGTGCTGCGCAAGCTACTGCAAAACTCTGGCTGTGATCTAGTTAGCCTTCCAATTCATATCAACTAAAGAAGGGATTTAAAAAAAAAATTGTTTGGGGAGGGTATGGGCTGGATCTGGAATTGAAAGAGGATTTTTTTTCTCACAATGTCACAATCGAAGTGCGTTTGTCTGATCTGTCAATCTATCATTGCTATTCCAAAGAAGGAAAATGTGGAAAGGCACTTTCGAACTGTTCATAAAAACTACGAAACTGACTTCCTTTCTGAAAAGTGATCTGAGAAAGAGAAAGGAGAGGGAACTAAAATTGCAGTTAATCGGACAGCTGTCATTTTTCAATTGGCTGAATTCAAAAGCAAAGGCAGACAGACCGAAGCATCGTTCCGGGTGAGTCACTCGATCACTATGCATAAGAAGTCCTTCCAAGATGGAGAGATGATAAAAGAGGCCTTCGTTGAGACAGATGGCTAGGGAGAAATTCCTGCTAAGATTTCAAGACCACTGGCCGGAGAAAAAGGAGTTTCTCCTTGTCATTAAACATGCAGAATACAAGCAACCTAATAACGATCAATGGCCGCTAGACTTGGCTTTTTTTTCCGATCTGACCAACATGTTGAATGAGCTTAATTTACAGCTGCAAGTAAAAGAGAACTCAATTGTCAATATGATTAGCTCAGTTAATGCTTTCAAATGAAAAATTTGAGCAACATCTGTCCTCAAAGCTGCAGCGCCTTGATTTGGGGAACATCCAAAACTTTGCGTCAGAGCTGGAGACGCAATGGAAGGTGTGTGCGCAACTTGACAGCTTCCGCTACACAGAGCAGATTGAAAATTGCCTGTCAGACTTTGACAGATGGATTCATGACTCAGCTTTACTTGAGGCAATCGTTACATTTAAGTGCCATCCATTTAAGGAAGATGTTGAGGTTGATTCACCCTCATCATAAATTGTAACACTGTTTCACTTAAAACTTCTCTACAGTGGAGGATGAGATTTTGACACTACAGGATGACATTCAGCTGAAGTCTGGGGCTCTTGGACTCACAGAGGAAAAGCACCCAAACATGAGGAAATGTGCTACCTCCTTGACTGCATTATTCTGATCTACTTATTTATGTGAGTCAGCCTTTTCCCACATGAAGATTATTAAATCCAAACACTGTAATGACCATAAATGTATTGAATTGTTATTGTGTCATAAAGGTTATTCAGTTATGCAAGGTACGACAACATATATTTTATGTATAAAGCATACTCAGTATATGTGTATATTTATATATATATATATATATATATATATATATACACAGTGCATCCGGAAAGTATTCACAGCGCATCACTGTTTCCACATTTTGTTATGTGACAGTCTTTTTCCAAAATGGATTAAATTCATTTTTTCCTCAGAATTCTACACACAACACCCCACAATGACAACATGAAAAAAGTTTAATTGAGATTTTTGCAAATTTATTAAAAATAAAAAAATTGAGAGAGCACATGTACATAAGTATTCACAGCCTTTGCCATGAAGCTCAAAATTGAGCTCAGGTGCATCCTGTTTCCCCTGATCATCCTCGAGATGTTTCTGCAGCTTAATTGGAGTCCACCTGTGGTAAATTCAGTTGATTGGACATGATTTGGAAAGGCACACACCTGTCTATATAAGGTCCCACAGTTGACAGTTCATGTCAGAGCACAAACCAAGCATGAAGTCAGAGAAATTGTTTGTAGACCTCCGAGACAGGATTGTCTTGAGGCACAAATCTAATCTAATCTAATCTAATTCTGCTGCTTTGAAGGTCCCAATGAACACAGTGACCTCCGTCATCTGTAAGTGGAAGAAGTTCGAAATCACCAGGGGCCTCATGTATAAACGGTGCGTACGCACAGAAATGTTGCGTAAGAACTTTTCCACGTTCAAATCGCGATGTATAAAACCTACACTTGGCGTAAAGCCACGCACTTTTCCACGGTACCTCATGCCTTGTCGTACACAAGTTCTCCACTCGGTTTTGCAAACTGGCGGCACCCAGCGTCAAAGCAATGGTACTGTTCTTGTGTGATTACTCATTATTTTCATGATGCGGCTTTATAAATACACAGAAACTAACCGCATATTGTTTATTAGTGTAATGCATCTGATTGTAATTAATTCGTAACAATATAATGGTCCAGGGAACAGCCATAGTATTCCAAATGCCATAACTGTTTTAGCGTTGTTACTCTCACTTCTCCTTCTTCTTCTTTCAGCTCCTCCCGTTAGGAGTTGCCACAGCGGATCATCTTTTTCCATATTTCTCTCACTGCACCACTCGGAGTATTTATATCACTGTATCTGAGTGTGAATCACAGCAGCAGCTGATCGGAAAAGAATTATCGGTATATGGCATTAAGCACACGCTGTCTCTGCCACGGCAAAACGTTTCAAAGCCTTTCCTGTACGGACCTCGCGGTTCAAAACAGTTTAATCCCAAGAACTTTAAATGCAGCCAATCAAGTGCTCCTTGTAGAACTGTTTGTACTTATAAGTACAATCACCCCACTGTAAACTTGCACTATAGTTATAATATCGCACAACCTGAGCCACTTTATAAAGCGCGTATTTACATATGATGACGATATCATTTTTAAGGTGAAATGCAGCAAAATATGTTTGTTAAATTATACAGATAAAACTTTAACTTCATTTAAATAATCTATATTCTTCACTGGGAGTGTCTTTAAGGATAGAATAATTAAACATGTACTACGAAGATATTTCAATGTTCTTTAAACGTTTTGAAGAATCGGCTAAGCTTACAGATGGCTTAACGCCTCTATTACAGAGCTGATTGTATGGCGATCGGTTACTTGGGGAAAGAAAAGCACTGACTGCAGTGACGGCTACGCCAATATATATTGAATATAAAACAGAAAGATAAAATAACAACACAGCTAAAAACGCAGCGACAAATTTCGGCAAAAGTTAAATGCTTGTGTCATGAGCACGAGGCGGCTAGTGTCTGCAACATACGTGGCCATCCACCGTGCATGACACTGGCGGGCGAAGGAGCCACCGATTCTTCCTCTGCCCAGTGCCACCACAAGCTTAGAGCCACCCCTGAGTACTGCTGCAATAAATTATTTCATCGAAGTGAAACATGTTTAATAACGTGCTTTAACTCCTATCATCATGAAAATGACATCACGTATACATCTCAGTATTTTAGTTATTCAGAGAGCTGTAATATCACGAATGTAATGGACTCTGTGTCCAGTTGGAGAAAGAGAGCCGGTTTAAGAAGCAAGTAGTGATTCACACACATACAGCACATAGAAAATCAAATACAAAACAAAGCATTTAACGTGCTACTTTAATTACGATGTGATTTTAGAAACTGGTTAATTAAACAATTTTAAGATGAATTTTATGATGTTCTACTTTAATGACAAAATAAACTACGTGATTAAAGTGGAAATGTCGAGATTGAAGTGGACATTTCGTGCTTTTTCCCCACCGTGTGCCTTTTTTCTCTGTACCCTAATAAGCTTTCATATGACACTCAGACAGTGGGCTTACAACTCGGCTTTCCACGGCGACTTTGATATGTGACTTCTTTTTTATTTCCGGCACTGTGCGATTTTGTGGATGTGAGCTTTCATGTTTCTCCAACACGCTATGCCACTCGATCAACTTCCTTTTGTTGATTATACCACGGCTTATTTGAACAAATAGTATGTTTTTCCTTTGCCTCCACTTGGTATTCGCTGAAATTCTTATGTTTCCCCCCGTGCTTTTCCCATTGTCTTTTCACAGAAGGCTGCGCTTAAGGGCGATTTATATTGATTTGCATATTCAAATAGGCGTAATTCTGGGAGGATTTGGGGCGTTACATAATGCGCGTGCACGAGTGTTAGTTTTCACGCTGATCGGGATTTATGTAGCGGAAGAACGTGGAAGTTGGAGTACGCACAGATTCCTGCATCTGGATTTTTCTGTGCGTAAGCATGTTATAGTGCGAGTTCTACGCATGGTGTTATACATGAGGCCCCAGGACTCTTCCTAGAGCTGACCGGTCATCTAAACTGAGCGATCGGGGGAGAAGTCAGGGAGGTGACCAAGAACCCGATGGTCACTCTGTCAGAGCTCCAGAGGTCCTCTGTGGAGAGAGGAGAACCTTCCAGAAGGCCAACCATCTCTGCAGCAATCCACCAATCAGGCCTGTATGGTAGAGTGGCCAGACGGAAGCCACTTCCAAGTAAAAGGCACATGGCAGCCCGCCTGGAGTTTGCCAAAAGGCACCTGACTCTCAGACCATCCATTTTCAACCCGCTGAATCCGAATACAGGGTCACGGGGGTCTGCTGGAGCCAATCCCAGCCAACACAGGGCACAAGGCAGGAACCAATCCTGGGCAGGGTGCCAACCCACCGCAGGACACACACAAACACACCCACACACCAAGCACACACTAGGGCCAATTTAGAATCACCAATCCACCTAACCTGCATGTCTTTGGATTGTGGGAGGAAACCGAGCGCCGGAGGAAACCCACGCGAGACACGGGAGAACATGCAAACTCCACGCAGGGAGGACCCGGGAAGCGAAGCCGGGTCTCCTAACTGCGAGGCAGCAGCGGTACCACTGCGCCACCATGCCGCCCCCTCTCAGACCATGCGAAACAAAATTCTCTGGTCTGATGAGACAAAGATTGAACACTTTGGCGTGAATACCAGGCGTCATGTTTGGAGAAAACCAGGCACCGCTCATCACCAGGTCAATACCATCCCTACAGTGAAGCATGGTGGTGGCAGCATCATGCTGTGGGATGTTTTTCAGCGGCAGGAACTGGGAGACTAGTCAGGATAAAGGGAAAGATGACTGCAGCAATGTACAGAGACATCCTGGATGAACACCTGCTCCAGAGCGCTCTTGACCTCAGACTGTATGTATATATTATATATATATATATATATATATATATATATATATATATATATATATATATATATATATATATATATATATATATATACATATATATACACTCACCTAAAGGATTATTAGGAACACCTGTTCAATTTCTCATTAATGCAATTATCTAATCAACCATTCACATGGCAGTTGATTTAATGCATTTAGGGGTGTGGTCCTGGTCAAGACAATCTCCTGAACTCCAAACTGAATGTCAGAATGGGAAAGAAAGGTGATTTAAGCAATTTTGAGCGTGGCATGGTTGTTGGTGCCAGACGGGCCGGTCTGAGTATTTCACAATCTGCTCAGTTACTGGGATTTTCACGCACAACCATTTCTAGGGTTTACAAAGAATGGTGTGAAAAGGGAAAAACATCCAGTATGCGGCAGTCCTGTGGGCGAAAATGCCTTGTTGATGCTAGAGGTCAGAGGAGAATGGGCCGACTGATTCAAGCTGATAGAAGAGCAACTTTGACTGAAATAACCACTTGTTACAACTGAGGTATGCAGCAAAGCATTTGTGAAGCCACAACACGCACAACCTTGAGGCGGATGGGCTACAACAGCAGACGACCCCACCGGGTACCACTCATCTCCACTACAAATAGGAAAAAAACGCTACAATTTGCACCAGCTCACCAAAATTGGACAGTTGAAGACTGGAAAAATGTTGCCTGGTCTGATGAGTCTCGATTTCTGTTGAGACATTCAAATGGTAGAGTCAGAATTTGGCGTAAACAGAATGAGAACATGGATCCATCATGCCTTGTTACCACTGTGCAGGCTGGTGGTGGTGGTGTAATGGTGTGGGGGATGTTTTCTTGGCACACTTAAGGCCCCTTAGTGCCAATTGGGCATCGTTTAAATGCCACGGGCTCCCTGAGCATTGTTTCTGACCATGTCCATCCCTTCATGACCACCATGTACCCATCCTCTGATGGCTACTTCCAGCAGGATAATGCACCATGTCACAAAGCTCGAATCATTTCAAATTGGTTTCTTGAACATGACAATGAGTTCACTGTACTAAAATGCCCCCACAGTCACCAGATCTCAACCCAATAGAGCATCTTTGGGATGTGGTGGAACGGGAGCTTCGTGCCCTGGATGTGCATCCTACAAATCTCCATCAACTGCAAGATGCTATCCTATCAATATGGGCCAACATTTCTAAAGAATGCTTTCAGCACCTTGTTGAATCAATGTCACATAGAATTAAGGCAGTTCTGAAGGCGAAAGGGGGATAAACACCGTATTAGTATGGTGTTCCTAATAATCCTTTAGGTGAGTGTATATGTATATATACTGTGTGTGTATATATATATATGTATATATATATATATATATATATATATATATATATATATATATATATATATATATAAAAAATATGGTCCCTTTAATAACAAGTCACTACTAGTGTGAAATCTTTTTTTGTCTAGACTAGAAAGGCCTTGGCTAATTTCTCCAATTCATAGTTTATTTTTCATTATGGAACTGTTCCAATCTTATTTCTTCTATTGTATACACATGATAATGTAATCCAGTCCTTTACATCAATGTCACAATATTCAGTACACAGGACACGAAGCTCCTGAGTTACATGAATGCTATAGTAAAATAAAATGATGGGATAGTACACAAGGTACTCCTGTGTCCTCTCTCACCTGAAAGGTAAACACAATTGACCCATTATGTGTACACACATGTAAATGAGTATATCCTCAATAGACTTGTTCTGTTTAAGGTGGGGTTCTGACTGGTCCTCAAAATGCTGAAAGATATAAAAAAATCATGTCCAAATATGGGCTGAGATATGGAGTACATGAAAAAATCATGAAAATGTAACAGAATGTACAGTGTAGATCTATGCTTGTCAGATGTGCTACAGATAATGTGCCATAATTACTTTTAGTGGTTACCTTGTGTTTTAATCTGAATGTCACCATTCCAGTTCATATTTCACTTTACAAGTCTAAAAATAAGACTTATTTATTTTATTTGATAATCAATATTCAGGTAGACTATTCCAAACACTGTGGTGCCTAACAAGTAAACATTCTATATTTTTGATCCCTGGCAACACTTTTATAAGCCTAATATTTTCCTGAGCCTTTGGTGTTGTGATATCCAGTGAACACAAGTCTTCTTCATTATAGTTCAGTACTGTAGCTCTTGATCATGTATATTCAGTATGTTTGGCAGCATGACAGCAAGTTCAATTACACCAGCTCATACTCTGTAAACATAGCACACCATGCAAAAGACACATTCACAGTATTTGCCAGTTATGTAAGGTCAACTACTGATGATCTCATAGTGTATCAGCTAGTTTATTTTTGGTCTTTAACTCAATAGTTGCAAATATTATAGTAAGAAGCTATAACTTTTCAAATACAGTATATTTATACCCTACTTACTCTGAAGTACTGTGTTTTCAATTAAATGATGTAACTATGAAAACAAAAATAACCTTTTTTAATCTTTGCATATATTAACTTGTAAGTGATTTCAGGAGTTGATTCTCAGTGACATTTGTAATATTACACTGACTCACAACTCAAGAGTAGTCAGTATTTTTGTAAAGGCATCCAAAGATGTTAAAATAATATTATATCAGCAGCCAAATAATTTAAAACACATCTGAGACCACTTCCGGAGCTTGAGAGATATTACTTTAGCTCTTTAGGGTACTATGCTGTTGTAGGAACCAGAAAAGATGTGGGAGAATGCAGTTTATTATTAGCTAGGGAATGATTATACTGTAGGTTTGTATTGATGTTGTATTTGTGCAAGTATCACTCAATTAAATTTCATGCAACTGACATATTTATTTCAATAATGTATTCCCTTGTATTGTATTTTATCAGACTGGATGATGTACAGTAGACAATAAATAAATCATATAAGAATACAAGTAATGGAAGACTGTACATAGTAAAATGTATTGATCTGTGTGATATTAGGTGTGTCAAATTTAGAAAAAATTAACTTAAATACTCTGAGAAAAAAATCTATCTCTTTCTGAGCACAGCACTAGGGAGTAATGAAATGAACACTTGTGACCTATATTTATACCTTCAAAATAACTCATGATGCATAACTCTGCTTTCAAAACAAGTATAAATATCCCTGAGGATTTTACAGGTTTACTATTGACAGCATTTATAATATTTTAATTTGGAAATTTACTCAGAATAACTAGTTTGCTAGGAGTTTTCATAGTTAAAACCAAAATGATGATGCATTATTCTCAGAAACTGGTGTTGAATAAGAAATCAAATAATTTTTTTTATTCTTTATAACACTAAATCTAAATCTAATACATGTTAGAGTTATGAATTTATTACTGTTGGTTGATGGTGATGTGAGGAGTTACCCAGTTCTAGATATATATAAGGTGGGATAAAAAAAAAAATATGTGAATGTTTTAAAAAAGAAATGTTTATTGCAGTAAAAGATTTACAACTGCTAGTCACCCTCAAAATATTCTCCTCTACTTCGAATGCACTTATCCCAACGCTCCTGCCACATTGCGAAGCAGTTCTAGAAGTTTTATTTTGAGAGTGTCTTTAGTTGGGCTGTCATGGCTACCTGAATGTCCTCAATGGATTGAAATTGTTTGTCTTTCATGGTCATTTTCAATTCAGGGAACAGCCAGCAGTTGCACGGTGCCAGATCCGGTGAATAAGGTGGATGCAGACACAGCATTTTTTTTTTTTTTAATGTTATCAATTGCAATTATTCCATACAAATCAATAAATTTTTACAAAAAGTAGAATTAAGAACAGCATAATGTTTTTAATCGACAGAAATTGTCGTACTGGAAGGGATGTGTGACAAGTAGCATTGTCATGATGAAGAATGAAACCGTTTCAACATTTTCCTCGGTTGTTGATGATGAAGAAGTCCAGATCTTTTCTCGTCTTCAACCGAGTCAGATCCATTATGAAATCAACCAAACCACTTCTAAACAGTCTTAACGTTGGTGCAGTGTCACCATAATCCGGTTTTAACATTTGATGGGTTTTCTAAGCTTTTTGCAGTTTGAAACTAAATTTTATGTTAATGCATTGATCGATATTCATTATTAAAGACAAACTTGAAAAACACACTTGAACTCAACAGTGCCTCACAAACGACTGACAGTATCAGAAAAGTTGAAACTTGTCACAAAGTAGGCTCTAGGATGGACATGTCAGAACCTGCATTGAATTGTTTTGCGATGCTCTTCAATGGTGCATCATCAGAGTACTTTTTATATATATATTGAGACTAGGAAATTTGTGCAATTAATGTGGTCTGTTTAACGCTTTAAAAAGTATTGTCAACAACAAGGCAGGCAACAAGGCGATCGAGTCAGGCAGTGCTTTGGTCAGGGTGGCATTTTCATGTATTTTTTTTTTACATTCTTCATCTTCTTCTTTTGGCTGCTCCCGTTAGGGGTTGCCACAGCAGATCATCTTGTTCCATATCTTCCTCTCCTCTGCACCTTGCTCTGTCACAACTATCACCTGCATGTCCTCTCTCACCACATCCATAAGCCTTCTATTAGGCCTTCCTCTTTTCCTCTTGCCTGGCAGCTCTGTCTTTAACATCCTTTTCCCAATATGCCCAGTATCTCTTCTCTGCACATGTCCAAACCAACACAATTTTGCCTCTCTGACTTTGTCCCCCAACCTTCCAACCTGAGCTGACCCTCTAATGTACTTATTTCTAATTCTGTCCTTCCTTGTCACACCCAATGCAAATCTTAACATCTTTAACTCTGCCACCTCCAGCTCTGTCTCCTGCTTTCTGCTCAGTGCCACCATCTCCAAGCCATATAACAAAGCTGGTCTCACTACCGTCCTGTAGATCTTCCCTTTCACTCTTGCTGATAACTGTCTGTCACAAATTACTCCTGACACACTCCTTCACCCATTCCACCCTGCCTGCACTCTGTTTTTCACCTCTCTTCCACAATCCCCATTACTCTATACTGTTGATCCGAAGTATTCAAACTCATCCACCTTTGCCAACTCTACTCCTTGCATCCTCACCATTTCACTGACCTCCCTCTCATTTATACACATGTATTCTGTCTTGTTCCTACTGACCTTCATTCCTCTCCTCTCTACAGCATATCTCCACCTCTCCAGGGTGTCCTTGACCTGCTCCCTACTATCGCTACAGATCACAATGTCATCAGCAACATTCATACATCATAGCCCAAAGGTATTTCTGTCTAATCTCATCTGTCAACCTGTCCATCATCACTGCAAATAAGAAAGGGCTCGGAGCCGATCCCTGATGTAATCCCACCTCCACGTTGCATGCAACTGTCACTCCTACCACAGTTTTCACCATTGTCACACCTCCCTCATACATACAGTATCCTCTACAAATCTTACATACTTCTCTGCCACTCCTGACTTCCTCATAAAATATCACAACACCTCTCAAGGCACCCTGTCATAGGATTTCTCCAGTTCCACAAAGATAGAATGCAACTCCTGGATTTCTCTATACTTCTTCATCAACACCTTCAGAGCAAACATTGCATCTGTGGTGCTCTTTCTGTGATTATATACATACTGCAAAACAGTGCATCCATGTCATTTAAGAAAGGAAAAAAGCAATAAGCCAACCATTGTTGTGAAATTCAGCCATTTTAAAAGGAGACCGGTTGTGTGCCACAGACTAACACCTTTGCCTTCCTCTGCAACCTCCTTCAAGGCCAGAAGCCATGAGCATTGCATCTGTTGTGCTCTTTCTTGGCATGAAACCATACTGCTGCTCACTAATCATCACCTTCCTTCTTAACCGAGCTTTCATTACTCATTCCCATAACTTCAAGCTGTGGCTTGTGAATTTTCACCCCCGTAGTTACTACAGCTCTGCACAACCCCTTATTTTTAAAAATCAGTACCTGTATACTTTTTCTCCACTCCTCAGGCATCCTCTCACTTTCCAAGATTCCATTAACACTGGAATCCCTGAAGCCTACAAAAAAACTTGTAATCCCAGCCTACCTTAAATTCATTTGCAACTCTCCATCAGCGTCTTTTGTTTCATAACTGTGTTGATCAGCACAAGCAGCCTGCTGTCCCTTCCCCCAATCTGCCGCAGCTCAACTCAGGGAAAAAGTTCTCCCAGCTCAAGTATGCGTGCGAGTTCCCTGGAGTTGTACAGGGTAAATAATATATCATTATTTGGAACACATGCATTTCATGTGTGTTCCGTGTCTACAACAATCTGTGTAAGTGGAGAATGACAGGAAATGTGAGAAATGCAAGAAAAGTTGAACACATACCTAGAACACAAACTTTTTTCAAGTTATACTACTAATGACAAAATTTTGACATTAAGTGTATAATGTGTGAAGACTGAAGTCCAAATATCAAATAAACACTTTCACAAAAAGTACACATATAACAAAACAAATGCGCTTTTATTGAAGAATATAACCAAAGAAAAAGAAATTAGGTTAGAGTACAGCTTGGATGGTGCAGCGGTAAGAACTGCTGACTCATAATCAACAGGTTGCAGGTTTGATGCTGGCCCCTTCCCAAAATTAATGTTTTGAGTTGTGAGCTGCTCTTATTGTTACCACTATACAATTAAAACCTACATTTGATTTGAGTCTGTAACAGCCGGTGTAAATTTATAGCACTTGTAAGGGTTAGCATGTGTTGTTTTTTTATAATCAGTTTTATTCTCTCAGTCACGTTCACCCTCCCCCCAATCTGACACTGCTGTTTACAAATAATGATGTGCTATAACAGAGGTGAACTCAGATTTGGATGAGCGCTTTACATCGGAAAAACAGAAAAGAAACTCAAGAAACGTCCACTCCCACATAACAACAAGGCAGCTACACCAGGCGTAAAGGCAAAAGACGGCACCATTTGGATGTAGCAAGAGATCGGGTGTCATACACCCATTCAGTCTGCCCCACACGTGGCCCTATTCGAAACAGCAGGGCTTACAGAGCTCGTCATAGGAGGCTAGGATAGCAGGCTGCTTACTGCTTGTGCTGATCGACACATTTACAAAACAAAAGACACTGAAGGAGAGGTGCGAATGAATTTAAGGTAGGCCGGGATTACAAGCTCTTTTGTAGGCTTCAGGGATTCTAGTGTTAAATAATCTGGTTAAAAACTCCACTGCCATCTCTTCTAAACACCTCCATGCTTCCACAGTTATGTCATCTGGACCTTTCCATTCTTCATCTTCATAGCTGTCCTTACTTCTTCCTTGCTAATTTGTTGCGATTCCTTATTCACAATCGAAGTACGCTTCCCATCTTGTCAACACACTCTCCTCGCTTGTGCCTCCATTTTTATCCTTTATGAACCAAACTTGCAGCACATCTTTCCCAGCTCAGTCCCTCAGTCTAGCCAATCGGTACAAGTCCTTTTCTCCCTCCTTAATGTTCAACCTCTCATACAACTCATCATATGCCTTTTCTTTAGGCTTCACCACCTCTCTTCATCTTGTGCCTTAGCTCCTTGTACTCTTGTCTACTTTCTGCATCTCTCTGACTATCCCACTTCCTCTTCACCATCCTCTTCCACTGTATACTCTTCTGCACGTCCCTATTTCACCACCAGGTTTCCTTTTACTCCTTCCTCTGTCCAGATGTCACACCAAGCACCCTTCTTGCTGTCAACTTTACTACTTCTGCTGTAATTGCCCAACTGTCTTGTAACTCTTTATTGCCAGCCAGTACCAGTCTTACCTCCGCCCTAAACTCAGCCTTGAAGTCTTCCTTCTTCAACTTCCATCATTTGATCCTTGGTTCTGCCCTCACTCTCCTCCTCTTCTTGATCTCCATCATCCTACAGACCACCATCCTATGTAGCCTAACTACACTTTCCCCTGCTACCACTTCACAGTCTTCAATCTCCTTCAGACTGACTGTGTGCATATTCCTCCACTCTTGTATGATACCCTATGTTCCTCCCTCTTCTTAAAATATGTATTCACCACAGCCATGCCCATCCTTCTTGCAAAATCCACTATCATCTGACCTTCTTCATTCCTCTACTTAACACCATACTTACCCATCACCTCCTCATCTCCTTTGTTCCCTTCCCCAACATGTCCATTGAAATCCACTCCAATCACAACTTTCTGTCCCTTGGGCACACTGTCCATCACTTCATCCAACTCACTCCAGAAATCTTCCTTCTCATCCATCTCACACCCAACTTGTGGGGCATTTACACGGACAACATTCATCATCACACCTCCACTTTCCAGCTTCATAATCATTACTCTGTCTGACACTCTTTTCACTTCCAAAACATTCCTGACATACTGTTCCTTCAGAAAAAACCCCACCCCATTTCTCCTCCCATCTACACCATGATAGAACAATTTGAATCCACCTCCAATCCACCTGTTTTACTACCCTTCCATTTAGTCTCTTGCACTCACAATACATCAACCTTCCTTCTCTCCATCATATTGGCTAACTCTCTCCCCTTACCAGTCATACTGCCAACATTCAAAGTTCCAACCTTCAGTTACACTCTCTTTACCTTCCTCCTCTCCTCCTGCCTCTGGACACATCTCCCTGTTTTTTTTCTCTTTCTTTAGCCAACAGTAGCCCAGTTTCTGCCAGCACCCTGTTGGCTAACAGTACTGGAGGTGGTCGTTGTTAACCCAGGACTCAACCAATCCGGTATGGAAATATGTACTGTTGTCCGCATATTCATCTGGAAAAATTTTAAACGGATGCCCTTCCTGACATAACCCTCCCCATTTATCTGGGCTTGGGACCAGCACAAAGAAACAAATTGGTTTGTGCATCCCTGGTGGCTGGGTTTTACATTACAGAACAATAATACAAAAAGGTTAAGTGTGAACCTAAAGAATTGCATACACATTCAATACCATATTTATATACTACCTTTAAAAAATGTTATTTAAAAGATTCTAATTACATGTTTCACAACGCCTTGCTACATGTCAATATGTTGTACTGATATTCTTTTCCTTGATTTATACATACCAACATAAGTGCAGGGGTGTGAAAGGAAGGGGGGGCGGGGTTATGGTAGTCCAGGAGCAATACTAAAGAAAAGTTACACTCTCTTTTCTTTTTTCATGTCTTGTAACTGTTAGAAGCTCGAATCAATGTCATAATAAATACATGTAAAATGTGTTTTCTTTGAGGGGCACTAAAACCAAAATAAGGCTCTGGTACCTCTGTATTTAACTTGCCAGTCTGCCAGGTAGCTCACGGTGCTTACTGCCCTAATATAATGACAAAATTCTGTGAAACAGAAGTGTAATGATTATCCCTACCCATTACTCCAGTTTGCAGTATCTTTGTTAATCTATGCAAAAAACTCAAAATAATCATCCAAGCAATGTATAATATCAGTTTTTAAGTGAGACAGCTACTACGGAGAACTTTTTTATTGTGCCATAAGCAAAGGTGACAGTACAGCAGTGTTTTCCAACCGTTTTTCAGTTGTAGCACACTACTTGTAACCCAAAAAATCCAAAGGCACACCACGATTCCACCAACCACAAAAGCATTAAATCTACATAAATATTTGGACAGAGACAACTTTTTTCTAATTTTGGTTCTGTACATTACCACAATGGATTTTAAATGAAACAACTCAGATGCAGTTAAAGTGCAGACTTTCAGCTTTAATTCAGTGGGTTCAACAAAAAGATTGCATAAAAATGTGAGGCAACTAAAGCATTTTTTTAACACAATCCCTTTATTTCAGGGCTTCAAAAGTAATTGGACAAATTAAATAACTGGAAATAAAATGTTCATTTCTAATACTTGGTTAAAAACCCTTTGCTGGCAATGACAGCCTGAAGTCTTGAACTCATGGACATCACCAGATGCTGGGTTTCCTCCTTTTTAATGCTCTGCCAGGCATTTACTGCAGCGGCTTTCAGTTGCTGTTTGTTTGTGGGCCTTTCTGTCCAAAGTTTAGCGTTCAACAAGTGAAATGCATGCTCAATTGGGTTAAGATCAGATGACTGACTTGGCCATTCAAGAATTTTCCACTTCTTTGCTTTAATAAACTCCTGGGTTGCTTTGGCTGTATGTTTTGGGTCATTGTCCATCTGTATCATGAAACACCACCCAATCAATTTGACTGCATTTAGCTGGATTTGAGCAGCCTCTGAACACCTCAGAATTCATTTGGCTGCTTCTGTCCTGTGTCACATCATCAATAACCACTAGTGTCCCAGTGCCCCTGGCAGCCATGCACGCCCAAGCCATCACACTACCTCCACCGTGTTTTACAGATGATGTGGTATGCTTTGGATAATGAGCTCTTCCTCACCTTTGCCATACTTTTTTCTTGCCATCATTCTGGTAGAGGTTGATCTTGGTTTCATCTGTCCAAATAATGTTTTTCCAGAACTGTGCTGGCATTTTTAGATATTCTTTAGCAAAGTCCAATCTAGCCTTTCTATTCTTGAGGCTTATGAGTGGCTTGCACCTTGCAGTGCACCCTCTGTATTTACTTTCATGCAGTCTTCTCTTTATCTTAGACTTGGATATCGATACGCCTACCCCCTGGAGTGTTGTTCACTTGGTTGGCTGTCACCTGCATGGAGAGCTCTTTCGACAACATATTGTCTGTTCACAGCAAAATCTTCCACATGCAAGCACCAGACCTCAAATCAACTCCAGGCCTTTTATCTGCTTAATTGATAATGACATAACGACGGACTTGCCCACACCTGCCCATGAAATAGTCTTTTCAGTCAATTGTCCATTTGAGCCCCTGAAATGAAGGGATTGTGTTAAAAAAATGCTTTAGTTGCCTCACATTTTTATGCAATCTTTTTGTTCAACCCACTGAATTAAAGCTGAAAGTCTGCACCTCAATTCCATCTGAGTTGTTTCATTTAAAATTCATTGTGGTAATGTCACAAACCAAAATTAGAAAAAAGTAGTCTCTGTCCAAATATTTATGGACCTAACTGTATACATGTTCTAAACAGTCCAAAGGGGTGGGACTATCAGAGACACTGGCAAAAAAAAAGCAGCCCAGAGGTTGCTGTTCATAGACACAGAACTTAGTTAGCACTTTGGACACATTTGCCCAGCTGCTTCGTCATTCCCACTCATACTGGTGGTTCTATAAGGTATACCTGTGTAACTCTCATTGTGCACCAGTTGAAAAACACTTGTGTAGTGTATAATTATAAAGTTGTTGATGATGATGAACAATTGGGGATGGCATTTGAGGAGTTTTAACATGAGTTTTAATATATGTTCATTTAAGAGATGCTTATTTCAATTAAGTCAGTCTTTAGCAGTGCATTCAAACTCTACAGACATTTTGATCTTTTAATTTTACTTTGACACATCTGTGTCTCATATGCTATGCCAATCTGAGAATTAATTCATTGGCATCATTTTCTTATTGCCTTCTTTTTAACTTGCCTTTTGAGAACGCATTTAAATTCAAGTTGTACTTGCTCAAGTAGCATTTTGTTAAAAGGTCAGGTTTCAGGTCAATGTTTAAGGTTAAATTATGCCATTAATTTTTTTTAAATTCCTTTGTGTTGATTCTACATTATTTTTGTGATTTAGTGTATATTTATTATTATTGTCAATAATTAGTACTAGTCAATTCTAATAAATCTAAGTGTACTAAATACATAATCAGCCAGGTATTGTCCTAATATATTTATATGTTAGTGGCACTGTGTGAAAAGCAGGTGTTGTACAGAATGCCTATGAAATCTACAGAATGTATGACATTTTTAGACAAAGCATGAAATGTCTGTGTTATTTTAATATGCTAATTACGTTCCTCAGGCATTGCATACAATACATAGGCATTATACAGTACAGAACAACTTGACTTTTGTCTTTGCATAGAATGCCAAGGAAATGTTTGAAATGTTAATTGTTTCATACTTTAATATTCCATTTTTGGCATTCTATAGATTTCCTAGGCACTCTACACATTGCCTAATTTCACACATTGACGGTAAAATATATATTAGAACAGTAGACGACTAAGTCAGAAAAGCTAAAGGAACTTACCATGATGACATCTGGTTTACTATTGCATTTTAAAGACGAACACAAAGAATTATTAGCAATACTTTAAAAGGGATACAATTAATTAATGTTGTATTAAAGAAATTGATTAAATAAATCCAAAAATGATATCAAATGTGGAATTAGTTTTTTATATGCTGCAAAAATGTTTGACTTCTAGTTAGTTTAAGTGACTCTGACACATTAAGTAGTAATGGTTGTGTTACTGATAATTGTGCGACATCATGCAAGCATGTAACATATCCATGCAAATAAATAATATGCAGTATCAAATACACAAATCCTTTGTACTGGTGTGCTCACATGGGGCTGGAGGTGTCTGGATCATTTGTTATTATAAGCCTGCTTGCAAACTATTTTATATGCAATTGATTTATGCCCCATGGAGGGTTGTTCCTGCCTTGTGCCCAATGTTGCTTAAATTTGCTCTAGCCTCTACTGTATATCCTTAAATGGATTAAGACGGTTTAGTTACAGATGGTTGGTACTTTTTTATCCTACATGGAAAGAGCTTGTTTATAAATGTTCAAGGAATGTTAGTATGTGCTTTACTGTAAATGTACCAGGACATCATATGATGCTCCAATTAATATACAACATTGGAAAGACATTTATATTGTGTAACTAGCCACTTATGGCACATGCAAAGCATAAACATAAATATATAGTTTACCTCTGGTTTTATACACTAGCAGCCAGTTATACAAGAACTGCCTATAATGGATATCATCCAGTTGTGCTTATCCATATTTTTTAATGGGAGCAGAACCAGGTTAGGTTAGGTTAGGTTAGGTTAGGTTATGGATGGATGGATGGATGGATGGATGGATGGATGGATGGATGGATGGATGGATGGAGATAGATAGATAGATAGATAGATAGATAGATAGATAGATAGATAGATAGATAGATAGATAGATAGATATTAATCCCTCAGAAGCAATGCACTTAGAATCTTGCTCAAATGTTACACAGTGAGTCAGACCAGACACCAGATACCAAACTGGGAAAAATGATAACAGATATATGGTACCGGAAATACTGATGAGTAAAAGGCATACTGTGCACATACTAGTGTGCACAGTGAAAATAACTTGTACATGCCTAAAGTCCTTTCTTTTAAAACTTACTACAGTATGATGCTGTATTTGTAAAGTGATCTAAGTAGGCTTACTTCAGTACTATTGCTTACGCTACAGGTATGCCTTGTACAATATGAGAAATTGATGTCACAACACTTTTTCAAAAGGTCTGCAACATAGCCAGGGAATGAGACATTGACTGAAGGACATTTGAAGAAATGTGCTCAAAGTCTGGATTCAAGCAAGAACATTCCTAGAACAGTCATATATAAATATGCACCTCAGAAGTGAGATATTCTATGTGACTTTGGACAGAGGCATGTAACAGTCTGTACCTTAAATCACAAGTAAGTTGGAAGGAAACCAAGATAACCTAATATATTTATATCACCTAGTGCATAAAAACGGAAACCTAGTCATGAAAGTGGAATGTTATGCTTGATTTTTAAAAATTTTTTTTTTTTTTATCTTCTTGTATACATATTATAGAAAAAGAATAGGAATCGGGGGAAAAAATTGATCTAGAGATTTTGGTGAAACTTGACATTTTAGACCTTCCTGAGTTTGAAAATACCATGTATTGAGAAAGTATAGGAATCATGAAAAAATTCGACCTCGAGATTTTAATGAATCTTGACACTTTCGACCTTCCTAAATCCAAAATTACTATTTTTGAAATTACTGTATGTCTGTCTGTGTGTAAACACGATAACTCAAAAACGCTTTGGCCTAGGTCATGGAGATTTTTGTACACCTGCTTTATATGAAAAAGAAGGAATCCTATCAGCTTTTGTGTCACTTCAGGCAACCGGAAGTGGTACTTTAACTGAATACTTCGAGAATTTTTAATTAAACTACAGTTATAATTACAGATAGATGATTCAAATTTTGTATAGATATTTACAATGATAAAAAGCAAACCGATATGAATTTTGAGAAAAACAACCATCTGAATTTTTTGTATCATGGAAATATAAATATGTAAACGATATTAAAAACTGTATTCAATACAATGCATATTCTTTCAATAACTACAGTAATCCCTCCTCGATCGCAGGGGTTGCGTTCCAGAACCCCCTGCGATAGATGAAAATCCGCAAAGTAGAAACCATATGTTTGTATGGTTATTTTTATATATTTTAAGCCCTTATAAACTCTCCCACACTGTTAACATTATTAGAGCTGTCTAGACATGAAATAACACCCTTTAGTCAAAAGTTTAAACTGTGTTCCATGACAAGACAGAGATGACAGTTCTTTCTGACAATTAAAAGAATGCAAACATATCTTCCTTTTCAAAGAATGCGTGTCAGGAGCAGAGAATGTCAGAGAGAGAGAGAAAGAGCGCGCGAGAGAAAAGCAAACAATCAAAAAATCAATACTTGCTTTTGGGCTTTTAAGTATGCGTATCCTTTAGGCAAACAGCCTCTGTGCAAACAGCTCCTCTGCTCACACCCCCTCCGTCAGGCGCAGAGAATGTCAAAGAGGGTGAGAGAGACAGAGAAAAGCAAACAATCAAGCACCGCGTGGGAAGCATATCGTATATCATTGAGGAGTTTTATTTAATACGTGCTCTGATTGGGTAGCTTCTACGCCATCTGCCAATAGCATCCCTTGTATGAAATCAACTGGGCAAACAAACTGAGAAAGCATGTATCATAAATTAAAAGACCCACTGTCCGCAGAAATTCGCGAACCAGCGAACAATCCGTTATATATATTTAGATATGCTTACATTTAAAATCCGCGATGGAGTGAAGCTGCGAAAGTCGAAGCACGATATAGCGAGGGATCACTGTATTGTTAATTTTGTTTTAATTTATACATAATCAGTTTAACAATAACATGTAAACATTGAACATGCCATGTAAATATAAAGATGTAATTGGAACAATAAGCTGCTACGTTCCCGTCATGTTCCTGGTAATACATTTAATTTTATGATTTTTCTTTTTTTTTATCTCCGCCATCATTATTATAATTAAATGTAGCCAAATGCAGTTTTACATATAGCAATTTATTGCAACAAATATTGTATAAAACTAACACTTTTTCTATGTTTTTAGGTGACTATAACTCGTTTTACTTTGCACGCAATCTAGGTAATGCATATGTAATCATGAAAAAATTCCATCACCGTTTTCGACCTCCCAATTGTGAAAATATAATTTTAATATAAACATTTATTATAAATAGAGATAAATGATTGTATATTGATATTATCAATTAGTTATGATGAGGAAAAAAAAGATATGAAATTTGAGAAATATTGCGCAACTGGAAATGGTTCTGATAACCGTTTCCTCTATCTCAGTATACGAGAAAATCAAGGGGAGCAAACTCCCAATTTTTTGAGCTACAAACTAGAAAATAAATTTATCTCTTAATCTCATACCTGGGGGCTGAGTGGTGGCTCTGAGGCTAGGGATTTGCACTGTCAATCGGAAGGCTGCCAGTTCAAATCCTGTAAACGCTAAAAGTGACTCTACTTCATTGGGCCCTTGAGCAAGGCCTTTAACCTGCAATTGCTCCATCCTGGGTATGACGTTAACCTGCAACCAGCCCTGCATGTAGGTCCTCCAACCTGCAGGGAAAAACCTGGGGGTTGGTGGCAGAACATAAAAACCTCAAACTGGTTCCATTCCATCTGAACTAGTGTGGTACTGAGGTGTCACCTGTCACCTTGGGTCCTAATCTGGGATCCTGAGTTGGTTTGTCATGTGGTGGGTGCAGCAATGCTCCTAACTTCTCTCTCTCTCTTTCTCAATCTCATACCATATGCTGTTAACAAGGCAAATTACAGATCCTCAAACAGACTGGTTATCAAAACAGATTTACCATTCAAAGAGCATGAATGAGCAGCACATGACAAATTAGGCTTATATTATCATGTATATATGCTTTTATTTCTAATTTAACGGAAACCTACGGTACTGTATAATGATGAAAACTTGTATATTAATGTTGTCCTGCATTATGCCAGTGTACAATAAATTGATTCAACTTAAAATCATTTCTGTTTTGTGTCAGATGATAAAATTTCCTTAATACCTAGTGTTTTTTATTTGCTTCCAAAGAACAGCTTAAAAAATATCCTTAGGATAGTACTTTAGTATTTTTCTACATCGTTCATGGTTTATTTAATTATTCCCACAGCAATTTACATTTGGAGGTCACACATTTATTTATTTATTTATTTTTTATACAGTTGCCTTTAAGGACTGAATTGTCTATTGGCAAAATGATATTATAAGAAAAATAAAGTTTCAGAAAAAAGATCAACTAAAAATTATCCACAATGACCTATTTTTTAGTAGCTATGAATACTGAATATTATAAGATTTCTTTCTTCTAAACTGCCCTAAGGTGTTTTGGGATTCTGGACTACATAAAGAAGTATTAGTTACCCCTTAATTGAGAAACAGTTTTTGACAAATTTATGAAGATGATAAGTTAAATGAATAACAATAAAAACACATAATTTTGAAAAGATCAATTTAAACAACAAAGTAAAAATTGTTACAAATATCAATTGGCATTTAGCAATACAAAAATATACAGTACATACAAAAATTAAATCCCTATGAATACTGCACCTAATGTATCACACCAAAAGTCCTATTTCTGTTATAAAAAGTGTATAGTAGTATTACACTATCTTTAATCTTTACCACCGTAAACTGAATGCTAAACTGAGTACAAATTCCAGTATCAAAACAACTAAACGAATGCAAAAAGAAATATTGCATATTGCATAGCATTTTTAACTGTTTTGAAAATTAAAATTAACCACCTCAACTCACTCTTCCCTGCACTGCCATTTAGGCTGGAAATGTACCTGCTGTTCCCATCACTGGCAGGCTTCTGTGCTCCACCATCCGTGAAATTAAAGGTCCCGGTCCAATTTTCCGATTCGTCTCCACTCTGCCAGCTAAACTGTAGTCCACTAATGAGAAAACGAGTCAGTTGGTATTTGATTAATTCACCTTTACTCTTCACAAAATGCATACAACACAAAACATCTCGTTTGCAGTGTTTTGCATTTGAATTTAGATAAGTCAAGCTTGCTTTTTTTCTGAAATGTGGCTGTATTTTATGGTTCACAGTGTAACTGTGGATCAGCTTAGCACTGTAGTATTGAGAAATCTGTATTCCTGTACTGTAGAAAGTAGAAATGGTTCAGAATTATAAATTACCTTATACATTTATACAATTTTGTTTTATTCAAATCAATCACTCCACAAGGTGTATATTTTACCTTTGAATGCATCATTTGATATGTAAATTTTGCTTTCCAATTCACTGAGAGAAACCTGGAACCAATATCTTTGTGGCAGGAGAATGTCTAAATGTAAGGGTCATTTAAGAAAATGTTAGTGCCTCCAGTAAAACATGACATTCAGAAATCAACAAGCATTAGGTTATTTGTCAGTCTCAAGCAGTTACCTATTCATATCCATGCAGAGGTTTCAGATAAACCTGTTAAAACAAAATCACACACATTTCCATATAATTTTGTATGCATCATCAAAACTACTGTACAAAATAATACTGACCTAACATAGGTGAATTCCGTGTTAATCTTGTTGCAACATAATATTAAAGCACTGTGAGAACCATGAACAAAATTAAATTTCACTGTGACTATGCAATGAAAAGTTCTCATATCATATTGTCGATACATTGTAAAATATAATTATGTATATATTGTCAAATATTAATAAAAGTTTGAAATTTATTTAAAAATAATTGTTTTCAGTTATTTTTGGAGCCGCCTACTCACATAGTGATAAACGTTGCTACTTCTCAACCTGGATTCTATTTCTATCCAATTCATTGTCTGTGTGAAGCTTGCCTATGTTTGTTTTCTACTGATACTTCAGTTTCTTAATAGATTCCAAAGACATGATAATCAGCATGACACTTTTTTATGGGTTAACATAAATGCTGCATGATTTTTAAGATAAAAAATGTAGGATGACTTAAATATATTGTTATATGCACACTGTACTTTATATATTTATTTGTCAAGTTATTTTCAATATCTGCACAAAGCACTTCAGGATTAAATGGAGACGGAGCTTAAGCCATCAGCAGCAGTCACAAAGCAGTGATGTGTTTCAGATGAATCACCAGGGTACTGAAGAATACATGCCAGAGCAACTAAGGTAACTGCTTAAAGTAATGTAAATCCTAAGGGTAAATCAATAGAAAAAAAAGAGGTAAACTCCACACAGGATGGTTAAAGCAGAAAGTGCTCACTCACATCTACAGATGGTATATATGACAATAAACATTTCTTATAGTACATATTATAGCTTGAATCCATAAAAGTTTTGACATTTCCTTTCTTAGTGTGCCCATACTTACACTCCAGTATCTCAATCTTCAGTAAAGTACACTTTCTCTATGCTACGTTTACTTACTGCTTAAACTGTACCTCACTGTTGCTTCTGACTTGCATTTGTAAGTTCTGATCGTGCACATCATTAGAGTGTGCAAAGTTTGACGATGACCAGTATAAAAACCCAAAACCCATTTTACCTTGGACGGTCAATGGTCGCTTTTTATAATGCTTGATTTAATTTAGGTGTGCCAAATTGATTTATAGAATCCACCTGCAGTTTTTCAAGGGGGCTAGGTTGAAATCTTGTTTTCCCTGTTAAAGTGCACTGTGATTCAGGGTAGGGGGTAGGATGGGATGGGGTCTAGGTGCTACCCATTTTTTTTAACTTTGCCAAATGGTTTTCAAACTCAAATTAGCTAACCATTTAAATATTTTGTATTCAAATCCCTAGGATAAACACTCCAGACAGAATTAGAATTCTGAAGTAAGTGACAGAGAAGAAGACAAAAAAGAAGAAGACTTGTTTTATAATTTCCTTGTCTTTTCCCTTTGTGCAAGCCTCCCATTGTATGTTTAAATACAAAATAAATAAACCCACAATTATATATTTTGACTCCTGGGTATTACTGCAAATGTGAATAGATGCCAGGAGGTCTCTCTCTGGTTGCAGTCTATAAATAAAATCTGCTTCATACTTGTAGTATTATCAAAGGATCTACTGTATATAAAATAAAGCCTAGCAAATTGATATGAAATACTGAATAACTTCTATTTTAGGAAGTACAAAATTATTAGTTTGGCAGAGTGCATTTTGGAGTGCACTATTCAGGATATAGCACACCAAGATATCAAAGCTCTGTCAATTAAGTACCACGTCTTCCTATTCATGGTATATTTTGTCAAGGACAAAGAAATCACAGTTACAGCTCAAAACAATGGCAAAAACATAGTCTCTTCACAAATTAAAATGTAAGGCTATACTACAGCACTTATGAACAGACACCATAACATTTTTTTTCAGACATACTTATTTCAATAAAAATAAATTAACTTAGCGTGACTTTTAGCGTGTTTCAATTAATCACTGAATTGAATTGATACGGTGCCCTTTTAACAAGCTACCATTGGCCAAAGTCAGCCTCTCAATCCCGTGATTCATGGATGAATGAGAACAGACGACTTCCAGTGTCACCTCATACAGATACCACAAACAAAACTCTGCTCTGTGGCCAAACTGTAATTAAATGATTAAAAGACTAAATCATAAAATCTACACTACAGCACATTAAAAGATGCTGATCAGCATGTGCCAGTAGGATGAATGTCTTTCCTAATGCAACTGTATTGTTCTTGTCATTTGTAATGGGAAATATTTTAATAGTAGTGCTGAATACACAATGAAAAGTGGGACTATGCAAATATTAGATTGATTTGTTTCTTCACATTACATTGCATTACAAAATGAAAGCTGAATATACCTAACTGGGATTTATTTCCCATTAACTAACACAAAACTATAACGTAAAAAAAAATCACTACAATTGAAAAAATCCCTCATTCCATTCACTTATTTTGCTATGTGGTGAATAATACATATTAGTAAGCCAGCTCTCTTTGAAAGTCTCATCATTGGTTTAATAATAGTCAATCTGTGTGCAATGTATATGTTTCATTTAAGTTCTAGATAAATACATCACTCTCTTGGAAGTTCCAAAACTGATTAGAATAGCCCCCAGCATAAAGTACATCACAAGTAAAAATGAACATTTAAAAGACTTTCAGGATACTGTTAAAGAAAAGCACCTTTCAGAGAAAAATCAACCATTCCACTGATTCATTCTCATTATTTACATCATCCAATTTGGGGCTCCATCTAATGCCGAATCAATTACAACACAAGAATCAACCCCATATGGGGCACCAGTCCCTCACATGGTAAACTCATGCACATATACATAATTACATTTTTGTGGTGTGAGGTGCAGTAGCTAGCATTGCTGCCCCACAGCTTAAGGAGACAGAGTTGAAAACCCAGGAGTCATTCATCTGTATGGAGCTGACACCTTCTTCTGTGATTTAGAAAAAGAGTATAAGAAAACTTCCAAAGCAAGAAGATTAGGTAAAGCAAAAGTTTTCAAAAAATTTGAGAACTTGTGGCACAGCTTTGAATCTGTGTATAAAAGAGTTTAGTAATTAAGCAACTGAATGAGAAAAACCCCTGTCATAGAGGACACCAAGAGTTATATAGTAAATGTTAAGAAAATAAACTAAAAGCATGGAACAATTGAGTGTAAGACTGCAACTACCCAGGTTCTTCACAAATATGTTTCATGGAGGAGTGACAAACAATGACCAATGGTGAAAACGGTCAGAACTTAAGAACCATTTTACAAAAGGCGTGTAAAAAACTCTGAGACCTCCTAGAAAACTGTTACTATGGTCTGATGAGACCAAAATAAACCCTTTTCACTAAATGTGGTCAAATTGTGCAATTTGCCAGGAAAAAATGGCCAAAAATGAAAATTTGTTCAGATGTATGAAGCCAGCTGACACTTATCCATAACAGTCTCATAGGTTTCTGGCAAGGTGCCCTTACTAAAATTGCCCAGAGATTTGGGATGGTGAATGAATTATCATCTGTTTTTTTATTTACAACTGATAAATGCATGTAACCTTGACACTGTAGTTTTTGTTGTCTATATCAGATTAATAACAAAAAAGAATAAGTATTTATATAATAATGTACCACTAAAAGTATGAACCATCATAAGATGGCCTACAGAGAAAATGAGACTACTACAGCATTGGACTGAACAATGCATGATTTGAATAAAAATAAAAAATATATTACAAGTCAAAAAATAATACAATGCTAAGAGGAAACAGTAAGGAACAGTGACGTGAATGCTAGCATAACAGGTCCAGAAAGAAAGACTTGGTATATAAAAGTTATAATTTATAGAACCTTTCAAGTAGACATCTGTAAAGAGTTCTACAAAGCAGAAATGTAAAAGAACATTCGCCAAAGGTTCTGTAACAAAACTCTGGATTGGCAAAAACATTGTCAAAAAGTTTTTGTTGTATGAATAGCTGATACAAATCGATCGATCTGACAGCTTTGTAAGTTTATAGATTTTTTATTAGATGATCCAAAATATCTGATATAGATGAGCCAGCTTAATTGTAATTTGACCACTGAGTCATGATTCTAGATGTTGTGTAATATAAAAACAATCGTTAGCCATCTTTTCAATTTCAAGATACCCCCTAAATATTTATTTTGCTAGTTACTCTACTTATATACAGTACTTCCATTTAATGAAAAACATCATTTATAAGTATGACTGCTACCAAGACTCTGTAAGACTCTGTTAGCTTGCAGGTGAAAATCAGCTGATGTGGTGAAACCCCACCATTTTTTTTTTCAGTTTAACACACTTGCAGCTGTTTTTAGCACACATTATTAATGCATCCTGCAATAACATCAGCCTCCTGGTGAAGGCTGTGGTTACAGTAAAGGATTTCATTCATAAATCTCACTCGCACAACATTCTGAACCTTTACAGAATATGACTATAAATGGCAGATATTAATGTAAATTTGTATAAATGTTCTTTTTTCTCTAAACATGTATCTGTAACCTTTTTATCGTTTCTATTTTCCATTTATTTCCTTAATTATTCATAGTCTCCATCATCACTGAAGTAGTAGGTTGGAGTGACTGATGGGTTTTTGATAAGTTCGCTGTACAGTCCTCATTCTTCTTGTTGGTTACCATGTGATTGGAAGGTCTTGGGATTTAGATTTTTATTATCTATTTTTTGCCGATACTCATCTGTTTTTTCTAAGAGTTTCTTATTGTGAAGTAAACAAAAAGCTTACATAAAACATTTTACAGGATTTGATACTTTACAGCTGCAAAACATAAAAAGGAGTCTTTCATTTTAGTTCTCTTCTCTATAAAGTGGACACAACCAAAGTAATGCTTTAATAAGCCATTACATTAGATCAAGATATAAGAACAGGAAAAAAACTACCTGAGATTATAATATTGTCCATGTATTTTAGACTTTAAATGGGGTACATAAATGGTTTGTACAATTATTTTCCTAGGTAATGATCGGTGTGATTTATAAGAGTATTTGGAGAATATCACGTACCTAGTGATATCTGCCTGTAATTATTTCAATTATTTTTTCTTTCAGTATTTTACATACTGTATCTATACCTTCCTTTTTCTCATTATACTGCCAATGTGGCAAAATCTGAGTGACATAAACTTTTTAACCTTTTGATGGCTTCATTCACAATTTGCATTTTCAACATATCTGTAGAAATTAAATATTTTATTGCTCATTTAAAACCATAACTTTCAAATTTATTTCAAGCAATCCAAAAAGTTTTAATGGTTTTTACATTTAGACTGGGAAGGTGATTAAAATGCAGTCTGCATTAAGGTGAAAACGGATTATGTTTCTTTGTAATGGAATGATGGCAGTAGTAGGAATAGGTAAGTAATACAATAAAGGATTTATGACAAAAGACAAAAAAATGGTTCACTTAACAGTAAGGTTTGGATAATTACAGAAACTAGAAAAAACAACAGCCTCAGAACAGTATAGTCCAGGGGTCCTCAATCACGGTCCTGGAGAGCCGCAGTGGCTGCAGGTTTTTGCTCCAACCCAGTTGCTTAATAAAAAGCACTTATTGCTAAAGTAACACTTCTGCTTCACTTTAGTGATTTTGAGCCCTTATTGCTTAATTTTGTCTTAAACAGCTATTTTAATTGCTTCTTATTATCAATAACATGCAAATGACAAGAGAGAGCAGCATTTCTCCATTTAGCTTATTTACATTTACACCTGTGTGTATTTATCTGCACTATTGGGTTTAATTAAATACTTGAAAGAAAAATGAAGAGAAAAAAGTGAAGGACGAGAATTACTCGTCCATTTTAGCCTTCAAATCATTTGCATGATAGAAAGGGAAAGAAAATCTTGGATATGAGAATGACCTGACATAGCAAAGTTAATTTAATTTCATAGCTTGTTAGTGCTTTATTGGCAAGAATTGCTTTCTAATTAAGCAACCAGGTCAGAACAAAAACCTGCAGCCACTGCGGCTCTCCAGGACTGGGATTGAGGACCCCTGGTATAGTCCATCATAACATGGAGTATACAAAGTCTGTAGATAATATCAAATGGAATAATCCATTATAATATAGAATAAAAAAAGCTTGTAGATATTGAACAGAGCAATCCATCTTAACATGATATACATACTGCAGCTACTATTTGAGTTAAAAAACGCATGTGACAAAACAAATGCAATTAACAAAAATATGTGACAAATACTGTATACTTTATGTTCATTGTGGAAGTGCTCCTTATTAAGCATGTTCCTAGGTCGATAAAAATGTCAGTTTAATCTGGAAGTGGAACATTCTCTACCTATGTAATGATAACCGCAAAAAAGTATTGACTCAATAAAAGTGCAAAGCTACAAACACCCTTATTTTGAGATAAACTTGAATTACTGTGTGACGTGTTTCCATCCTTATTTAGGAGATTAACTTAATAACCCTAACGTCAACATTTCTGTTTTATTAAATATCTTAAAAACTATGTACTAAAGAAACTGTGAAACTAATTGATTTACTTTGTCATTAACTGGATTAATACTTGTACTAAGAGTTTGACAGTTTTACATTCCCGTGTCTGTCAAAATATTTTATAGTCATTTATTGCAGTTAACATTGCTGCCTTACAGTTCCACAGACATCAGTTGGATTCTTATAAAGGTCACTGTACAAATTTTGCGATTTTTATCTGTCTCCTCTGAAGTCCAAGAGATATACAGATATAGGAGGCTGACTGGTGACTCTAAACCAATGAGATGTTGGCATGTATATGTAAATGTATGTGCACAGGTCAAACTTGTGATGAATTAATTTCCCATTCACATTTGGTTCCTGCTTTGCATGTTATGCTACTATGACAGTGCTAATAACAAAAAGGACTTTCATTGGCCAGTTATGTAATGTAATCAAGTCATAATAACAAATTTAATTACACAAGCTAGAAAAACAAATGTGCTTAGTGTTAAACAGTTTTAAAAAAAATGCGGAATTCAGCAAATAAAAATTGGTCATCGACAAATGAAATACAATGACTTAAGTAAAAATGAAAGGTCTCTTCTGAATAGAAATCTAGGTGTCACATGTGAATATTATAATGTAATCAAACAGTTGAACCATTTGTGGTATTTAACTGGTCACTGTAACACACACTGATGTTTACTAGCAAAAACAGTAGGAAAAACACTCATTATCTAGCATACAAATAAAAGGCAGTCTCAACAAATATACATAAGCTAACTGAATTTAGAAGTTTTCTGATATAGCTGAAATGGTTTGTTTGAACGTAGCTGAACATAATTGTACTTGGTTAAAGAAAACTGATCAATAACGCACGATCGTATTACCTTCAGCTTTTCAGTTTCTACATTTTGCATGTTCAAAATTGTGTTTAACAGCCTTTAACATTTTTCATTTAAGGAATTTAAAGATAGATGGTAAATGCACCTAAAAAATCCATGAAACTAAATGCCACACCCAGGAGGTATTATCTATGAACACAATACCAAGAACAGACAACAGTTAAAAAACAAGTATGTCCATACTAGTGGAGATTGTGTGTCATTTATTTTTTTTGTCAGAATTTGTTAAAATTAATATCTAATTATCTTTTCTCGCACTGATTTAAATGAAGATACACAGTGATACAAATTTCAGAACTTTATCTCTCACATTTTGGACATGTAACAATAATGTCAGCAAGATAATGCAACTAGTTTTGCAACCTCTTTGCTGAAAATCTACTTCATATAGACAAAAAGTTTGTAAACACCTGGCCATCACACCCATAAGAGCTGGTTGGACAATTCCAAAACTATTAGAATTAATAATGAGTTTGCCTCTTCTTTGCAGATATAACATCATCCACTCTTCTGGGAAGACTTTCCATAAGCACTTGGAGTGTGTCTCTGGTAATGTGTGCCCAATCTCCAAAAACAGCATTTGTGAGGCCGGGTACCAATGCTATACAAAAACACCTGGCTCATCATCAGCATTCCAATTAATCCCAAAGTTGTTCAATGGGGTTGAAGTCAGGGCTCTCCACAGGCCAAAAGTCTTTATGGACCTGGCTTTGTGCATAGGGGCACAGTCATGATAGAACAGAAAAGGGCCTTACCCAAACTGTTTCCAGGCCAGTTTCCTAATAGACACTACATGGGTCGTTAGTGAAAGCAATGGGCACCGACAAAGTATAAAGAGATTGAGTAGGATAGAGAAGGGGTGAACTGAAATCGAAAGAAAAAAATAATCAACCAGGTGTGAGAATTGAAAAAGTTGGAGAATTGGTCAATCTGGTTTTTCAGTTAAGTGCAAGGACTTAACAGGAGAGCAGGAAGGGTAGTTTTGGTCCTGTTGATGGAAGAAAGGGGCTGCAAGGCAATGCAGAAATGGAGTGTTAGAGTCAGAAAGAGAGGAAAGTTTCTGGGATATCTGCCTGGGAATGGCATTGTGGCAATGGGGCCCTTGGCTGAGGATGGGAAATGGGTGATCCCAAGCTGGTGGCACCAAAGGCATTACATCACTGCAGAGAACACATTTCTACTGCTCCAGAGTCTAATTGCATTGAGCTTTACATGACTCCAGCTGACGCTTGGTACTGTGCATAGTGATCGTAGGCTTGTGTGCAGCTGCATGACCACTGGAAATTAATTTCATGAATCTCCCAACAAAAACTTCTTGTGTTGCTGTCGCTTGCAGAGGCAGTATGGAACACTTGCAAGTCTGTAATGCTTCATTGTAAAGTTCACACAAGAAACCACTACACAGCATTCTTAAATAAGATTAAGTACAACATGCAGAAATATAAAAAGCAAATATGACCACAACAAAACAGAACAGAAAAAAATGCACAAAACAAACCAAAAATTCTTTAAACTACTACAGATTATAACACAGAGCATGATCATCAGCTGCCCACCACTTCAGATCCTACTATGCAGCTAAATGGCTGAGAGTTCAAGGATGGGGTTATGAATTTCCCCATGGGATTAATAAAGTTTATCTAATCTAATGTAATCTAATCTATTCTAATGAAGGACTGGGAAATGTTTCTTTTCAGTTAGACAATTTTGGACTACCTGAAGAAAAATAATGCAAACAGCACCCTAAGAGACAAGGCTCAGATGCAATTCTTACATCAGTAATTGACAAATGATACATTTTCCATGATTCTGGTACACTAAGTAAATGTCATGTTCCATGTTGAATATGGTAATGTTGTTAATTTGTTCACATGTCATGTTGAAATCCTTTACATAATACACAATAAAATTTTAAAATAAGCAGCTAGTACATGCTATTATTACTACCACCTTTGGAGAGAGAGCCATTACTATATCATCAATTAATTCATTCTGCCAGTGAACACTGTCTTTCTAGTATTTCATAAAATAAAAGAACTGATTCATTAAAAATTACCTTACTCAATGAGATCAACGGCCTTTGCATATTACAACCAATTTTTCAAATGTGAGCAACTATACAAAATGGAAACGCTGAGCTATAATTTCCTTTCACCCGTGCTCTGCAATACTGAGTGCTACTAGAGACAGACAATTGAGGCCAGAAGGGGGTGGTAGAGAGAAAAATGTGCACTGTAATGCTTTAAAGCCTTGTTGTTTGTCTCCTCAAAGTGCTTCAGCTACACCAACAGCCAAACTATCTCCACCTGGACTTCCCATATATGGGTTTTGGACAATGAGAAACTCAGCCTCTAGAGAAAATGGTGACGTCCCAGAGAGAGGAAGTGCAGTGCAGTGTGTTGCTCAGATCGAGGTGGGAAAATTTGGGGAGACCCCCAGCCCGTTTCAGAGAATAAGGAGATTAAACCGATTGTCCGGGACTGACAATGGTTAAGTAAGGGGGGATGTCAGAGGGGGACATTTTTTTGATTTCCTGATTGTTGTCATGGCTGTCTGCAGGATGTAGGTATTTGCTGTCTTGCAAACAACACAACATTGTGATAACAGAACTGCTCCTTCCTTGGAGGATGTTTTTATTTACCTGACTTGGAAATTACATGTCTGACAATATTGGTTTCTAATCAGCATATCTGTACTCATTTATGATTGGTAACAATACATTTTGTTAACTTGTGTTTTCATTAATTGTTAAACCCAGGAAATTTAGATGTGCCATTGTTTAAACCGATTGTCCAGGACTGACAATGGCAGGGACTGAAGAAGATTTAAATTTCAGGGCAGGAGAAGGCAAGAGGAGGGACAGTCCACTGAGAACGCTGCCAAGACTCTCGGACAATGTTAATGTTAATGTCAATGTCAATTTTATTTATATAACACATTTAAAACAACATAGGAATGCTGTGGCCAAAGTGCTTTACAATCTATACTAATAAAAGGCAAAGCCCTCACTCACTCACTCACTCACTCATTCACTCACTCACTCACTCACTCACTCACTCACTCATTCACTCACTCATTCACTCACTCACTACTAATTCTCCAACTTCCCGTGTAGGTAGAAGGCTGAAATTTTGCAGGCTCATTCCTTACAGCTTACTTACAAAAGTTGGGCAGGTTTCATTTCGAAATTCTACGCCTAATGGTCATAACTGGAAGGTATTTTTCTCCATTAACTGTAATGGAGTTGAGCTGGAAAGGCGTGGGGAGTTTAGTGTGACATCATCACGCCTCCCACGTAATCACGTGAACTGACTGTCAACGCACTACGTAGAAAACCAGGAAGACCTCCAAAAAGCGCTTAAGAAAACATGCATTATATAATTGAGAAGGCAGCGAAACAATAAGAAGCGAGCGAGTGATATATTCTACCATATTCATGAGTTCTGCTACTTCGGAAAGAAAGCAAGGTGTAAACCTAAACTTTAAATTAAGTTCATAGACAGGCTACGCTGGCGTTTCACATGCCCACAGGTAATGCGGGATACAAGTTTAATGAGAGGGCGCGGGATATAAGCGAGAGTTTTGATCACTTTGTAACTAAGTTAAAATTGTAGGTGAAGGGGTGTGCTTATGCAAATTCCGAGACTGTGTTTGTGGGGATTGACAGTTAAAGGCGGTGGGGAGTCGTCATCATCTCCCTCCCATTTACCTATTTCGCTCTGAGCTGAGCTCATGCTAACGCCGTCTTCCGAAGCAACTTCATCACACTGCCACCAAATACTCACAGAAAAATCCACAAGTTAATACACACACTGTCTCTAGAGTTTCTCCACACTGAATCCTCCAGGCACTACTTACAAAAGGTCACATTGACAATCGTGTTACGTTATTTTTAAAATCTTTCCTTTTCTTAGCACAAGCACAGCTGAGAAGCTTGATGCATGTGCTCCATAACGCGTTAAAAATAATGCATTTAATCACACTTTGCATTACAAGCAAAGGGAGCTTTTGTCAATGCATGATTTCCTGGTACACGATTACATTGATCAAGCGCATCCCGATTCATTTTACCCTCGCACCACCTTAGTTTGAGAAGAAGTATGAAAAATATGAGGTTAACACAGAAAAACAGATCACCAATTCAAGCTTTATGAATAATCGATTAAGCCATCAATAATTGTTTTGGTAAAGCCATCCTCCTTCCATTTTATAATTTTTCCGCCACTAGCCATGATTAAATGAGCGGTAAAAAGTAAGAGCGAGGGTGACTTATTTAGGCAGGATATATATGACAGCAACACTCATGACAATGTCAATCATGTTACGTTATTATTAAAATGTTTCCTTTTCTTTTCATTACTTCTTTAACACACTACTTCTCGCTCTGTAGCGGGTATTTTGCTATATATATAATATATGAATTACCTCCAAAGAGCGCTGAGACTTTTGATATCATGAGCGTGTGTACAAAAGGGGTCTCCTGCCCAGCAAAAGTCGAGCAGCCAGCGCGTGCATAGCTGTGCCGGCCTTTGAGGCGCTGACTGCGCTTCTGCCTTAAGTCAAAGTGAGCACTTTTAATTTTTTTCATCCTCCCCCTGCGCTATAGCCCAGACAAGTGCAAACACGGGACCCCTTTTCTACACCACGGCAAAATAATATTAAGGCGATTCACACTTTCTTTTGCACGTATACGATTATGAGGTCCTCAGCTCGGATTATGAAGACACACACGAGTGGAGGACTGACAGTGCCATCACAGCCGATTAATGGCGGGGACGTCTCACCAGTCTACACAAGACCCACGCGACTGTCCCAAAAGGCGATCATAGCGTCAGCGAACACATCTCTCTATACTATATAAAAGAAAAGGCAACTTTCCTTTCTTTACTCCTTTTATCCCAAACCAAAGCCTTTCTCTCTTAACAGTGCAGAGGACACAAAACTAATTTTCTTTAATTGCGGTAAGGCACATTACCAGAGGCACAAATTTGAGCGTTCACATAGAAAATGTAATTTCTATACCACAGCCGTCGTGTAGCGCCTTTCAAAAGGGATCTACTACCGAGAGATGATCCATATACATTTTAGCTGCTGTTAGTTACTTACCTGTTGTGTTACACAGTCTTTAAAATGTAGTTTACCCAAACCACTCCAGTAGTGCTCAATGTACCTGTACTTCTTAAAGCGTTAATGTTTTACTGTTTAATAACTTATAGACTATATTTTATTATTTTTCCCTTGCACTCAGTGACCAAAGCTATACACACACATATAGACACATACAAACATACATATATATATATACACATATTGTGTGTATGTATGTGTGTATATATATATATATATATATATATATATATATATATATATATATATATATATATATATATACATATATACACACACACACATACATATATATAATTTGTGTGTGTGTATGTATGTATGTGTGTGTATATATGATGTAGATAGGCATGTATATATATATATATATATATATGTGTATATGTAGGTATGTATATAGATATGTAGATATGAAGATATGTATGTGTATATATATATATATGTATGTATGTATGTATGTATGTATGTATGTATGTATGTATGTGTGTGTGTGTGTGTGTGTGTGTGTGTGTGTGTGTGTGTGTGTGTATATATGACAGAAGCAATCCAAGCTGTGAGAAAACAGTAAAAGGAGGCGTGTCAGGCGTCGTGGTACATTTTCTGATGCAGCTACCGAAAACAACTTCATGACGCTGCCGCCAAATACACAAAACAATTACTTTGACAATCATGTTACATTATTTTTAAAATGTTTCCTTTTCTTTTTCATAACTTCTTTAACACATGACATCGCTGCGAAGCGCGGGTATTTTGCTATATATACTGCTCAAAAGAATTAAAGGAACACTTTTTAATCAGAGTATAGCATAAAGTCAATGAAACTTATGGGATATTAATTTGGTCAGTTAAGTAGCAGAGGGGGTTGTTAATCAGTTTCAGCTGCTGTGGTGTTAATGAAATTAACAACAGATGCACTAGAGGGGCAACAATGAGATGACCCCAAAACAGGAATGGTTTAACAGGTGGAGGCCACTGACATTTTTCCTTCCTCATCTTTTCTGACTGTTTCTTCACTAGTTTTGTATTTGGCTACAGTCAGGGTCACTACTGGTAGCATGAGGCGATACCTGGACCCTACAGAGGTTGCACAGGTAGTCCAACTTCTCCAGGATGGCACATCAATACGTGTCATTGCCAGAAGGTTTGCTGTGTCTCCCTGCACAGTCTCAAGGGCATGGAGGAGATTCTAGGAGACAAGCAGTTACTCTAGGAGAGCTGGAGAGGGCCATAGAAGGTCCATAACCCATCAGCAGGACCAGTATCTGCTCCTTTGGGCAGGAGGTACAGGATGAGCACTGCCAGAGCCCTACAAAATGACCTCCAGCAGGCCACTGGTGTGAATGTCTCTGACCAAACAACCAGAAAGACTTCATGAGGGTGACCCAAGGGCCCCATGTCCTCTAATGGGCCCTGAGCTCACTGCCCAGCAGCATGCAGCTCGATTGGCATTAAGCCATAGAATACCAGAATTGGCAGATGCACCACTGGTGCCCTGTGCTTTTTACAGATGAGAGCAGGTTCACCCTGAGCATGTGACAGAAGTGAAAGGGTCTGGAGAAGCCATGGAGAACATTATGCTTCCTGTAACATCATTCAGCATGAGCAGTTTGGTGGTGGGTTAATGATTGTCTGGGGAGGCATATCCATGGAGGGTCACACAGACCTCTACAGGCTTGACAAAGGCACCTTGGCTGCCATTAGGTATCAGGATGAAATCCTTGGACCCATTGTCAGACCCTATGCTGGTACAGTGGCTCCTGGTGCACGACAATTCCTGGCCTCATGTGGTGAGAGTATGCAGGCAGTTCCTGGAGGATGAAGGAATTGATACCATTGACTGGCCACCACACTTTCCTGACCTAAATCCAATAGAACACCTCTGGGACATTATGTTTTGGTCCATCCAATGCCACCAGGTTGCACCTCAGACTGTCCAGGAGCTCAGTGATGCCCTGGTCCAGATCTGGGAGGAGATCCCCCACAACACCATCTGTCATCTCATTAGAAGCATGCACCGATGTTGTCAGGCATGTATACAAGAACACAGGGGCCATACAAAGTGCTGCGTACAATTTTGAGTTGCTGCAATTAAATTTTGGCAAAATGGGCTAGCCTGCCACATAATTTTTCACTCTGATTTTTGGGGCGTCTTTGAATTCAGGGCTCTGTAGGTTGATCATTTTCATTTCCATTAAGCGATGTGGCATCCTTTCGTTCCTAACACATTACCCAGTCTATATCAGTATAGATATCCAGGAGGATTTCTTTTTCCCATTGAGATCTGATGTGTTTTCAAAGTGTTCCTTTAATTTTTGTGAGCAGTTTATATATATCACAGCGACACTCATAACAGTGACAAAACAATTACATTGACAATCATGTTACATTATTTTCAAAATGTTTCCTTTTCTTCCTTTCTTTAACACACTACTGCTCCGCTGCCAAGCGCGGGTATTTTGCTATATATATATAGATAGATAGATAGATAGATAGATAGAGATATATATATATATATAGATAGATATATATATATATATAGATAGATAGGTAGAGATATATATATATATATATATAGATAGATAGATAGATATGAGAACAACATATATATATAGATATGAGAAAAACACTCATATCAATGACAAAACAATTACATTAACAATCATGTTACGTTATTTTTTAAATTTTTCCTTTTCTTTTTCGTACTTTCTTTAACACACTACTTCTCATTCTGAAGCTGGTATTCTGCTAGTAATACAATAAAAGAAAAACATACAATTAACATGAATAACATAAATAGAAATAAAATAAATTAACATAAATAAAATAAAAAATAGAAGTAATGTTAAATAATCACAATGAGGAAACCATCAGTATTACTGAAGGTCATGGCTTGCAAGTGAATAGAACTTAGCCTTTAATCTTGTTTTGAACAGTTCAATTGTAGATGACTCCTTTATGTGATGAGGTAAAGAGTTCCACAGGCGAGGAGCAGCAGCTGCAAAAGCCCTGCCCCCCTTAGTTTTACACTTGGTATGAGGGACAACAAGAGACAACTGACCAAAAGATCTAAGCACTCTAGATGCCTGGTGTAAAACACACAATTCAGATAAATAGGCAGGAGCAAGCCTATGTAAAGATTTAAAAACTAGCAACAAGATTTTAAAATCAATTTGAAAACTGACAGGCAGCCAGTTTAAAGAAGCTAATATTGGAGAAATAGAATCAGACTTTCTTGCCCCAACCAGAAAGCAACCGGCAGCATTCTAGACTAACTGTAACCTGCAAATCAGGGATTTGCTAATACCAGAAAACATTGAGTTGCAGTAATCAAGGTGAGAAAAGATAAAAGCACGAGTAGCTTTCTCAAGATCTCTATAAGATAAAAAAAGGCTTGATCTTACCTAATAGACAAAGCTGGAAACTCTTGACTACAGAATTAACCTGTTTCTCAAAAGAGAGGTTACTGTCAAAGATAACAGCAAGATTGCGGACTTGAGGTTTGAAAAGACAGAGAAAGAGCCGAGAAGTCCAAGACCAATTTGGGCTTTAGCTGATGGACCCACTATAAGCACCTCCGTTTTATTTTGATTCAGATCAATAGAATTATTAGCCATCCAGTATCTTAGTTCAAAAAGACAGTTGTGCACTTGATTCATTGCAGAGTTGCAGACAGGAATTTAAACCTGTGTATCATCAGCACAGCAGTGAAAAGAAATGTTAAATTTCCTAAAAATTGCTCCAATAGGGTGAAGGTATATAGAGAACAAAATAGGACCCAAAATGTATCCCTAAGGAATACCATATTTAAGAGGAGCAGTAGAAGAAAAAGAGGAATTTAAAGTCACTGAAAAGTGTCTACCAGTTAGATATCACCTGAACCAGTTAAGAGCAGCCCTTTAAGCCCAACAAGATGTTCAAGCCGCAACAGCAATACCTCATGGTCAATAGTATCAAAGGCAGCGGACAGGTCCAGGAGGACAAGGACTGCAGCGCCACCTGAGTCAGTAATAATACAGATGTTAATGAATACTTTAAGGAGGGCCGTCTCAACACCATGATAACGCCTAAAGCCAGATTGGTAGATCTCAAATAAATTATTGGAGTTAAGGTGATCAACCAATTGATTATAAATAATTCTTTCTAATATTTTAATCAGAAATGGCAATTGGGAAATCGGGCGAAAATTGGCTAAAACTCCAGGATCTAATTCTGCCTTTTTTAGACAGGGACATACCGCAGCATATTTAAAAAATGAGGGCATAATTCCCTCACTAATAGAACCATTGATAATGGCTAGTAAAGATGGACCCAAAACATCGAAGGCTTCCAATACAAGGCATGGTGGTACAATATCAAGAGGACTGAGAGCTAGTTTAACACTAGAATTACCAGAGCCTACAAGAAAACTCGTAAATCCGGCCCACCTTAAATCCGTTCGCACCTCTCCGTCAGCATCTTTTGTCCTGTAAATGTGCCGATTAAGACAAGCAGTAAGCAGCATGCTATTCCATCCTCCCACCGTCACAGACTGTTCAAAAAGTTCTCCCAGCGCATGCCTTGTTTGATTATCTGGGAGTGAACTGCTGGAGTTTTAGAGTGGAAATAATAGATTGTTATTTGGAACACATGCATTTCATGTGTGTTTCGTTTCTACAGTAATCTGTGTAAACACATTGTTAAAACAGAAAGTTTTTCATATTTTAGTAATAAATGTTACAAAATGTAGGCAGAAACTATAGAATGTGTGAAGCCTGAAGTCCAAAGATCAAATAAACACTTTCACAAAAGGTTCAAGCACATTACAACAGCTTCCATGGTGTAGTGGTAAGATTTGCTGACTTATAATCAAGAGTCCCTGGTTCGATCCCGACTGCCTCCTATATTTGCCATTTTCAGTAGTGAGTATTATTGTTAATATTATACAGTGCATACATACATTTGGTTTGCGTCTGTAACAGACCTTGTACATTTATAGTACTGTATTTGTAAAAGTTACCCTTTTTTTTCACTTTTATTCTCTCAGTCACGATACATACTTCCGCCCTAGGGATCTGACGCTGTTAGTTTTCATTTGAAACTGGGAATAACTAGAGATGTGAGTAGTGTTTTGAGGCAATGGAACTGGACATTCTCTGATCTGGAGGGATAATCAAACAAGGTATGACCTGGGAGAACTTTGTGAACAGTCTGCGTTGGGGGGGGAATAGCAGGCTGCTTGTCTTAATCGGCACATTTTGACAAAAGAAGCTGATGGAGAGGTGCGCACGGATTTAAAGTGGGCCAGATTTCCGAGTTTTCTCATAGGCTCTGGTAATTCTAGTGTTAAGGGTGTCAATAGTTCTTTTTAACTGTGAAAGTGAGACAAGATCAAAATATTCCAAGACAATACCATGATTAACAGTTGGAAGTTCATAGCCAGTTAGAACAATACCACAGCAAATTTTATCAATTTTACTGACAAAGAATGAAAGAAACTGCTCACATGAAAGAACAGTGCTATTTAATCCCATCCCAGAATGAGGGTGAATGGCCGCATTAATTGAATTAAATAAGACCCTAGGATTCTTAAAATGACGGGATACTAAATCAGCAAAGAAATCGTGTTTAGCTTTCTTAACTGCAACCTGGAAGTTGAATAGAGAAGTCCTAAGCACAGAGCACAGGGGCTTGCAGGCAGACGAGGGTACGTGGCTGGCACAACATGAGGCACAAGGACGGCAACACTTACTTCCAGTGAGGAAGAGACATCTTCACAAGGAGACACTGGTTGTGGGTCCAGCAAGAGAGGGAAGCTGCATGAAAGGACCAAGCAAAGCTGGCAGATGAGAAATGAGGCGTACTTAGATCACAGCAACACAAGGAGCCCAGAGTAGAAAAAAAGGAACGACGAAGAGACGCTGACAGGGATTCCATGATTTTGACAAAACTTCTGTTGGGAAACGAATGTCCGGTGAACAGAGTGCATCCGTGGACAATTGGACGATTAGTTGTTGGGGTAACACAGTGCGCAAACTGGACTCTACCCCACTAAAGGTTGTATTCTCCAATCCTTGTTTTTAATGGACTTTTAGAGTGTGGACTGTGTGCTTTCCTTTTTAAAAAAGGAATTTTGTTCCTGATATTGTTAGTTTTTTTATGTTCATTTATCTTTTTAATGTACTTTATACTGTCTTGTGTAATAGAAGATACTGTTGCTTTTCCTGAAATTACTGTTGTTTCATTCATTGTGTGTTTACTCACCGCCCAATTTAAAGAAACCTGTGTGCTATTATCAGTAAATTTCAAGAGTTCCCAGTCTCTTAATAAAACTGGGTGGCGTAGTTGGATATTTTAATGGTGTCTAAGTTAAATTACCTGTAAGTGTGACCAGACACCTGTCACATAATTTTGATAACAGTGAGTTCTTGACTCTTGGCCTCTGAACAAAGGGGTTGTCAATTCAAAAGTGTGATCCTGTGTCAAGGGGCTTCCTGGCTGTGAGCTACTTTTACTTTCTGTGTTATTTATATAACAATATTTCAGGAAAAAATATACGCATTTTGCATTTTGTCAGCATACCACCGGATGACATGAGTAATGCGAGATTTTTTTCTTGGACGTTTTTGATACTGTTTGCTGTTGTCTAGCACTGTTCACAACTGGCTTGCATTCTATCAGAAAGATAGTTATGTCCATTCTCCACAAAATCATGACATTACATTTTTTCTTGGCCATCACTACAAACTATATTGGGTATGTAACATATTAAAAAATATCATTTTTGGGTGGAGTTTTCTTTTAAAGAACCAAATCTAGTCAAAAACAGACATCAAGCAATAAAACACTACCATTCAGTGTCCATTTTGTGCTGTTCCAATTTCAGTAATTTGTTTAGGTATTTCAGTAAGCCTGGAATTGCACATTAGAGTGCCCTGTGATGGAAGGTATCCTGATCAGAGATGCCTCCTGATTTACACTTGATTCTGCCAGATTAATTTGTTGTCACCCAATTACCCTATATTAGCATAAGAAGGCTTACAATATTAGTAAATACATGTACAGATGTTGGTATTTCAACTTCATTGTCAATACATCTGAAAGATCACCATTGACCCTCCAGCAATCAGGATGGTCTAGCACAGAGATGGGCAAACTCAGTCTTGCGTTCAGGTTTTTGTCCCAGCTGGCCTAATGATCAGAAACTAAACAGCTCCTGCAAAGGGGCTTAATTGGACCACTGGTTTACTGTGATTTGTGTTCCCACTATGGTATAAGAACAAGATTAGCACATGTATACCATGGATTCTATTTTTAGTCTCTTCAATTTTAGACAGGCCTATAAAACAGCATACTGAAATGAGAAGACACCTGCATGAAACACAAAGCATTAATTAGTACCTGGCATTCACCTCTGTATCTGCTCATCAGAAGCAACCTGCCTTTTAGCATGTAAATCATTTGGTTTAAACTGAGGAGGACAGACACAGTTTTGTGATTTCAAAAACAAATCTCAGATGACATTCCGCTGTTCATTCTGCCAGGATCTTTTAAGTGCAGGAATAGGTAACAAAAGAGTACAATTAGTCAAGATGTTTCCCTACAGACGAAAACCAGCTGCTAACTATTTGAGTGGCTGCAATTAAAATCTACAGTACTCCAGGGTCAATACGCCCCATCCCAGACTATTAATGAGGAATTGGAATGTAAAATGCAAGACCACAAAATTAAGCTCAACCACTCACTCTGTGACCCTGACAAACTCTCTTAACGCTATGGCCTATGTTTCTTCCAATTGTAAAAGTATGTACTGTATATAAACAAATGTGTTAATCCTCAAATATAACATTTACTGTATTTTCAAAACCACTACACTTAGCATTGTCCTTATGTGAGGAATCTTAATCAATTTGTGCACTTACAGTAATGTCATACTTTCCACTAGTGATGTTGGAATTTATGATTTTTTTTTCTGTTCATGTGCTTTTAAGATTAAATTACTGGAGTTAATTTGGTTCTTTGAAATTTACAAAAACAATCAGCAAATGTGTGACCACTTTAGGTGCAAATGTGAAATTTAAGAAAGTGAAACAGGTGATAGAAAATGTGATGGCCACTGAAACAGTATATTCTCTTCACTTCCAGCACATCATAACTTCAAAACTCAGCTCATTGTTGTGAACACATGGACAGCATATCGGGAAAAAACAGACAATTATTCTGATTTTAAGCAGGAAATGGAGCCTTTAATCACAAAACCAAAGGACGTCAAAAACAGGGCGAGGACAAACCCAGGAAAGAAACAGAATATCAGTTGTCTAAGTTTAAACCTTAGGCAAAAATTAAGAGTAAAAAAAACATCCAATCTGGCTACCAATAAATAGTTTGTTGAAATTACTACCACACACATAAGTTTATTTTTAATCCAAAACTCAGACACTAGTGTCTCAGCATCAGCATTTTAAATAGTTGCAAACATTATGATGTCACACAAAGCAGCATGGAAAATGTTATTTATGCTCCATGTACAGTAAAATAAAAATCCACTCACAAAGCTTTCCAGTGTTTAATTGTGACTTTAACAGAATATTCCACCCAAAAATGCTATTTTAGATATGATACTTACATTTTTTTTCTCAGCCATCACTGCAAACTAAATGTGGTATCTCCTGTGTTCTTTCCAGATTGAGAAAACAAAATTTCAGATAAAAAGGTGTCTATGAGGACCAATGCTGGACAACAGTAAAAAATATCAAAATCTTTCATGAAAAATCTTACTTGTACTGAATAATCCATGATGTTATGTCATGTATGCTCACAATGTCCAAACAAATGTATCTTTACTAAAATATTCTTAAATAAACCACCCCTGGAAAACACTCTTGTGAACAAAAATGGAACTCACTCTGATATAAACAAGCATTTGAATTTCCCATGTACAGAACTACTTTTTGGCAACTTTGTGATTTCTGCCAGCAACACTCACCACCAGGGTCCCCTAATATATAACTATATTTGCTAATGAGTTGAAAAAAATGTCTGCTTTATAGACAAGCTCTGTGATCTGATGTTATAGTAATACTGTGGTTTGTGGACCCCAATGCACAATTCATTCTGGAGTATTTGGGCAATATCAGTAAAAGCAATGGTGTTAGTGTTGTTTTCATGGTGAGCAATGCATGGCATGTGGATGTCAATATTGTCTCAAAAAACTCTTCACTTAATCATGAGTATTAAACAATTTCAATCTATTTTACCTTACAAAAGAGTTTTCTGACTATTTTATTCACCCCTCTCAAGTCAAGAACACCACTGAAACAAGCAATCTATACAATATACAACATCATTACGGAATTCAAAAGTTTACATCCTAAAGGAAAACTTATTGTTTCTGGGAAATTCAACAAATCAAATTTAAATGTTTACCCTAAAAATCATCAACATTTAGTACCCTCGGGGGTACTAAACACTCTTGATCATTGTTCCACACTATTTAAAGATACTAATCCATCTTCACCTTGAACAGTCATGTCACTTCTCAGTTCTCAGTACTCCTGTATACAGGTTACAAGCAGAAACTAAAGCATGGGGAGCCACAGTAGCACAAAAAGTGGCCCAGTACCGGACTAAAGAGTGAAAGTAGAAACTGCAGGATTGTTCTGATTCAGTAAATTGAGACACGTTTGCAGATTCTTCAGCAGATATGTATAAGTATGCATCTGTCACAGCCATACTCATCAAAAATGACTAGAAGGCTGTGTAGCTATGAAAGCAATCCCTATATTTTCTAATAAGCAACCATGATTCAACAGCGACATCCAACATTTACAGAGGGGTTGCAGCAATGCATTTTAGGTTAGTAATATAGGATAAAAGAAATATGGGTACAAGCTCAGAAAAGAAATGAGAGCTAACAGTCAGTGCAGGAATATGGAGATCACGAAATGTATCACTGAAACATGAAGTTACAGTAATACAGGCAAAACAGCATACGGAATAGGAAAAAGTGTCAAATTTGTGTCAGTCATTTGGTTTTTGAACAGTACATTGGTAAATGTAATGTAATCTCTCAGTTTCAATTAATTGACAACAAGTAACATCAGTACATTAATTTTCTAATATTGCATTTGTACAATTTCTAGACAATAACAAAGTCTGATCACACCTGCAAGATACTTTAAAATGAGAACCACAAAGGCTGTTTTTAGAAAGAGTTCTTAATTAACTGATTAATGTAATATTGACAAGCCTGATTTCACACAGGAGGCCTTGAAGGTGGGAGAAATATAAACAGGGGAAAGATTTGGACAATTAAAGCCCCAGGAGTAAACCGAGACATTTGAAATTTGAATCAATTTGACTCATCTGTTAAATACTACTCATTAGTAAGTTTTTTACAAACTGATGGTGCAAATATAAGTCTTAAAATAACAAAGGTTTTTTCTTACAAATCAGACTTTAGAAGTATGTTGTTAAAAAAACCCAGCTTTAAACAATTTATTTAAATGAAAATACCGTTTGGAATGTACTAATTCAACAGTACAGATATAATAGTGTTTGAATTTTTATTTTTAGGATTGATTTGAAGTAGTATTTTTCAGTCTGAGGAAAGAAAATGTCGAGAGAATAAAATTAAAATGTTCACATAAAATACATCACTTAGTCTTCATATGACCTATGCTGACGTTATCACAAGATTATAACATCCTCCAGTTTACAACATCCCAATGTCTATCACAAATTAAATTTAAATCCTGCATTGCATTTTGATAATTATGAATGCCATTGATAGTTTATTTAAGTGATAGTTGGGGAAATACTTGTTTAATATACCTATTATTTTAAAGCTACTATTGTAATAACTATGTATTTACTTATATTCTGATACTGATTTTAAAAAAATGTCTATGTGTAGCTTGAAATACGGTGGTTCCTGGCACACAGAGGTGGTGCAGATAGAAACACAAGGGGGGATAGGGGAGTAGGCTTAAAAAGGGGCACATGCAATTGAAAGATCAGCATATCTGCTCCTCGTTAGCTGTGAGTGTAGTTAATTGAGTCAATGCCTGCATGGCAAAGGATAAATAGAGCAAGGGAACAAAAGGAATGGAGTTAGATTTGGCGATGAGTGCTAAGGACAGTTCCAGAAGGAGCAGGACGTTTCCTTAGGCGTGTTTAAGGATACAACCTATAATGGGATCGTGGAAGCAGGCAAGGCAGTGAAATCATATTGTGCTTTGTGTGTACCAATCAAAGGTGGCACAGTGAGCTCACTGCAGACCTAAGAAGGGTTGCAGTAAAGAAGCATGGAAGCACAGGAAGTTCAGGACGAAAGGCGTGAAAGCTGTTGAAACAAAGCAGCAAAGATGGATGAAGTAGCCAGGTGAAGACCTACAGCCAACATAGCCATAGAAGGTACAGTACTAGGATAAAGTAAATGGGGCAAATGGGTCCTCACGTGGTTATCATCGAGAAGGTGGTGATTGAATTGATGTGGTCACTGTTTATGGATCAAGTGCATATGTATGATTCTTTGGAGGATAGAGTAAAGGGGGACATTTTTAGAAATATTGACAAAGGGATTTGACTGATTTTAACTATAATATTTATTTTTCCTGTTTTTAATGCTCTTTGTGTTTTATGAACATTTATTTACTGAATATTTATGGAACTGTACCTTTGGCATTTTTTGATTTAATAAATATGCACTTTGCACTTTTGGACAATATGAACATTGTGCCTTCCACTCACCACCAGAGCATTCTCAGTTATGAAGTACAAGGAGGACAAGAGTACAGTTGGGTTGTGCGTTCATATCCCAGACAATGATCTCCGTCACAGAAAAAGGTTGTGATGGACGGCCGGCAGCTCATCCCGGCTGACACATCCAGGCCGCTAAATCGTGTCTTCCCGGCAGCATAGAGGTGCCCCGGATTCCCACAGGGCATCATGGGAGATGGAGTTTGATTTCACAACCCTGCTGGGTACCGTGGGTGCCAATGTGTGACGCTGCAGGGAGACGCAGGGATTTTTATTTTCCCTATAGCCCAGAAGTACTCCCAAGTCACGGGGACGGTAGAACAGAAGTACTTCAGGGATAAAGAAAAATACAAATCTTCATCTGACCTGGAAGTGCTATTGAATCACATGGACAGAAGGACAGGAGCACTTCCGGGTCAAGGACTATTTAAAGGACTGGTGAAGACTCAGCAGGAGGGACCAGGAGTTAAAATATTTCTGGTGGTTTTACTTGTTGTCTTGGACGTTTGTCTGTGGGGTTTGAGGAGTGACAGCGCCCTCTAGTGTCACAAGGTACAATATTGTCCACTTGAATAATGGAGTTTTTTTTAATTAAAAAGCCAGTGAAAGAGACCTCCATTTTTGCCATGGAGTCGAAAAGGTATAGAGTATCATGAAATTTCACTGGTATGGATGTCGTAATATAAGAATTCTGGTCTTGTGACATCCCAACCCCTACCTACTACCTGCTGTCTCTGGTCTACAAGTACAAAAAGGGAAGCTGGTTACAATACAAAAAGTATTTCAAAGATATATCAGAACGTCTTGTAAGGGAGAGAACTGTCAAACTCTGGATTATAGAGGCAAGCTTACCAAAATTCTTTATTAAATTAAAATATTAACAACATAATAAACTGCACAAAAATGCTCAAAAGAGCATAAAGGATTTGACTGAAAGGTAAACTAAAGTAAACAAATCCAAAAAGCACAATCAGATGAGCAGAATACAAGACAGAACAAAAAATTCACAAATAACAGAAAAAAAATACTTTGAAAAGATTCCTCCACTATGACTCCGTGGCACCACTGCCTGATATCATTTTCTTTGGCTCTTAAACAGCCAGAAGGAGATCTCAGGAGAGACGATATCAGGATAGCCTCATCTCTTTCACCCACAGATTGCATGCACATTTAAAGTGATGCTACATAATTAATAAATCAAAAAGAAATGTAACAGAAATTACATAAAAATATGAAAAATAATGACTTGCATAAACATAAAACAAATAAATATAAGCCACAGTAAACACCCAGACTGATACACAATATTTGCTAATTTCAGTTTTTAGTAACATGCTGACTTTTACATGACAAAATTGCACATTATGATCAAAAAAGTACAAGCTTTTACTAATTTGCAAACAGCAAAAAATATTACTTTGATGTGAATGGAATATGAGAAACACAGATTGCAATATTAGAGTGTGTCAGAGGGAGCATTAGCTTCTACGGAGAGGTTTTTATTTACTATATATTCTATGTCATAATAGTAAATATTATTCTATTTATACCTTATTAAAAAAGCATATTTTTTGGCCTCCAAATTATCAAATAAACCCTTTTACGCAGGACATTTCAAAGAAATACCATTGGTCTTTTTTATATTAGTGCAATTAAAATTGTCAGATAAACCCCAAAACTAACACAAAACAGCCATATTCCTAATCAATCGATAATAATTTTTTTTTGGCTGTAAATTTGAAAATATACATTATAGCAAACAAATATTTCAGTAACACAGTCACACTAAACATTATAGTCACACTAAAATAATAAGAATTATCATATTAATAACCCTTAACACTGCTGAGATCCTTGGAGAAAAGCCAATCAAGACATACATTGTTTTCTGTCTAGCAGAGTCAAAATTACACATAAATAAAGTGTGTAGACACAATCTAACACCTTTTTCAGGACAGAAAAGCCATTTGATTGAAATTAAATTGTAAACTTAACTCCAGCAGAAATGTTGACACTAGTCAAGTTTAAATAATACACTTAAAGTGACTAGATCAGGTTTTACTCGTTCCTCACATCTCCACAGACCTAGGTTTGATTCCCTGTAATGGCACTGTCAGTTTGCATCCACTACAACTGTTTCCAAGGCCTATATTTCCATAATGCGCTTTCCTCCCTCATGACAAAGACATGCATAGTTTTACAATATGTGACTCTAATGTGGCTCGGTATAAATGAGAGCATTTGTGTGTGAGCACTATGATAAACTGGTATCCCATTCTTGATTAGATTATGATATGCGGAGAAAACTGCCAAGAAGATGTTTGGTTCCCCATTACCCTGTTATGGAAAAGACAGTTCAGAAGATAAATAGATGTCCATTATAATAAAGGTCTAAACAGATTTTAACTGTGTACACATCTAGCACCAATCCTTTGACCAGCATTTATTATTATTATTTGGAATTAAAAGCAGCAGCAGATGTTTCTACATGTATAATTTAATACATACTTTTGAATGAAAAAGATCTGTTATATAAAGAAGTTTATAAATGACTTACGGTATATAGTATATACATGAATGTTTTTCTCACATTTCAAACCACTTAATTTCCATGTTATCTAGTACAAGTACAATCTATAGCTTGTATGCATTATGGATACAATATCTGACAAAGAAGAAACAGTCAACCAAAAGAGATCTAGTGCCTTTCAATCAGAAGAAGCTTTCATTGAATTTACCATTTTATGTTTTTTACACACCTTGATATACTCTGTGGAATTTTTAGGTTAGTGTTAATAAACTGCTTTTAGGAAATTACTAGAGTTGAAAAATATTCACTATATACAGTATGTGTTTGGGTATTGTCAAGCTAGCACACTTGAGACCCCTTTGGGTTCATCATAGATAAGCACTACCACTCCGGGACACCTGGGAGTGCCGGTACTAATAGTATCATCTCTTTTTTGCTCCACAGCCCTGAGAAACCACCCAATTAAGGCAACTAATTCTGCTCCTAATGGTTCAGACGCTATAAAGCCAAGGCATTCCAGACAGGGGTTGTCTCATTCAAAAGAGAGCACACCGCAGAATGGAGCTCTTGCCCAAATACTAACCACTCTATAGATCATTAAACTACCATGAGCCTTGCTTTTTTTTGCTTTACTTTTGTGTTCCTTGTAATTATTCGCACCATGAAGTCTTCTTTATTTTTGGACTCTATAACATTTCTTTTTCTGGACATTGTGTTCGCTCAGTATACATCACTTTAATTAATATAGCCAAAGGGCCTCTAAAAGACAAGAGGTTATCACGCGCAGAGTTACCACATTAGAGGAGGAAGATCCACACAAGACCTACAGGAAAGAGAAAATTCATACTGGTACTAGGAAAGGTTCTTTAACACTAGAATTACCAGAGCCTACGAAAATCCGTCCCACCTTAAATTGCTTCTTAAAATCGTTCACAGCTCTCCACCAGCGTCTTTTGTCATCTAAAAGTGCTGATAAAATCAGGCTGCAAGCAGCCGGCTATTCCATCCTCCCACCGACTTAGAACGTGCACAAACTTCTCTCAGCTCATGCCTTGATTGATTTTCTGGGAGTGAAGTGGAGTTTTAGAGTGGAAATAATAGATCATTGTTTGGAACACACACATTTCATGTATGTTCCTTTTCTACAATAATCTGTGTAAACACATTGTTAAAACAGAAACTTTTTTATATTCTAGTAGTAGATGACAAAATGTAGGCATAAACTATATAATGTATGAAGCCTGAAGTCCAAACATTAAATAAATACTTTCACAAAAGGTACAAATCTAACAGATCAATTGCACTTTTATTCAAAAATATAACTGCAGAAACAAAAAGCCGCCTTAACATGTGACATTGACACCCTGTTTATTAAGACTGCCCCCGTGGCGCAATAGAATCAGCGGCCGACTGGGAATCAAAAGGTCGCGAGTTTGATCCTGCACCACTCCATTTTGAGAAGTAAACTGCTCTTGGTCTTACTATTTTAGAATAAAAACATACATTTGATTTCAGTCTGTAACAGCCGGTGTAATTTATGATACTTGTAAAGGTTAGTTTTGGTTTTTTTTTTTTTTTTTTAGTCAGTTTTATTATCTCAGCCGCGTTCACGAGCCCAAACACACCCCACCCCCGCATCTGACACTGCTGTTTTCACATAGACACGCTATAACAGAGGTAAACTCAGCTCCCTTCTACATCGGAGCAAGAATGCACATACCATTGCTTGTATACTAAAGTGTCAGCAGGCATTTTCCGTGGCATTACACACATTTTTGCGCATGCCCTCTGCACACTACTTGTGACTTTAGGCTTTAGGAAGTAAGTAAATAAATAAAGGTAAATCGTGTCATAAAATGATTTCTTCAAAACGTCACATATATTTATCTCTTTCTTTTTTTAAAATGTGCGTTGATCACCGCCAGCATGTTGTAGCACATAGCATCTGGCCACCTGCATGTTCTTGCGCGCACTGAATAAGAGACAATTATACAGTCTGACTGAGAGAATCAGACTGAAAAAAAGCAAACATTTAGAAATGCCATACTTTTACAGCTGATCGGACGCTGTTCGTTTTCAAATAATATTGCATTTGTGCGATGATGTTTTCACATATATTGTCTCTTTCTTTCAGGTGTGTAATAGAAACCACAGCATAGACAGAAGTATGTACAACACTTCTTACAGGAAAAGGCGATGGAAAAAGAAAAGATGATGCAGCATCAACAAGCTTCATTTCTTTATTTACCTTTAGTTACCTTTATTTATTTAATCACTTCCTACAGCGTAAAGGCACATGTAAAATGCAGAGCTTCTCATATACATATACAAAGTACAGCGATGGCAAAAGTTGCTCCGATGCTAGATCTGCAGTGTATCACGATACATTCTCTTACCAATGGTAGCGAAATGAAGGGCTTAGGGAAGGATCCTGAACGCGACTGAGAGAATGAAAAGTGAATAAAAAAAACCAAAGCTAATCTTTACAAGTATCATAAATTACACCGGCTGTTACAGACTGAAATCAAATGCATGTTTTTATTCTAAAATAGTAAGACCAAGAGCAGTTTACTTCTCAAAATGGAGTGG